>NC_090817.1:66929181-67240118 GCF_000390325.3 Nicotiana tomentosiformis
TATTTTTGTCGTGCGAATTTGTTGATTCTGGGAATTAAACTTATGTTATTCTATTCTCTTATAGATGGTGAGGACACGTGCTACCGAATAAGGCAGACGACCACCAGTACGACCAGCTAGGGCTACAAGAGGCTGAGGCCGCAGTAGAGGCCGAGGTGCAGCTCGTACAATAGCTAGAGTAACACCTGTAAACCCACCAATTTCTCCAGCTCAGGAGAAGATTCTAGTTATGGTTGGGCCGGTGGGACCAGCCCAGACACCAGTTGTGCCTATTTTGATTGCAGGACTTCAGGAGGCCTTGGCCCAGATATTGACTGTTTGCACTAGCCTTGCTCAGGCGGTCTCTATTTAGGCCTCACCAGCCATTTCTTTGGCCGGGGGAGGTGCTCAGACTCCCGCCGCCCGTACTCCAGAGCAGGTGGTGCGGGGACTTCAGACACCGGTGGTACTACCTGCCCAGGCTGTTGTAGTTTCTTAGGCCTAGGTGGGTCCCCTTATGAGTGATGTGGAGCAGAAGAAACTAGAGAGATTTGGGAGGCTCCATCCTCCATCATTCAATGGGGATGAGTCAGAGGATGCTCAAGATTTCTTGGATAGGTGCTAGTGGATTCTTCGCACGACGAGTATTCTGGAGACTAGTGGAGTCTCCTTTACTACTTTTCAGCTATCAGGGGCTGCCTTTAGATGGTGGGAGACCTATGAAAGGAGCAGGCCAGTCGGTGCTGCACCACTTTCATGGCATGAGTTCTCCGTTCTCTTCTTGGAGAAGTTTGTGCCACAGACCCGCAAGGAGGTGTTGCGTCGGCAGTTCGAGCAACTACGCCAAAATGGCATGTCTGTGACCCAGTTTGAGATGAGGTTTTTAGAGTTGGCTCATCACGCAGTTTGGTTGGTTCGTACTGAGAGGGAGAGGATTAGGAGGTTCATTGATGGCCTCAACTATCAATTGCGTTTTGTTATGACTCGGGAGAGTGTATCAGGTGCTAGGTTTGACGAGGTGATTGATATTTCTCGGTGGCTAGAATTGGTCTGTAGTTAGGAGCGTGAGGAGAGGGAGGCAAAGGGGCCTCGTGGTTCGGGTGGTTTCAGCGGTGTTTCATTTGGGGGTCAGTCCCACCACAACAGGGGTCGTCTTTATAGGCTCGCTCAGATGGTTCATCTAGTTCATCATGGCGCATCAGCTAGCCATGGTCATACAATGCTCGACCGAGTCAGTCATCTCTCAGTTCACTCCCAGCTCAGAGTTCATCTCGTGCTCCTTCAGTTCAGGGTTCATCTACACTAGGTTCCTTTGGCAGTTATTCTGGTTCTCGGGATCCGCTCCAGTACTTGACACCATTTTTTGGGAGGGCTTGTTTTGAGTGTGGAGAGTTGGGTCAGGTGAAGAAGCATTGTCCTCGCCATTCGGGAGGTCCAAGTTAGCAGAGGGTTCAGGCTGCGACTTTAGCACCAGTTACTTCACCATCTGCTCAACCAACTCGGGGTGGGTCTCAGGCAGCTAGAGGCCGTCCTAGAAGGGGAGGCCAATCAGGTGGCGTTCAGGCTCGATTCTATGCTATTCCTCCAGGCCAGAGGCCATTGCTTCTAACACAGTGATCACAGGATGATTCTATATTATTTGACCCTAGTTCCACTTATTCATATGTATCATCATATTTTGCTCATTATCTGGATATGCCCTGTGAGTTCTTAGCTTCACCTGTATGGCACCCGCTAAGTTGAAGGAATTGAAATAGAAGCTTCAGGAGCTTCTTGATAAGGGATTTATTAGGCCTAGCGTGTCACCTTGGGGCGCACCTATTCTATTTGTGAAGAAGAAGGATGGTACTATGCGGATGTCCATCGATTATAGGCAGTTGAACAAACTTACAATCAAGAACAAGTATCCTTTGCAGCGCATTGATGATTTATTTGACCAGCTTCAGAGAGCGAGGTTGTTCTCTAAGATTGACTAAAGATCTGGGTAATACCAGTTGAAGATTCGGGACTCGGATATTTTGAAGATGACATTTAGGACCTGCTATGGTCACTATGAGTTCCTTGTGATGTTTTTAGGGTTGACCAACACCGTAGCAGCATTCATGCATCTAATGAACATTGTATTTCCGCCATATCTTGATTTGTTTATCATGGTATTCATTGATTATATCCTGGGGTACTCACGTAGCCAGGAGGAGCATGCCTAGCATGTGAGGATTGCACTACAGCGACTGAGGTAGGAGAAGCTTTATGCAAAGTTCTCCAAGTCTGAGTTTTGGCTAAGTTCGGTGGCATTCTTGGGGCAATTGGTGTCCAGTGAGGGGATTAAGGTGGATCAAAAGAAGATAGAGGCAGTTCATAGGTTGCCCAAAATATCTTCAGCTACTGAGATTCGGAGCTTTCTCGGCTTGGCTAGATATTATCATCGCTTTGTGGAGGGTTTCTTGTCCATTGCAGCGCCTTTGACCAGGTTGACCCAGAAGGATGCGCCATTCAGGTAGTCGGATGAGTATGAGGAGAGCTTTCAGAAGCCCAAGACTGCCTTGACCACAACTCCAGTTCTAGTTTTGCCTTCAGCGTCGGGCTCTTATACAGTGTATTGTGATTCCACTCCGATAACCATCCAAAATCCACATGAGGCCCCCGGGACCTTAACCGAACATTCCAACAAGTCCTAAAACATAATACAAACTTATTCGAGGCCTCAAATCACATCAAATAACATTAAAACATGAATCGCACCCCAATTCAAGCCTAATGAACTCATGAACTCCTAACTACTACATTCGACGCTGAAACCTATCAAATCAAGTCCGATTGACCTCAAAATTTGCACACAAGTCATAATGACACAACAGACCTATTCTAGCTTTCGGAACCAAAATTTGAGCACGGTAACCATAAAGTCAACTCTCGATCAAACTTCTCAATTTTCAAAACTTCTAATTTTCCTACTTCCGCCATTTCAAGCCAAAATCCACTATGGACCTCCAAATCACTATATGGACACTCTCCTAAGTCCAAAATCACCCAACGAAGCTATCGAAACTCCATTTCAGAGCCATTTACACATAAGTCAACATCCGGTCGACCTTTTCAAATTAAGCTTCCAATCTTGAGACTAAGTGTCTCAACTCATTCCAAAACATCCCCGGAACCAAACCAACTACCTCGGCAAGTCACATAATGACAATTGAGCATAAAATAAGCAGTAAATGGGGGAACGGAGCTACAATACTCAAAATGACCGGCCGGATCGTTACAAGTACCTTATCTTATACTTCTCTATAGACCATATTCCTAGTGTATGATCATTTCATTCTAATCAATTCTTTTGTCATCATCAAAACTCTTATTATCGATAATAATCTTGAAAGTAGTACTAGGGTTGGCAGGGTATTATCATTGTTTTGTGGGGTTTTCATCTATCGCAACCCTATTGACTAAGTTGACTCAGAACGGTGCCCCATTCAGGTGGTCAGGCGAGTGTGGGGAGAGCTTTTAGAAGCTCAAGATTTCTTTTACTACAACTTCAGTTCTGGTTTTGCCTTTGGGAATAGGTTCTTATACAGTCAACTGTGATGCTTCACGAGTCGGCATTGGGTGTGTGTTGATCCAGGATGGTAGAGTGATTATGTATGCTTCGCGTCAGTTGAAGCCCTATGAGAAGAACTACCCAGTGCACGATTTGGAGTTAGAAGCTATTGTTCACACGCTCAAGATTTGAAGGCACTATCTGTACGTCATGTATTTTGAGCCGTTCACAGATCACCGGACCTTCAACATTTATTCAAGCAAAAGTATTTGAACTTGAAGCAATGAAGGTGTTTAGAGCTACTGAAGGGCTATGATATCACCATTCTTTATGATCCAGGGATGACCAATGTAGTGGCCGACGCCTTCGGTAAGAAGATAGAGAGCATGTATAGTCTTGCTTTTATTCCAGCTGGGGATAGACCATTAACTTTAGGTGTTCAGGCTTTGGCCAATATGTTTGTGAGGTTGGATATTTCAAAGCCTAGTAGGGTTCTTTCTTGTGTTGTATCATGGTCGTCCTTATTTGTGTGCATCAAGGCGCGTCAGTATGATGATCCCCACTTGCTTGCCCTTAGGGAGACAGTAATGCTAAGGAGGTGACAATTGGTGATAATGGGGTATTGAGGCTTCAGAGTCAGATATGTGTTCAAATGTGGATGTCTTGAGAGAGTTGATTCTTAAGAAGGCCCATATTTCGCAATATTCCATTCATCTGGGTATCGCGGAGATGTACCGTAATTTGAGATGACATTATTAGTGGCGTAGGATGAAGAAGGATATTTTTTTGTATGTTGCACAATGTTTGAAATGTTAGTAGGTTAAGTACGAGCATCAGAAACCTGATGGTTTGCTTCAGAAGTTAGATATACCGGAGTGGAAGTGGGAGCGTATCACTATGGATTTTGTGGTTGGGCGGCCACGAACATTGAGGATATTTGATATGGTGTGGGTCATTATGGACAGACTGACCAAGTCTTTACACTTCATTCCAGTCATGACTACTTACACTTCAAAGTAGCTGGCTCGAATTTATCTTCGAGAGATTATTTTCCTTCATGGTGTGCCTGTGTCAATTATCTCAGATCGAGGCACTCAGTTTACATTGCATTTTTAGAGACCAGTGCAGCATGAGTTGGGCACACAGGTTGAGCTGAGTATGGAATTTCATCCCCAGATGGACAGGCAGTCCAAGTGTACTATTCAGATCTTAGAGGACATGTTGCGAGCATATGTCAATTATTTTGGGGGTCAATGGGATCAATTTCTACTGTTAGAAAAGTTTGCCTATAATAACAGATATCAATCGAGTATCCAGATGGCTCTGTATGAGGCATTAAATGGGAGACGGTGTCGTTCTATGGTTGGTTGGTTTGATCTTGGGGAGGCTAGGATATTGGGCACCGATTTGGTTCGTGATGCTTTGGAGAAGGTAAAATTGATTCAGGAGTGGCTTCGTACAACGCAATCTAGGCAGAAGAGTTATCTTGATAGGAAGGGTGTGATGTGGCATATATGGTGGGTGGGAAGGTTATACTCAGAGTTCCTCCATAAAGGGTGTGATGAGGTTTCGAAGAAGGGCAAGTTGAGCCCTCGATATATTGGTCCTTATGAGGTGTTAGAGAGAGTTGGAGAGGTGGCCTGCAGACTTGCCTTGCCACCTAGTTTATCGGGAGTTCATCCTGTGTTACATGTTTCCATGCTCCAGAAGTACTATGAGGATCCATCATATGTATTAGATTTTAGATCGATGCAGTTGGACAAAGATTTGACTTATGATGAGGAGCTAGTGGCCATTTTGGATTGACAGGTTCACAAGTTGAGGTCAAAGAATATTGCATCAGTGAAGGTTTAGTGGAGGGACCAACCGATCGAGGAGGCAACCTTGGAGACCCAACATGATATACAGAGCAAATATCCTCACTTTTTTGGCACTTTTGGTATGATTCTAGACTCGTTCGAGAATGAACGTTTGTTTAAGAGGGGGAGAATGTAATGACTCGGCCGGTCATTTTTTGTATTTTAGCCCCATTTCCCCGATTTGATACTTTCCATATGTCTATTTGTCATTATGTGATTTTCGGGGGCGGTTGGTTTAGTTTCGGGGACGTTATGGATTGAATTGGGACACTTAGTTCCACGGTTGGAAGCTAAGTTATAAGGGTTAGCCGGAGTTTGACTTTTATGTAGACGACCCCAGAATAGTATTTTGATGGTTCCGAAAAGTGTGTATGATGATTTTGGACTTAGGCATATGTCCAGATTATAATTTTGAGGTTCCTAGGTTGATTTGGTTCTATTAGGTAAAAGTTGGAAACTTGAAGATTTGGAAGGTTCGTAGGTTTAACTGGGAGTTGACTTTGATGATATCGGGTTTGGATGAATGTTCAGGGAGTTGAAATAAGTCTGTTATGTCATTTGGGGCTTGTGTGCAAAATTTGAGGTCATTCCAAGTTGATTAGACATGGTTTGACATGAGTTTTGGAAGTTGGAAGTTCATTAGTTCCTTAGGCTTGAATTGAGGTATGATTCATGGTTTTGATGTTATTTTATGTGATTTGAGGCTTCGAGTAGGTCCATGTTATATTTTGGATTGGCTGGTGTGATAGGACGGGGTCTCGGGGGCCTCGGGTGTGTTTCAGATTAGTTTCGAATCTTTTCCATGTTGTTTCGCATTTCTGGTCTACTATTTTTGCACCTGTGATGGATTGGGTGTAGGTGCGAGTCAGAAAAATAGGACATGGGGCTATGGATGCGGAGATAGGCTGGTTGAGGCGGAGCCTGTAGATGTAGAAGGCATTGCGCAGGAGCGGTGTCGCTTCTTCGATGTTAGGTGCGTAGAAGCGCTTACGTAAAAGCGGAGGATGGACCGCAAATGCGGATGGAGTGAGGATAAGTGAAATCGCAGAAGTGATATCTTCTCCGCTGAAGCGGTATTTTGTCCACAAATACGGAAATCGCAGGGCAAAATATTTAATTCGAGGGTTTTGGTTATTTCTCATTATTTGGAGTTTTTGAGCTCGGCTAGGGGTGAGTTTTGGAGGGGATTTCACTATAAATTGAATGGTAAGTAAACTCTACTTGATTTTGATGTTAGATATTGATTTCCCATGGATTATTACACCTAGTTTATGTGATTTAAAAGAGAAATTTGAGGATTTTTGCTATGGTTTTTGGAGAGTGAAAATTGGTGATTTTGGGATCGATTTGAGATCAAATTTGGATGAAACACACATATTTCGACTCATATTGGAATGGTGTTCAGGATTTATTACTTTTTCCGAGTTTGGGGTGCGGTCCCGGGGTTACTTCTCTATGAAACCATCTCATCACGGAGAAACAACACACACATCGCACGTTAGCTAACATACGCTGGCGTGGATGCCACGGGGAAATGGTGAGGGCGTGGACGAGGAAGACAAAAAAAAACACCCATTATCGCATTTGGAAGCACAGTAAGTACTAGAACACAAGCTAGGAAATAAAATCAATCATAGGAACACATAATGGTGATGCCAGAATTGCAGATGATGGCAAAGAGTACTATGAAAATTAGATCATCTTCGAGGGACACTGAGGTAAGTAAGAAGCTCAACCTCAGCGTTTCACCTTCAACTAGTCTATTAGAATAACCAAATAAGGGAAAATCTACTAAGGAAATCAATGGAACAGTAACTAGTGGTAACCCTAATCTGGTGAGTAGTATCAGTGATAATGAAAATAGAGGAGGAACACAAGAGACAGACAATTTGCACAAAATTGAGAAACGTAAACCCAAAATGGACATGACTGTGAGTAAGATCCCCCAAGTGACTGCCAATGAAATAGTAAAACATGTTACTGTTATAGGACCCAAGCCATGGACAAGTCTTTTTCAACAGAATAGGGTCGCCACTCATGGAATGACACTCAGATACATCCCCCCTAAATCATAGATGGGCAAGAAGTGGTGCAACTGGAATTGCAAGATGTTGAAGATGAAGATGAAGAAGAAAAATGGAGTTGTGCAATGATACCTTACATAATTGGGAGCAATCCTAGATACAATGCAATAAAGAGGTATATTGATCAACATTGGTTGGACATTGCAGAACCAGAGTTGTTTTTGCATGATGAGGGTATTATGTTATCAAATTTAAGTCAATGGTTGATATGAACAAAATCTTCTATGATGGCCCTCAAACCATCAATAATAGACCAATCATCCTGAAGCCTTGGACGCTTGATTTTGACTTTAGTAAGGAGTTCCTTACAAAAATACCATTGTGGGTGGTCTTGCCTAAGTTACCAATGAACTGTTGGGAGAGTGAGTCCATAAGAAAAATAGCTAGTGCAATTGGGAAATCATTATTTGCTGATGAATGCACCATAAAGAAAACAAGGATATCATATGCGAGGATGTTGATAAAGGCTAATGTTACAAAAACACTACCAACAGAATCACTATTATGGACCCTAGAGGGATAAAACTCCAAAACCATAAACTTCAAATCTCGTCTCCGCCTCTGGTCAAAACCAAAGAATTTGTGAATGTGCTAATTAAGAATTTCTTGATTTTTAGTGTAATTGTTAAAGCAAATGTGTTGAGTTTTCTATTCTAATGTTTGTAACATGTTTGTGAGTTGGATTAATTTTATCCGGTGAATATTAGTTGAAAGTTAGAGTAATTCGGTTTGCAACTGGGTGTGACTTTCATCTACCAAGTCAAACTGATCATGTTGCAGTTTGGTGCGACAAAGAGATGGTGAAAATCCTTCATATAAATAGATTGTTGAAGTTCACTAGTGTTTAATCCAAAAACAAATTTTTTGGTCAAAGCTAATATCAAGAAAAAATCGGATTACTGATAACCAAAATTACTTCACTTTTGTGGTAATTCAAAGAATATAAAGAATAATGAAAATAATAAGTAAGGAAAAAACTCTTAATGTAGATTTCTAATCTCTCCCAGAATTGCGGTTTGAACACTTCGAATAAAGTAAAAGACTAATTACATATATTAATAAAAATTCAGATACCTTTACAAATAAGGATCGGGTCCTTATATAAGGATACACAATTATAATGGGTTCCCTACTTAATTATGGCTTGTTAATGGCATTAATTGCCTTGATTGCCCATTACCATATATAATTGTAACTGTTACATTAATGACGAATGATTTCCCATAATCAAGATCAATGTCAATTTTCCTTCCTTATTTATAATAGATTCATGAACCTTCCCCTTTTATGGTCTTCATACATCTCATGCATATTCCTTCTTTTTCCGTTGTCAGGGCCGATATCTTTTCTGATGGAACACCGGGGGTATTTTGTTTGTGCCTTTTCAATTCCTTTAATTTACTTTACTAAAAGTGTCACTTGTCACCTTGCTCATGGTCCACGTGTCATGCCTTTTCTCCACCAATACAGATAGTCCCCCCATTTTCTGAATATTTTCAACTGAATATTCGGAAAGTGGTAAGTATTTATGGAGGGAATTTCTTGCCTCCTTTTCTCGATTATCATAATGCCTTTTTAGAATCGATGAGATATACGTCATGTCTATTTAATGCTCAAGACACGGGTCTCATTGTAATTGGTTCTGCAGTTTTCAGTGCCTTTTTAGGGTTTTTCTGCGGCTACATTAGTCAAGAAGTGACGCTTCCATGATAACAATTCATAATGACCATCTTAGATGATGATTGCTTTCTCCTATCAATATCTCATCACACATAATTTCAAAAATCGCTTTCTTCTTCCTTGCACTCATCTCCCTTATTTCTCTTGTAGTTCTTCTTGTTCTTCTTGTACTTCCACCATTAAAGATGTCTTCTCGTTCATTAAATCCTTCTTCACCATCAGACCCGCGTAAGGTGGTGATCGTTGATGAACTCCCTCCCTCTACTGCCCCTACTAGGAGTAGGAGAGGTGGCAAACTACGTAGTTTAGGTTCTTTGTCCACTCGTACTTCTACTCCCTAAAGTAGTACTTCCAAGCCTTCTTCTTCTAGGGCTAGAACTTCCTTAACTCCTAGATCTTCCTCTAGAGGGTAACAAACCCATGCGAGAACCCACTGTTTCTGAGATTGTCCCACAGGAATTTTATTTTGTATAAGATCGTGAAGCTATGAAAAATAGGTTTCTTCCATAGCATCTCTTAACCCCGTTCATCATTACCCTAGCTTGATTACTCCAGGACTCATTTCTTTAGTTCGACGTGAATGTCACTGGAAACCTGATTTTCTAGTAATGACCCCTAGTGCCGATAATCACCTATTACCATGAAGGTTATTCCTTTGTTTATACCTATCCCTTTACCTTAGGATTTACTCGTCCTATTGATCCCGTGATTATTGAATTTTGACGTTATTTCAATGTTTGCCTCGGTCAAATAGGTCCAATTGTGTGGAGGGCAGTTGCTTGCCTTCGTTACTTGTCAAGTTTAGTTTCCGCCCCTTTTACCTTCTGTCATTTGCTCCACCTGTATTCTCCAAAACATTTTCGTGAAGGTATGTTTTCCCTCGTGGCTAGAAGTAAAAGAGTTTTAGTCAGCCCCGAGGATGACCGTGACTGTGGCTAGTACACTCAATTTGTTGCTGCCCCTACTCGTGAGTTAGTGGGTGATGAGAATATGCCTTTCCCTGAACTTTTCACGTAAGTATTTTTTCCTCTTATTTCTTTGCTTTCCTTGACGTTTTAATTTACTTCACATAGGTGTATGTTCATTTTTCAGCAACCATGGAAGTCTTCGCATAAATTCCTGAATTCCATGATTGGGTAGAAAAATGTTGACTACTGCTCTCATGGATAGGAGATTTTGAAAATTTCTCTCATAGAAATTTGGATATATATATATATATATATATATAAGGGTTTTCCATTCGTGGCATCAACCCTACTTCTTTTACTTCTGTTAGGCTTTCTACAATCTATGCACATGAGCAAATTTTAAGTGTGTCTTCCTCCAAGAGGAAGAATGTTGAAGCTCGCGGATCTGAAGATGAAGAAGATACCGAAGAAGGTTCCTTAGTGAGGAAACCACGAGTTAGAAAATGCGTGGTTTGAGATGATGAAGCCCATCTCTCTCAAGACTCATCTCCAAGTTCAATTCCTTTTAGCCTTGTTGATGAGCCAGAGAGTGTCCACTTGGACATCTCTGATTAAGATGCTGGTAATTTTGATAACCCCTCTCAAGTCCCATTGACAGTCTCTTTGCCCAGGGATTTGAGGGTGAAGAAGAATTTGGTCTTGTTTTAGAAGAGCCACCATTTGCCTCTTTTCTGATGACATCAGTTGCCCCCGCTGTCAATCCTCATGCTTCCCTGCCTACAGCCACTCCAGTTGCTGCCCTCACTGCTGTTTCTCGTGAAGAAGTTAGGCCTTCTAGCGGTAGACGGGGTATGAAGAAGGTTTTAATTGAAGTCCTCGATGGTGGGAATCTGTTGAAGAAATCTGGTTAAGCTGTTGTATGATTAAAATCATTACTTGGTCCCGTGAAAAGGAAGAAGCTTGAGTCCCACAGTTCCTTGACTCTGATGAATGATATCATACATTCCTCCCTCAAGGTATATTTTTACTCTTTTTACTTTCCTCCCCTTCCTTTCATGTTTGTAACTCCCTTTCTTTGTCTTTTTATAGATCAATTTGATAGGTACGGAGCTTATGAGAAGGATTTCATGGATAAATCAGCAAGTGATTGAGTTGCGCACCGAGGCTGATAATTGGAAGGAGCAATTCGAAGGCTTTCAACTGGAGAAATATGTTCTGGCTGAGGAAAGAGGAGCTTTGGAACAACAACTGAAAATAACCACCGCCGAACTAGCGGTTTTAAAAGTTTCCTCCAATCAAGTTGAAAAAGACAAGGAAAATTGGAATCCTCCTTCACTGAGCAGCACTCCAAGGCAATTGAAGAAATAAGAAGCTTGAAAGAGCTTCTTAACTAGAAAGAGGTGTACGCAGGTGATTTGGTGCAGATTCTCACCCAAGCTCAAGAAGACTTTCGTGCCTCTTCGGATAAGATTCAGTTCTTTGAGAGTTCTCTTATTCCTTTGAAGGCATCTTATGAAGCTTCAGAAGCAGAGAAAGAAGAGTTGAGAGTTGAAATTGAGCAGTGGGAGAAGGATTACGAGACTCTTAAAGACAAGTTGACACTTGATGTTAGCTAGGCTTTCTTGAACACCTGCTTCGAGACTCTAACTTAAGCTAGCCAAGAGGACTTTGACCTTAATGCTGAAATTGCAAAGGCTAAAGAAGCAATTGAACAAACTCAACAATGTCAAAGCTTCTCAACACCCGAGGATGAAGGTTCCAAAGGTGATGGAGATGGACGTACTCCTGGTGATGCTGATATTCAACCTTCGTCTTCTCAAGTTGATCCTTCTTCACCCGTGGATGATGCTCCTTAGTTTTTACCCTTGGCTTTTGTGAAAGTGATTTGATTTTGCGATGGCTTTGTTGAAACTCTTTTTATTTCTTTTTTTTGAGTAGTTTCTGGGAGTTTTTCCCTCCCCGAAAATGATATAAATATCTTTTGTTGCATATTATGCTTTTTGCTCTTTAAGTTTTTGAGTTTATACTTGCATTATAACTGCTTTAGTAGACCGCGCCTTCAATATGCACTGGTCTTTTATAAAAGAGGGCCCTTTTATTTTAACAACACTGATGAAGATGACATTTTATCTCCATATTGGTGCAAAGATATGAAACATGAAGTAATTTGAAGAAGTTTTATTTTTTAAACTTTCAAATAAGTAATCTTGTACAACATTTTCATAACTGCTTTCCTTGTAGTAGGTTTAAAAATAAGGGTATATTTTCCTGTGATTAAATTTATGGCCTTAACCTAGAAGCTCGTGGGAATATTTTGTAGGTTTTTTTAACTTTCTACCACCAATTCTTTCCGCGAGCTTGAACGCCTTTGAAATTTTGGCATTTTCTTCAAGGGTTTCTTCAAGGTTTTAACTCTGGCTAAACTATGCTTTTGTGGTTTACATCTTCTTTCTTTGTGTATTCTTCCATATACATAGTCCCCCCAATGTTTGAGCATTAAAGCATGAGATCTCGAACACTGGATCGACTCTTTATTTTTGGTCCTTTTCCTGAAAAAGGAAATACATACGGGAATTGGAGATAATCATTTAGATGATGACTTCTTAACCCTTTTCCATCAGAAATGCTATAACCTAGATCGAGAATAATTAAGTATTTCGCGTGTCTTTCGGGTCTAATATCATCATTTGGTATGGGCCAGCTTTTTGCCTATCATATAAAATGGTTAGTAAAATTTAAATTAAAAAAGTAAAATTGAACTTTCATGATACCTGACCATGGGTATTAACTTCTTTTAGAAGTAATACTTCTTCAAATGGACTGCATTCCAATGAGATGGTAACACCTTGCCGTCCATAGTTTCCAACTCGTACGCTCTTTTTCCAGGAATGCCTTTAACTCTATATGGGCCTTCCCAATTTGGACTCAACTTTCCTGCATTCGCCTCTTGTGTTGACCGGAACACCTTTTTGAGGAAGAAGTCCCCGATTTTGAAATACCTCAAGTTTGCCTTCCTGTTATAGTATCGTTCAATCATCTACTTTTGAGCCACCATCCAAATTAATGCTTCTTCTCTTCTCTCTTCCGTCAAATCCAAATTTACTCGTAACTCTTCTTTATTTGTTGAATCACTTGTATGTGTGTACCTCGTGCTTGGTTCGCCTACCTCTAGTAGAATTAGAGTTTCCGTTCCATATACAAGTGGAAATGGGGTTTCTCCCGTTCTAGTTTTTGTCATTGTTCGGTAAGCCCATAACACACCTGGTAGTACTTCTGGCCACTTGCCTTTTGATTCTTCCAATCGCTTTTTTAAGTAGTCGATCATGACCTTATTTGTTGACTCAACTTTCCCGTTAGCCACTGGGTGGTAAGGTGCAGAAGTAATTTGTTTAATCTTCCAGCTTTGGAAAAAGTCAGTAACTTCCGCACCTATGAATTGCGGTCTGTTATCACAAACAATTTCCTTTAGGACTCTAAATCGACATATTATATTCCTCCAAATGAAATCCATAACTTCCTTTTTTCGCACCTGTTTAAAGGCACCTGCTTCTACCCATTTTGAGAAATAATCCGTTAGAATTAACAAAAGCTTACCTTTCCCTTAGCTTGAGGCAATGGTCCCATGATATCTATCCCCCATTTCATGAATGGACATGGCGATATAACTGAATGTAACAATTTCGCCTGTCGATGCATATTATTAGCATATTGTTGGCATTTATCGTACCTTGCTACAAAGTTTTCTGCTTCCTCTTCCATTTTTGGCCCATAATATCCCACTCTTATTAGTGTATTTACCAACGATCTTCCCCCATCATGATTGTCGCAATGCCTCTCGTGTACTTCTATTATTATGTATTCTGTTTGTGAAGGTCCAAGGCATCGTGTTAAAGGTCCACCAAATATTTTGCGATATAAATTTCCTCGTATTAGGCAATATTGAGCGGCCTTAACTGTAGCAACCGTGATTCTTTTTATTCTCAAGCAAAATACCATATTACAAAAAGTTCACAAATTCGTTTCTCCAATATCAAGTTAAATTATTGAAATTTACCTCATTCTTGGTTGGTCGAGGGATGAATGAAATAAGTGTACCACAACAATATTTTCTGCATTTGTCGCATTAGCGACAAACACGAGATTTGTCAATGCGTCTGCTTCTGCATTTTCCTCCCTAAGTATTTGTACAACTTTCCATGCTTGGAACTACCTAAGAAATTCTCGTACCTTTTCGAGGTACTGCTGCATTTGTGTTTCTCTTGCCATGTAAGTCCCCTACATTTGATTGACTACTAGTTGCGAGTCTCTTTTGATCACGATTTGTTCAATACCAAGATCTCGTGCGAGCTCCAAACCTGCAATCACAGCTTCATACTCTACCTCATTGTTAGTAATTGGGTAACATTTTATCGCCTGTCTTATGATTTCACCTGAGGGTGGAATTAAAACAATCCCCAAACCTGCTCCTTTAGTATTTGAGGAACGTCAGTAAACAAGGTGCAAGTCCCTGGATTAGCTCCGGTATATATTTGTAGCTCTTTTTCTACTTTAGGAATTAGGCTTGGGCTAAAATCTACTACGAAATCTGCTAACACCTGAGACTTTATATCAGTTCTAGGCTGATATATAATATCATATTCACTAGGCTCTATAGCCCATTTAGCTAATGATCACGCCCAACTATGCCTTATAAAAAGGACTAAGCGGTCGTTGCAAATATAATCCAGTTTACAAGTCCGGATTCGAATCCCACAGAGAACTAAGGCTTAACTACAGTTATTCAATATTGCTAAGAAACACAAGTCCAAACAATTTCCTAGTTATAAAGATTTGATTTTTATTTCTACTAATAAACTAACAAATATTATAAAATAGTAAAATTATCAACTAACAGGGATGAAATCGGAGACAAGCCTAAGGAGGTCTAGAGTTATGATTTCCCCAATTATCGGAATCCTTCCCGCAACGCTTTCTATAATTTCACCTAAGTATTCTGTACCAATCGTGAGTACTTTGATTGTCGTAGCTCTCTCTCGATCAACTACCATAATTTACTAGACTTATTCTCTCGAACTACGCTAGCTGGCACTAATTCACTACTCACTACGATCGCACCAAGGTTTCGTTATCTCTAATCCCACATTTAAACCCTTCATATCGATCTCTCAACTACATTAGGAGTGGTATTGTTCAACAACTACCTAAATGTGTACTCTCTCTCTCGAAATATACACACTATATAGGCCTAGTTAATTGAGATCTCTTCAATTAACAACAATGAAAATATATTTGAACAAGTACAGAAAAATCAAAGGCTCAATTATATAAAAACATAACAATAATTTATCCTACAAAAGGTTCTATCAAAACTCTAGATAACAAATTAGTTATTCATAATAGTATGCAAAACTACAATACTAGAATTCATAACCAATAATGAAAATAGGAAGAAGGAAGTGAAAAACTCATAAAAGAAATCTCTGCCTTGCTCCTGGTATGTTCTTGCCTCCTTAGGTCAAACTCCCATCTCCAAAAACGCCCCCTTTGGTTGAATCAACCCTAAAAACGACTCCTCGTGTGCTTGGCAACCTTTTTCTTCTCCAAAAAATGTGTCCAAACCTAGAATAACTCGTTTGGGGAGTATTTATGTCAATCCCTGGTCCAAATCCGGGTTGGGGTCTTTTTAACCCGCGACCTTTAATTACCGTGCTATAGACCTCGCGAAGCCTGGTCTATAGCGCGGTCGAAACCTCGCGAAGCCTGGTCTATAGCACGGTCAACCTGGCTATAGACCTCGCGAAGCCTGGTCTATAGCGAAGTCAACCTAGCTATAGACCTCGCAATGTCTTGTCTATATCACGGTCAACCTGGCTATAGACCTTGCAAAGCCTGGTCTGTAATACGGTTTGGATACTTGATGCTTTTGTGCTCTTTTCTTGTATTTTTGTCCTCTTTTTGTGCAACTTTCGTTCGACGATTCCTTCTGATGTTCCTGCACATAAAACAACCCAATTTAGCTCAAATGTCGCACAATAACTCATTAGAACAGCAAAATATAGTATGAACAATGTGCTAAAAGTATAGCATTTTGGTCTCACATCACCACCCCACACTTAAACGTTGCTCGTCCTTGAGTCAACCACTAATTCCTAGAGCACTTTTATTCTCTTTTAGCACATCTGAAGTGCACCATACCTATGACTATGGTTGATAGCAACAATTAAACCTTAGCATATGCCTTCAAACTTCCCTTTACTTTATGCCATACTTCAAATCTTTATTCAACAAAAAGACAAAATGTTTCTAATGATCCTAACCTCACAAACCGACTAAATATCACAATGCATTCATTGCTTGAACACTTAACATCATAGAGAAATCTAATAACGTCATCTTGCGAAATCATGTGCCCTCACAACAAGAACAAGAGGGTAAGTTGAATCTACACATTCGAATCAAATGCTCAAATATATTTTAAGGACTCACATATATCAAAGAATCCCTCACTCTCACAAAGAAGTCACATACATGCACAAAGTACTATAGGCTTGCCCATTATGTAAACCTATGCTAATGTAGGCTTGCTCGATCTAAAATCAATTAGGACTTTTTATGGATGTAATGTGGGCAAAAAGGAAGGGTAGGATAAATTTAGGAATAGTGACTAACCCTCCTAAGCACTTTAACACATCACAAAATTAATTATAAGCGTATTTTGCTTCCACCAAAGTGCAATTTCACAAACAATTTCATTCCCAAAGTATTTTCTCTTTTTTTAAGTACTACTTTAATTAATACACACTAGCAAGGACAAGATATGCCTATTTTCCTTTGCTACATATTTTTTTTCTTTTCAACAATAATCTTTTTTTTTCTTCTACCATTCCTGCTAGTGGTGTATTCCTTACAATACAAGTGCACCTTTCTTTCTTTCATTGGTTCCACTCAAAAGCTATCCAAGTTCCATCCTTACTTTTTTTAGCGTTTATTTTATAATTAAAGTGCTTTAAGAGGTAAAAGAATCAAAACAATGATAAATAAGAACAAAGGGGTATAGGCTTGTAATGTGATTGCCAAATAAAAGTTTATAGGCTCAAAAGGGTTGACTAGGGATAATTTTTATTGTGGTAAGCATTAAGCTCAAACAAATCAAAGAAATCCTAAAATTATTTTTCAAACCGAGCAAAACCTAAAATTTCGCTTCAACTCACATGCCGGGCAAGTTCTAAACTCTAATGCAATGACATGGACTATACACTTTCTCACCACACATGGCACATGACTCACTAAGGACGGTTCCATTCCGATTCTCAAACAATTGCAAGTATTCACGGAGCGACAAATTATTAAACATCAAGCACAAAGTGACACCAACCAAGAAAATGAGATATAGGCATCAATAACATGTTATCTACTCAACAAGGCATCATAAGCATTTTCAAACCATAGGGAAGGTACTACACATGCTAGAGCCTAAATATGCTACTATCAAACAAGTCAAAAGGGCGCCTAAAAATTTCATCTTCCTTCTTTTATTCCATAAATTCTATTCTACTCTAAAAATAAAAAACTATGACCCGGTTCAAACTACATCCCATGGAAAAGAATCGAGGCACAAAGAAAAACTACGAGGGATTATTACTACCAAAAAGAATAAAAAGACATATTTTTGGGTTTTTCTATTTTTTTTATTTTCTCTATTTTTTTTGTGTGTGTTTTTTGTTAGACTTAGAAAATTGTCTAGTATATCCATCGTCGGAAAAAGTCCAATCTTTTTCTATTTTTCTAAAAAAAAAGCATTTATTCAATTAAACTAATACAATTAAAATAGCATAGAAAGTCACCCATACAATCTCCTCACCCCACACTTAAAATTATGCATTGTCCCCAATGCATACCCATAAATACAAGCGGGTAAAAGAAACTCCCTGGTAGGCCAAAGGCCGAAGCATTAGCATCTCATGGAGTACTCAGACTTCTCCCATACTTGGTTCTTTGTGCGGGCACCCCACACTTAGTTCCAACCATCTGGTTTGCTGTTGGATCCTTCCAATAGCTTTGCTTTCCATTCTCCTAGAAAATAAAAAATCGACACTACAAAAATAATATAATTTAAAAATAAAAATAAAAATAAAAGAAAAAAAACAGTAAAGCTGGGTTACTTCCCAACAAGCGCTTGATTTAACGTCGCGGCATGACGTGAATCAACTTTACCACTTTTCTCTCCACTTCAAACTTATGAATTGGACCCCAAGTTTTGCTTCAAGCTTATGATTATACTCCTAGGGTGGTGGAACGAATCTAACCGGCCCAAGAAAATAATGTAGTATTCTGCACTTCTTGGCCTTTAGATGAGGTGTGTAATCCCGACTTTCTGGTAAGAAGAATTCTAGAATGTAGGCATCTTCTTCCTCATTCCTTGACTCCTCAAGTGGCACGGATGGCTTTATTTCTATATCATCATCCAAATACAATGTGCAAAAATGCTTGGAGTGTGGACCAATGCGCTCAACTACATGAACAATGGGACTGTCTACATCCTCAATAACAATGACACTAGAGTCCACTAAATATGTATCATCAATATCCTTGGTTGACTCTAGTATCTCTTCTACAACATCGGCATCCTCAAATTCTAGTTTGATTGATTGTTGGTGTTCTACTCTGACCTCCTCAATTGGAACCTCAATTTCGGTATCTAATTTATGCTCTTCTTGGCTACTATCCACAATATTGGCTTGTTGAGCATTAAATGTTTCAACAAGTTGACTCACTTGTGCCTCCAAGTTGCGAATAGTAGCATCTTACCTTTGTATGTGCAGTTGTTGCTCATTACAAGGCACTTTAGCATATCCTTGATCTCTTTCAAGTCCTCATCCATGGGTTCTTTGTTCCTATTAACTTCACAAGAAAAAGAAGAACCATCAAAGTAAGGGGTTGGGGGAAGATAAAAAAATATAAGCAGAACCATGAAAGTGACCATCTTGACCACCACACATATCACCCACATTCCACACATAAGATTCAGTTGGTGCACATAACTCGCTCTCGGAAATATTTTGATAATTTTGCCATGGGTGATTTCCTCCACAATATGCATAAGGAGGATCAAAAGTAGAATTACCAACATCAAAACTCTCATAATTCCAAGATGTCATGTTTCTAAAATCAACAAGTAAAATAAAAAATTAAATCAAATACAAGAAAACAAAAATAAAACTTCAAACTTGCAACCTAGCAATATGTACACCAACAGCTACACCGTTAGTTCTCCGGCAACGACGCCAAAATTTGATCACGCCCAACTATGCCTTATAAAAAGGACTAAGCGGTCGTTGTAAATATAATCCGATTTACAAGTCCGGATTCGAATCCCACAGAGAACTAAGGCTTAGCTACATTTGTTCAATATTGCTAAGAAACACAAGTCCAAACAATTTCTTAGTTAAAAAGATTTAATTTTTATTTCTACTAATTAACTTACAAATATTATAAAGCAGTAAAATTATCAACTAATAAGGATGAAATTGGAGACAAGCCTAAGGAGATCTAGAGTTATGATTTTCCGAATTATCGGAATCCTGCCCGCTACGCTTTCTATAATTTCACCTAATTATTCTCTACCAATCGTGAGTACTTTGATTATCGTAGATCTCTCTCGAGAAACTACCACAATTAACTAGACATATTCTCTTGAACTACGCTAGCTGATACTAATTCACTGCTCACTAAGATCGCACCAAGGTTTCGTTATCTCTAATTCCACCTTTAAATCCTCCGTATCGATCTCTCAACTACGATAGGAGTGGTGTTGTTCAACAACTACCTAAATGTGTACTCTCTCTCGAGCAATATACACACTATATAGGCCCAGTTAATTGAGAGCTCTTCAATTAACAACAATGAAAATATATTTGAAAAAGTAGAGAAAAATCAAGGCTCAATTATATAAAAACATAACAAGAATTTATCCTACAAAAGGTTCTATCAAAACTCTAGATAACAAATTAATTATTCATAATAGTATGCAAAACTACAATCTTAGAATTCATAACCAATAATGAAAATACGAAGACGGAAGTGAAAAACTCATAGAAGAAATCTCTGCCTTGCTCCTGGTGTGTTCTTGCCTCCTTAGGTCGAAATCTCATCTCCAAAAACGCCCTATTTGGTTGAATCTACCCTAAAATCGGCTCCTCCTATGCTTCGTAGCCTTTTTCTTCTCCAAAATCATGTCCAAACCTAGAATAACTCGTTTGGGGAGTATTTATGTCAATCCCCAGTCCAAATCCGGGTTGGGGGTCTTTTCAACCCGCGACTTTTAATTACTGTGCTATAGACCTCGTGAAGCCTGGTCTATAGCACGGTCAACCTCGATATAGACCTCGCGAAGCCTGGTCTATAGCGCGGTTAACCTGGTGATAGACCTCGCAAAGCCTGGTCTATAGCGTGGTCAATCTGGCTATAAACCTCGCAAAGCCTGGTCTATAGCACGATCAGCCTGGCTATAGACCTTGCAAAGCCTGGTCTGTAGCACGATTTGGATACTCGATACTTTTGTGCTCTTTTCTAGTATGTTTGTCCTCTTTTTGTGCAACTTTTGTTCGACGATTCCTTCTGATGTTCCTACATATAAAACAACCCAATTTAGCTCAAATGTCGCACAATAACTCATTAGAACAACAACATATAGGGTGAGTAATGTGCTAAAAGTATAACATTTTGGCCTCACATCAGTTAACCTTCCTGATAATTCTTGCTTATGCAATATATTCCTTAGTGGGAAAGTAGTTACAACCGAAATAGGATGACATTAAAAGTAAGGTCGTAACTTCTTTGATGCAATAATTAAAGCTAAAGCAAGTTTTTCTAGGTGATGGTACCGTGTCTCAGCGTCTAGTAAAGACTTACTAACATAATAGATTGGAGATTGTTTACCTTTGTCTTCACGTACCAGTACTGCGCTTACCGCTACTTCTGACACAACAAGGTAGATGAGCAATCTCTCTTCGTCCTTTGGTTTTGCTAACAAGGGCGGATTTCACAAATACCAATTGATCAAGTACTCCTTATGTCGGAACATGAATTAATATTGGTTAGTATTATTTGTATGAAGTATAGTGTCAACAAAATCAACAATTAAGTTAGAGAAATGCTTACAAATATGTAAGAATTTGAGTAGAGATCACACTCTAATTAAGTGAAAAAAGATCCCAAGAGATAGATACCTTACAAATATCAGTTATGAATTTTCACAAGTGTATCGAATTACTTTATTATTCTCTTATGATATACTATACTTTTTCTTTTTTTAACTATTCTCTCCATATATTTCACTAATTAATTTATCCAACCTCAACACTCTCATTTCTCTTACAATCCGTTAATGGAACTCGTATATAGTTCTAATTATATTGGTAGAAAAAAGACATGACACGTGGATCATCAGCAAGGTGACAAGTGGCAATTTCAGCTAAGTAAATTAAAGGAATTGAAAGGTCACGAACGAAACACCCCCGATGTTCCATCAGAAAAGATACCGGCCCTAACAACTGAAAAAGAAGGAATAGGCACGAGATGAATGAAGACCATAAAAGGGAAAGGTTCATAAATGTGTTATAAATAAGGAAGGGAAGTTGACATTGATCTTGATTACGAAAAATCATCCGTCAATAATATAATTATTACAATTATATATGGTAACGGGCAATCAAGGCAATTGAGCCATTAACAAGCCAGAATTAAGTATAAAAATTGTTATAATTATGTATCCTTATACAAGGACCTGATCCTCATTTGTAAAGGCATCTGAATTTTTATCAATATATGCAATTTGTCTTTTACTTTATTCAAAGTGTTCACACAGCAATTCTGGGAGAGATTAGCAATCTACATTAAGCTTTCTTTTCTTATTATTTCCATTATTCTTTCTATTCTTTGAATTACCAAGAAAGTGAAGTAATTTTGGTTATCAGTAACCCGATTTTTTCTTGATATTAGCTTTGACCGAGAAATCTATTTTTCGATTAAACAAATTGGTTTCGTTAACGGAAACTGATAAACTGTTCACTTTCCAAATTTTATTTTTAGCAACAAAACATGTCTATTGTTAATGAGAACAACCAGTTGAATCAACAAGGTGGAACTCCACCAGATCACACACCCACAGCTACTCCTCAACACTCACGAGAAAGTTCACCTGAAAGGTCTGCTTCATGTACTGATGGACAATAGGGAGGTGACCAAACCGTCGAGCAGGATGTTTTGAAGCAGTTGATTGCATAACACGTGAACGAAGCACTACTAGCTTTTGCTAGTGGATTACCCAACACAATATAAACTCTACCACCAGTTAATACCAACTTGGAAAAATCGCGTTTAGGACTCGATAACTCTGGATGTGGAGAAATGTCAAATGAATCCCGCGATGGAGGATCAAGTACACAGAATAATTTTAATTTATAAAGTTTAGTACTAACTTTGCAAAAATAGCTGAAGGAACAAAATGAGCGTATAAAACAAATACCTGGCGTGCCTCCTGTGATTAAAGGTGTGGATATTGAAAAATATTCACAACAACCCTGGAAGCCAAGTGCAACACCTTTGCCAATTCTCAAAAAGTTTAAAATGCCTGATATCCCTAAATATGACGGGACATCCGACCCACGGGATCACGTTACAATGTTCACCATAGGCGTGAAAGGCAATGATTTAACCAATCAGGAGATTGAATCTGTCTTGGTTAAGAAGTAACTCTCACGAAAGGGGCGTGAACATGGTACTCACTCTTACCTAAGAACTCTATTGAATCTTTTGCTGAGCTTGCAGATTCATTAATAAAGGCACATTCGGGGGCTCAAAAAGTTGAAAAAAGGATGGAAGATATCTACAAAGTTAAACAGGGGAGTACATAATTGTTTAGAGAATTCGTAGATAGATTCCAACGTGAGAGAATGATGCTTCCACAAGTACCTAATAATTGGGCGGCTATGGTATTTGCAAGCAATTTGAATGAGAAAAGTTCAGAAGCCACGAGGAGGTTGAAAGAAAGTTTGTGGGAGTTTCCTGCAACAACTTGGAACGATGTGTACAATCGATACAACACGAAGCTGCGGATAGAAGAAGATATGGTTGTACAACCAAGGGCAGATGAAAGGCCAGGGTCAAGACGCTCGGAATCAGAGAGAACGTCTGATAAGAACAGGTACAAGCCTTATATGGGACCTGCAGGGAGAGATTCTCGACCTAAACAAGAGAATGAACGTTTTGATTCAAGATCAAGGCAAAAAGAGGCTAGTTCTTCTTTCTGATTCAAAAAGGAGAGGGACACCCGAAGCAATGATTCCAGCACTCAAGCAAGAACAAGAGATTATAGTTTTAACATCAACACTTCTAAATTGGTGGTTGTTCTAAGAGGAATGGGAGACAAGGTACGATGGTCAAAAGAGATGAGATCGGACCAGAACAAAAGGAACCCAAATTTCTGGTGCGAGTTTCACAATGATCATGGCCATAGAACAACAGACTGCATGATTTTGCAAGGGGAAGTTGAATATCTGCTGAAGCACGGCTATCTTACTGATCTGTTCAGTGAGAAAGGAAAACAATCATACATGAAAACAGGCAAGAACCTCCAAAGCCTCCATCTCCAAAGAGAACGGTAAACGTTAGAACCGGAGGAGAAGAAGTTAATGGGGTAACATACATGCCTGCGAAAAAGATATCAAAGGTCACTATCACTCACGGGAAACGAGTTCACCAAGTCTTGGAAGGTGATAATATAGTGTTTTATGACGAAGACGCGGATGGCTTGATGATTCCTCACAACGATGCACTGGTAATATCTACTTGTACATGATACTAATGTTAAACGAGTTTTGATTGACCCAGGTAGCTCAGTGAATATCATTTTACTGAGAGTGGTAAATGAAATGCAAGATAATGATAAGATCATACCAAAATCACGATCATTATCTGGGTTTGATAATTCAAGCATCGTTACGAAAGAAGAAGTTGTACTAGATATATTTGCAGAAGGAGTTATCAAAGACACAAAGTTCCAGGCAATAGACGCGGACATGGCCTATAATATAATCTTGGGTAGGCCATGGATTCATGATATGGATGTTGTACCGTCCACATTACATCAAGTCATTAAATTCTCACCACAATGGGGATCCGACAAATCCGTAGAGATCAACAAGCATCACGAAATATTAATTCAGTGGTGATTGCAAATACAATAGCCAACGATGCAGATGCGAAATATCAATTAAAGAATTCAGTTGGGAACATTTGTATTCACACACCAACTGAAAGCCCACAAGGTCAAACTAATAGGATTTGAGACCTGATATGATTCAAGAACCAGAAGAAAATGATAACATCAAAACAACCATGGAGGAACTCGAAACCGTGATATTATTTGTCCACTGGCCAGACAGAAAAGTTTACATCGGAGCAAACTTGAGCACGGAAATGAAAGGTAAGTTAATTAAATTTTTACGTGCTAACGCAGACTGTTTTGCTTGGTCGCATTCTGATATGACAAGTATACCACCTGAGGTAATGACTCATAAGTTGAATGAGGATCCATTACATCCACCTGTTAAACAGAAGAAGGAAGCAATGGGTATTTAAAAATGAAGTGATCCAGGATGAGGTACAAAAACTTATGAAAATCGGTTCAATAAGAGAGTTAAAGTACCCTGACTGGTTAGCTAATACTATTGTGGTTCCAAAAAATAATGGAAAATGGCGAGTCTGTGTAGATTATACCGATTTAAATAAGGCTTGTCCTAAAGATTCATTTCCTTTACCACACATAGACCATCTAATTGATTCTACCGTAGGTAATGAGCTTTTGAGTTTTTAGATGCTTACTCTAGTTATAATCACATAAAAATGGTCCCATTAGATGAGGAAAAAATCTCATTTATCACAGACAGGGGGACTTATTGCTGTAATGTCATGTCATTTGGCTTGAAAAATGCTGGAGCAACGTATCAAAGATTGTTGACCAAAATATTTCAAGAACACTTGGAAAAAACCATGAAGGTCTACATAGATGATATGTTGGTCAAGTCAACACAGTCATGGGATCATTTTCCATATTTAGCCGAGACCTTTGAAATTCTACGCAAATACAACATGAAGTTGAACCCGGAAAAATGCGCTTTTGGCGTGGCTTCGGGTAAAGTTTTGGGCTTTCTTATTTCTAATAGGGGTATTGAAGTAAATCACGCACAGATCAAAGCTATTGAAGAAATACTTGATGTACTCACAAGTAAGAAAAAAGTACAGAGATTAACAAGTAGGGTAGCGGCTCTAGGAAGGTTCATATCCAAGTCATCGAAAAAATGCTTTAAGTTCTTTTCAGTATTGAAAAAGCAAAATCAGTTTGAATGGGCTAACGAATATCAACAAGCTCAAATAAGCTGAATTTTGAAACCCAATATTTTTAAATAGAGTCTCCAATATATTTTTTACTAAGCTCTAGTATTTTTCATGCTACGTTTCTCACATACATAGAGTTTCGCATCTCCAACACATTATGCTAGAATTTCATACATAGGAGGTTTGAACTCTAACATATTATTCTGAATTTTTTTTGTATCTCAACTATGGGTATTTTTATACAGATTTTAACTTTACATTAAATAGTGGCTACTTTTTCTTTGTAAATGGTTGTAATTTCTCAATTATCAATATGGAAACTTGCCAGCCCACACTATTGTTACTAACAAGATAACCTGGATCTGGAGATATACTAATGGGTTAGTTCAACATGGGTTCAAAATCTAATAAGGTTTGTCGGCATTACAATCAGTTGGCCCAACTCATAGGAGGCCAGAGCCAGAATGAGGAAATTTCTTATTAGGCCGGGACATTTTTATATAGGAATTTTTTTATTGCTATACACTATTTAAAATCTTATTATAAAAAATGTCCATGTTTTGATATTTACCCGATCTAAACACATTTTAGTTATAAAATATATACAATCCATCTTAAAAGGCTCCCAAATCTATTATTTGTGCTTTCAATCAAGGGATTTAGTTACACCCTTTTTCTTTTTTTTCTCCTCTTCTCTTTCCTTATTTTTCTTCTGTCCTATTTTTCTCCACCCCTAAAATAAATATCAATAAATTACGTAAGTGATTGATGCAGAGGTTTTACTGCTACTTTATCCTTTGAAGGGTGAGAATTAATAAGTGTACCTCAATGATTAAGCTTCTGCTTCTGCATCTCTTCACAATGATAATTTGTAATGAGAAAACTAATGTCGTATCCCTGAAATATAATGCGCCCAGCAGAATTTAGATGACTAAAAGTTGGTCAAGAAACAAGTTATTTACCTTTTTTTTATAAAGAAACAAATCATTCACATACACCTAAAAAAGTTCATTCAACCATTTGTGAAACTTGTCAAATATTCTCAACCTAGGTAGCCTTTTAGACAAGGTAGATGCTTTATTTTATCCAGGAAAAACTTGACCATACTCCAAAGATGCTTCTTCCAAGATATTGCTACTCTCCATCTAGGTCTAATACATGAATACACATCAAGACTAAACAAATTTTATGTCTCAACCGACTCTAAGAAGCAATCACATAAATGTTAGTAAACAAATTTCATACAACTAATTATATATTATACAATTTATCTATAACTTATCTACAATTTTCATACATTATTTATACCCAGTTATATACAACTACAATATCATACAACTTAAATATAATTTTTATACAATATGTCTTTTGTATATTTTGTATCTGATTTATACATAGTAAAAATAAATTTCATACAACTAATTATATATTATACAACTTATCTACAACTTTCATACGTTATTTCTACCCAGTTATATATAACTACAATATCATACAACTTAAATATAATTTTTATACAATATTGTTCAACTTTCATACAATATTTAAATAAAAACAAATATATAAACAACAGAATATAATTTTTTTACAACTTTATTATAATTTTGTAAGTATAATGTATATCATGTCTTCTTCTTCTTCTTCTTCTTCTTCGAGTTTCAATCTGAAATTCAGCCAAAATCAAGTCTAATCTTCACCAAAACACCCTCAAAAATGAGATATAAACTCCAAACAATATTTTCAATTGTTTGGAATAACACCCAATCCAAACAAATATGATTTTTGAAAACCCAAATTCGAATTCAAAGCTTCAAAGCTTTTTAATGACTGTCAATGGTAGAATTGTTGCTCTCTTTTCCTTTGCTCTACATTACTGAAATTAGGGATTGAGAGATAGAGAGACGGAGAGAGAGAGAGAGAGAGAGAGAGAGAGAGAGAGAGAGAGAGAGAGAGAGAGAGAGAGAGAGAGAGAGAGCAGGAGGGAGAGAGAATAAGGATGGAAAATAATTGATTCATAATATAAAGGGATACTCATTTAATTCCTAAAGTGTATATAATTGGTAAATTTCTATATATGATATAATTAAATTGAAACTTGAGTAAGGAGGGTAATAAAGTTTCAAATAGTGTATAGGAATGTAAAAATTCCTTTTATATATACTTACGTTTAAGGCCATCGTTGAAGCTATATTCGCATTGCATAAATTTTTGCAAAGTGTACCTACTTGGATCTTAAATAATTCAATCTCTTCAATGCAACTTCAGAAATCAAATCTAAAGTTCTTCTATCTTTCAAATGCAACTTCAAAAATTCAAAATCTTAAGTAGTTCAATGTCTTCAATGGAATTTTAGAAATCAAATATGAAGTTATTCTATCTTTCAAATGCAACTTCAGAAGTTCAAATCTTAAGTAGTTCAATCACTTCAATGTAACTTCAGATTTTGAATCTTATGTTCTGAAATATAAACTTGCTCTTCGTATTTCAACAATCCAATACACGATTCAATGCCTTAAACTACTCCAAATAAGCTTAAATTTGAAAAATAACTTTCAAATTTCATATCATCAAATTGTCAAAAGAATTATAAATTTAACAAACCTATTTTGCAAAGAAGAAGAAGAAGAAACCTGAAGCATAAAAAAGAAGAAAGCAACATCGGAAAAGAGAAAAATGTATGTATCTGAAGTTATCCAAAATTTGGGTATCAGTGAAATATTTTTTAAAAGTAGGTACAAATTCAATGAATAGCACAATATTGCGTGCCACGTGAAAATTTTTAGAGAAAACTATCTTGTATGGCCATCGAAAAAAATTATTAGCCCAAAGTTTTGCACGTAACCCGAAATATCCAGTTGAATAAAATTAATATCAAATTATAGCCCATCGGATAAAACCAATAGATAAAAGACAAAAATAAATTTTGGTACAATTTTTTTTATCTTCCCTAGATATTTTTCCTTCCCAACACCAAGTTGTTTTCTTTTTCTTATGTATCAGACTTACTTTTTACTCTTTATATTTTTTTTTACTTCTTTTCTTCAATTCTTTTAATTCTAACACCTTTTAGTATCCTTAGTGTATATTGAGCCTATCTCGAGTGTGCTTGTGTAACTAAAGTGCATATTTAGTATATCCCAAGTGTATTTGGTATCATGAATGTATAATCTGTTTAAACAATGTATCAAAATTGTATACATATGTGTATTGTCTAATATGTAAACATAGTGTATATAAATTATATACACATTTTTTGTGTAATGTGTGCACACCGTGTATTTAGAGTGTATCGTGTATTTTGAAATGTATTCCCAATATGTCATTAATATATTCCGAGTGCTTTTGTGTATTCAAAGTGTATAGTGACAGTCTATTTTGTATTGTTACATCTATTTTGTATATTTTTTATATAGTGACAGTCTTTTTTGTATATATTTTATATAGTGACATCTATTTTGTATATATTTTATATAGTGACATCTATTTTGTATATGTTTTATATAATGATAGTCTATTTAGTATATAAATTGTATAGTGATAGTCTATTTTGTGTATTTTTTGTATAGTGGCAGTCTATTTGTATATTTGTTTTGTATAGTGAGAGTCTTTTTTTGTATAGTGGGAGCATAAGTAGTAATGATCACTTTAATTTTGTTATATAGTATTAACCATACCGCTAGAACAATGAGTAGGGTGTTTTTGCCGACTCCATTCTTATATTTTCTATGAAACTTTAATATAGACCAAAACAAAGGATGTTAACATAAGGCTTGTTCTGAACTAGCCGATATTGTTAATATCTCTTTTCCAATCAATACATATTGCTCTCTTTCTGACCCTATAGATATAGCATACTCGTCGACTCTGTCCTACCATATGCACACTTAATAATAGAAAATCCTTCTTGAGCTTCTGGCCGTTCTAGATCTGTTTTTCATCCCCTTATTTGACATATGCATCAACACAATTATTTTGAACTGAGGACTTTTACAATAGTGCACTTCAACAATTTCGTGTCTTTACTTAAAGAAGTCCGAGATGGATCAAGTGACACTAATTACTCCCTTATTCTTAGACCTGATGGTATATTTTGCTGCATACCTAATTGTATTGATTGATTTCCTTCTATTTTTTTGACCCATTGGTATCCCAGTTTCTTACGCACTAGTTATAGATTTTTTTGCCTGCGACTACTTAAGTAAATGATTTTGTGTTTTCTAACCTAAAAAGTTCGCATGAAAACATGAAAAGTAGCCAATTTACTTCGAATTTCTCTAAGTAGGTGGCAGAGTAAGGGGAAGGTATGAATTAAAGTAGGTTACGGAGTTGAAAAGCTTGAAATTTGAAAGGGGAAGAGTGGCAATGATTTTGGGCTAGCCCTTGTAATTGATTTTGAGCTATTAATTATATGGTTTATTTTGTGGCTACTTATTGTCATTAATTTTTCCAGGATGATTTCAAATGAAGTTTGCTCAAAATTTTACAAATAGGTACCCTCCCTAGTAGTCCAACACCGCGAGAAACTGGGCGTTAAACACATCGTGTTCTTCTTCTTTTTTCTTTTACATAATTATGAAGGAAAGAGAAAAGCCCAAATTATAGTAATCCCTCCGGTCAACTTTAATTGATATTTTAATTATTTTCACATATATTAAAAAATTTATTTTTTAGCATTAATTAACAATAATTGAAAATATTAACCTTAATTTATTCATTGAAAATATAACAAATACTCCTAGTCTCTTTACTCCAAGGGTAATTTTGAAAAAAAAAAGTTAATTCCTTTTTGATATCTGAAAAAAATCAAATATTGTGACTATAAAAAACCAAAAATTAATTAAAATAAACCGGAGGGAGTAGTTTTTAAGTGACTCAAGTTCCCTTGTCTTTTTATTGTTACATAATTATTATGGAAAAAGAGAAACTCAACTGCACAGTAGTGTTGATTGTTTCGCCCAGGAGCGAAGAAATTAGAGGTGTTTATTTTTCAAAAAGAAAAATACTTATTTTGGAGAGCGTTTGGCTAAGATTATACCATAAATAAGTGATTTTGAGCAACAACAATAATAACAAACCCACTATAATCCCACACGTTTTTATTGTTGTTGCTCAAGATCACTTATTTATCATATAATCTTAGCCAAATAAGTGATCTTGAGCATTTGTCGAAATAGTTTTTTTTTTGGTGGTGGTAAGAAGCAGAAAACTACTTTTTGGACTAAAACTCTTATCAAAATATATATTTACTAAACTATCTTTTCATAATTTAATCCATTAGTATCTCTCACACTCATTTCTTGTGAATTTATTTTTTTTCATTTTAATTAAATAAAATTTGAAACACTTAGTTAAAGTATTTGATAATAAATATTAAAAATTATATTATATTAAATAATAGTAATTCTAAAATGAATATTTACATATTATTTTCTTTTTATTTTATAATTTTACGCACAGAATCACATTTTAAAAATGATTAACACAAATACAAGCTATTTGCTAATATTGGTAAGTGTCGCCCAAATGATTTGCTAACACGAATTGCTATGGCCTATTCTCCTAATGCAGACTGCAGCGACGCCCCCATCTAAACTATTAATTATGTTTTAATTTTGAAAATTATAATTGTAACTGTTTCATACTAGCTTTAATCTAGTCATTTAAATTGAAAAGCAGTTCAAACTTATCACTCATTTACATGTTATGAATCTACTCTAATACTATAGTCTGTAGAAGACTGAAGTAGTGTCCATTGAAATCGTAACTCCATATGTTTGATTAAATTTTAAAGCGTAACTACCATATCCATAAGCGAAGAGCTCTCGTTTAATTTTTAGTCGTCAATACATGAAGTTATTCGATGCCATGCGAACGGTTCTTTAATTAAATATATCCATTGACAATATAATAAAATTTATCTTATCAGTCTAATTTAATAAATTATAATATGCTACGTAACTTTTTTTTTTTTAAAGTAACCAATCAATGTTAATTGTAAAACGTAACCGGCAATTGCTATGCAAGTGAATAAAGTATCTAAATATCTTTTTCATTGTAAATACATAAAATTTAAACGTTTTGAAAAGTGGAACATGAAATAAGCTGAATGCCATTATTTAACCCATTATTTTCCTGCTAGGACAATTTTTGGAGACCTCTAAATTCAAGGAGATTAACTACGCATGCAAACTCTCCCATTAAATGTGTTTAACATCATCTCATCTCTCTCTTTCTCTCTCCCTCTCATCCTTGTGAATTGTGATTAAGGCTAGTTTCGAATGTAAATCTGATTATATAATCAATCTTCTGTCATTGGCTGGAGACCTATCAAGTTATTGCATTACTGATTTACAGATCTTATTATATTAGCATTCATTTCTATGGCCTGTTGCTAAACTTGTCGACTTAGGTATCTTTCTAGTTTCTCCTCCTTGCTTCTTTTCTCCAATGAATTCTTAGATTTAAGGTGGCCTTTAATTAACTAGAGAGAAGATCTAACACCAAAATAACCATTTTCATTTGACTTAGATTTTTTGAATTAAAACATTTATATTTTGATGTGACCATTGGCCTCCGCCGGTTCAGTAATTAATATGGCAGACTAAAGTGAATTTTTGTAAAGAAAAAAAAATTAAAATCCCATTTTCTCAAATCTATTTATTTTAATGTAAAAACAAAAAGAGAGATTCTTTCAAGGTTTTGGTTGAAATCCCACTTGATAATGAGATTAAAAACAATACAGATATACAATTTAGGTTTAATCATAGCGCGCTGCTATACTTATTAGATTAGTTAAACAATCATCTTCGAACTGTGACATGTTCAAGTCGTACCATGGCGTGTTAGATTAAGCGACACGTTTATTAGGTGAATGAGATGCTAGTTCGATACGCCTTAACAACTCTCTTATTTTTTAACTTATAAAACTATTACTTACATTTCATTCCATCTCTGGCTTATTAATTAACTGGTCAATTAAAAAAACGAAAAAATTAGATATTGAAGTGTACCATCTCATTTAAAAGTTTAAACTGTGATCCTGACATGTCTCAGTTTAATTCTTTTTCAGAAATTAACCATACAAGTTTCTTTTTCTTTTTTTACTTTTTTAGTGGATGTGATATTTGAACCGATAATCTCTATCTGCTTGACCTGCTATCAATTGAAGTATGATCATCTTATCTAAAAATAAACTTTAAGAAGAAAATAGTCACACACTTCTAACATTTGAAAGCCTAATTTTCCAAAAGTGTAGGGCTTCTTATTGGTAAAGTTATTTCCTATTGAAGAGCAGCTCCAAATATTTCACGAAAAGAAAATAGAAAGAAAGCTAGATAGAAGAAGAAAAAGAGAATATGACTTCTATCTAAAAAACGGATGGAAGACGATTTCAGTTTCTTCACGAGATTAATTGGTAACCTATAATAAATAAATAGAAGAGAATGAAAAGCGTCTTTAGGCTAGCAAAATTAAGAGGTAGTTTGATTTGATGTATAGAATGAAATACTTATGGTATATAAGAGTTGTAATAGTTAATACATTAATACTTGATTTTTATTTTCCGTTCATATGTATAGTTGACTTTTGTACAAAGTTATACAATAACTGTGGTATAACTTCTATATTACTATCAACATGGAATAACTAATCCATGTACAACTTGTATATGGATAAAGCATAAAAAGGATAAAATTATTCTTGTTTTTTAGAAGCCTATAAAAGTCAAGCATCCAAGCTTATAATTGTAGAGTCTTTGCATTTTAGTTATAAAAAAATACACAAGTATTTTAAATGGTAGGTTGTATATTTAGTTTTAGTGCAATGAATCAAACAACTAACAAAAAAATAAATTTTACTTTATTAATCTATATAACACTAATCTCTACATTACTAATCTATGTATTATAATTTATGTATAACTTATTTTCGAACGAAATGACCCCGAAGAATTTTGGCCAAACCGATTGCAGTGACGTTGAAGTCTGCAAAACTGCCATGCAAGTGCTTTGTTTTATCCATAAGCCTACTGCAGTTTTGAGCAAGGCTGCCTTACTCTTCTCCCCCATCATCTTTTTTTTTTTCCATGCATTTGACGAGCACAAAAATTGATATATAAAAATTAAATCTCGCTAGTCTAGTATAAAAAATATAATGTTCACTTTAGAGGTATAATTGAGTATTTCGAATGCAATAATTGTATCAAGTATTTAATTAAAGTAATACTCTTCTTCCAAAGAAATCCGTTCTATTAGATAGGGTGATAAGAAAATATGTAAATTCATATCCAAAAAAACGTCAACAATTATGTGTAGAGAAGGTTTACGTACGCACTACCCTTCCTAGACCCCATTTGTGGGAATATACTGATTTTGTTATTGTTATTGTTGTTGTTATTGTTTGAAGTGTGTAATTAATAAATCTTGTAAAATTACTTATCAAGAATAAAAAGGAAGATAATTTACTTCATGAATTTGAACTAAAGCAATTGATGAATTCTTAAAATCTAGATAAAAACAACACAATATAGTCGATAATCAACGTATCATCTCATGTCCAACACCTAATTAAAACTACTCCACAAGGGGGAGAAGTTCATCACAAAAGTATTAAAAAAGCGAACCAAATTTTCACTCAAACTTATGTATTGAATGGACTTAGGTTGAGTTCTCCAATCGCTTGTTTTTTGTGTTTTTTCTCCAAAATCTACTCAAATATTTTAGGATACCCTAAGTTGGGATGAGCTTAGTTCTTATATAGGTTAGGGGAGACACCCAGAAAATTACAGAATTTACCCCATTTAAAATTTCCGTGAGGAGGTGTGACAGAGGGTTGTGCAAGGATTGCAAGGTGATTCCGGGTGAGATACTCGCGACGCAGCATAGGCTCTTGGTGATGGACGTTGGTATTATGTTAAAGAGGAGGAAAAGGTCTACTCGAGGAAGACCGAGAATCAGGTGGGGAGCCTTAACTAAGGATAAAGCCCAAGCGTTGGAGGGGCGGTTATCAGCTATGGGAGCTTGGAGGAGCAGTAGTGACGCGAGCACTATGTGGTCAGCGATAGCAGACTGTATTAGGGAGGCTGCGAGAGAGGTGTTTGGGGTCTCGACGGGCATCTCGGGTGGGCACAAAGGAGACTGGTGGTGGAATGAAGTAGTCCAAGGTAAAGTGGAAGCAAAGAAGGCGGCGTACCTGAAGTTAGTGGGGAGCATAGGTGAGGAGGAGAGGCGAGTGTGCATGGAGAGGTATAAGGCAGCTAGGAAGGAGGCTAAGCTGGCAGTCACAGAGGCTAAGACTGCGGCTTATGGTCGTATGTACGAGGAATTGGGGGGGAAAAGGTGGGGAGAAGAAGTTATTCCGGCTGGCCAAGTTGAGAGATAGGAAGGCTCGAGATTTGGACCAAGTGAGATGCATCAAGGATGAAGATGGTAGAGTATTGATGAAAGATTCCCAGATTAAGAGGAGATGACAGACTTACTTTCATAAACTTTTGAATGAAGAAAGGGATCGGGATATTGTGCTAGGAGAATTGGAGCATTCCGAAAGTCACCGTGACTTTGGGTACTGCAGGCGTATCGAGGTTGACGAGGTCGTGGGAGCTATGCGTAAGATGAGTAGGGGCAGAGCGACCGAGCCAAATGAGATTCCGGTGGAATTTTGGAAGTGTATGGGGAGAGCAAGTTTGGAGTGGTTGACTAGGTTGTTTAATATTATTTTTAAGGGAAAAAGGATACTGAATGAGTGGAGGTAGAGTACGGTGGTTCCATTGTATAAGAACAAAGGTGATATCCAGAGTTGTAATAATTATAGGGGTATCAAATTACTGAGTCATACCATGAAAGTGTAGGAGAGGGTGGTTGAAGCGAAGGTGAGGATGACAGTGCCTGTATCCGACAACCAGTTCGGGTTCATACCGGGTCGTTCGACTACAGAAGTTATACACCTTGTTAGAAGGTTGGTGGAACTATACAGAGAGAGGAAGAAGAATCTGTACATGGTGTTTATTGACCTAGAGAAAGCGTATGACAAGGTTCCTAGAGAAATTCTCTGGAGATGCCTGGAGGCAAAAGGTGTGTCGGTTCCCTACATTATGACGATTAAGGACATGTATGATGGGGCTAAGACTCGGGTTAGGATAGTAGGAGGTGACTCTGAGCATTTTTTGGTTGGAATGGGGTTACACCAAGGTTCTGCGCTCAGTCCGTTCTTATTCGCCCTAGTGATGGACGCGTTAACACACCATATTCAAGGGGATGTGCCATGGTGCATGCTATTCGCCGATAACATAGTTCTGATTGATGAGTCGCAAGCTGGTGTTAACAAGAGGCTGGAAGTTTGGAGACAGGCTCTTGAGTCTAAGGGTTTCAAGCTGAGCAGGACGAAGACGTAATACCTGGAGTGTAAGTTCAGCGCTGAGCCAGGGGAAGTGGGCGTGGATGTGAGGCTTGATTCGCAAGTCATCCCGAGTAGAGGTAGCTTCAAGTACCTTGGTTCGGTTATCCAGGGGGAAGGGATATCGACGAGGTTGTCACACACCGTATTGGGGTAGGATGGATGAAGTGGAGGTTAGCATCTGGAGTCCTGTGTGACAAGAGAGTGCCACCGATAATCAAAGGTAAGTTTTATAAAGCGGTGGTTAGACCAGCCATGATGTATGGGGCTGAGTGTTGGCTCGTTAAGAACTCACATATCCAGAAGATGAAAGTAGCAGAAATGAGGATATTGCGGTGGATGTGCGGGCACACTAGGATAGATAAGATTAGGAATAATGATATTTGGGAGAAGGTGCATGTGGCTCCCATTGATGACAAGATGCGGGAAGCGAGGCTTAGATGGTTCGGACATGTTCAGAGGAGAAGCCCAGATGCTCCGGTACGGAGGTGTGAGCAGCTGGTTGCGGAGGGCACGAGAAGAGGTAGAGGGCGGCCTAAGAAGTATTGGGGAGAGGTGATCAGGCAGGATATGGCGAGGCTCTAGATTTCCGAGGACATGACACTTGATAGGAAGATGTGGAGGTCGAGTATTAGGGTTGTAGGTTAGGAGGTAGTTGAGTCGTGCCTTACTTCGTACCATGGTGGGACTAGCCATGTAGGGTTTTTGTCTAAGATAGCTAGTGGGAATGTTGTGGCTTACTATTTCGCTTTTCAGTGCCTGTCCTATTTACTAGCTATCGCTTTTGCTTTGCATCTTTCTTCTAGATTTCATGGTGTTCCTATTTTTCTTATGACTGTTGTGGTGATACTAATATTTACTAATATTGTCTCCCTTTGCTTTGCATCTTTCTTCTGGATTTCATGGTGTTCCTATTTATCCTATGATTGTTGTTGTGATACTAATATTGTCTCCCTTTTTGTCCTTTTGTCTTTTTATTTTTTGAGCCGAGGGTCTTTCGAAAATAGCCTCTCTACTCCTTCGGGGTAGGGGTAAGGTCTGCGTACACACTACCCTCCCTAGACCCCATTAGTGGGATTTTACTGGGTTATTGTTGTTGTTGTTGTTGTATTGCTGCGCTGCAGCACAACTGGGATCATGGCGCGCATGCCATTTAGTGTTGCTTCCTCTTCTACCTTTTCTGCGCTCTCTCGTGCTCTCTAAGGCTTCAGTTGTGCTACAACGCAGCTCCCAAGTGAGCTTTTTCTTTCTTTTATTCTTCTTTTTTCATCCATCTTCATGCTCGCCTTGACCTGCAGCAAAATGCAATGCACTCGAGCATTATCTAAGAATAATTTTTTACTAAATCAACTATAATCAATATCAAGACGACCTAGTAATACCAAATAATATTTAGCTCATCAAATACCCCACACTTAAGTTTTGCTCGTCCCGAGCAAGTCAAAAACTAAACTCACTTGGACTTAACTTTTCAAGATAATGGACAATTAGAATCAATCAAGAGTTACATATGAACACACACAACTTTAACCCCAGTCATGCTAACCTATCGGAATCAGAATCAAGCTGTCATCCAATTCTCAATACAACTCACTACAAAGAAAGTGCCCTTATATCACCCAATATAATCATAAAGAACAAGAACGGACAATCATGCAACATGCTATCCCCTCTCAAAGAAGTAATTCATGTATTCAAGAATATCATAAGCTTGGCAATCGTGTGACTCTCCACTATTGTAGGAACAAATGTGTCAAGATCATATATGGCTTTGCATTTGGTTGTAATGTAGGCTCGGGTATAGACAAGGATATGTCACGACCCTAATTTCCCACCTTAGGATATCGTGATGACACCTAGTTTCTAAGACTAGGTAAGCCTAACACATGCTGATTTAATAACAGAATTGAACTATTTAATCATTTATCATAAACTAATAAATGACATACATAGCCGCAAGCAGCCAATAGTTATACATTTCCCAAAATCGGTAGTACGAAGTCATAAGAAGTACTCAAACACACTAGAATTTCTAAACACAATACAATTTTGAATTATAATTTTAACAATAGTATAATGAAGTAAGATGGTGACTTCGAGACATACGAACATCAAGCAGGTATACCTTGAAGTCTTCCGCCGTACAGACGTAACTCTCAACAACACAATCAGAATACCTAGATCTACACAAAAATGTGCAGAAGCGTAGCATGAGTACACCAAAATGGTATCCAGTAAGTATCAAACCTAACCTTGGTAGAGTAGTGACGAGGCTAGGTCAAGACACCTACTAGACGTAGAAACTTGTTCAAGATATACATAAGCTAACAATGGAAAGAACAACAATGCAAGACCAACGACGAAAAAATTATTGATTTACAACCAACAATGAAGTAACAGAAACATAAATGGAAGCATGTAGTAACCGAGTAATAAAGAAACAACATAATCAGAACACCGATGTGATGTAAATGAAATCAAATAAGGAAAAATAGATGATAACGCAAATAATCAAAGCGCTCCCAACGCATGGACTTACAACAAGAATTACCCCGAGGCACCGCATCTCATAAACCACAATTTCTAAATCTTACACATATTACACCTCGTGCCCACAATAACAATCACCTTCGCACGGCAAAGCCCACGTGCTACCATGTACTTTGCAACTGTGATAAATATTAATTTAGATGAATGAAAGATATATTTAAACAACATAAAACATAATAAAAATCTTAAATAAAGTAAGGTGTCAAATGAAATAATGAGTTTATTTTAGAAATTAAGTAAAGTAAAATAATATACAATTTGTACGAAATAAAGTATAACATGAGTTTAGTTTAGAAATCAATAAAATTGAGCAAAAAGTATCATTTTTAAACAAAACAAAACATAAGTTAAATTAACGAATTAAATATAGAATTTGTTAAGGAAAAATATGATAATAATTTTAAGTAAGGTAAATATCCAACAGAGTGATAAGTATAATTTGAGAACCCAATTATAGTGAAAGTGCGATAACCACTTAGAATAATAAGGCACCGAGTGAGATAACGAGTTCTATCTTAAGAGGCACATAGAATAAAGCATGTTAATAATTCTTTTATTTAAACTATTATGTTACCAACAACTCAACAGAATATGATATAGTGACTCCACGTAATTAAATAATAATAACATGGAAAGAAAACAGGAAATGAAAGTAAAGCAGTTAGTTTGTGAAAATGAATTCAAACCTCACTATCAGAAAGCCCAGAATAATAAACCTCGTAATCTTATATAAAAATGCTGAAACTAACACAACAATAACAACCAGTACAACACACACAATCCGTTGCGACGCGCAACCCGATCCCACCATAATATTTTTTATCAATATGAAGTGTAACGTAAAAAATCCGTTGCGGCGCGCAACCCGATCCCACCATATCATCATTAATCAACATCATTATCCTCCCTTATTCCACCATATTATCATTTATCAATATCAATTATTACGTACACAAACTGTTGCGGCGCGCAACTAGATCCCACCATATCATTATTTATCAATATCATAATCCTCCTTTATTCTACCATTTTAATTTATTATCCTTCAATTCTCGTTGCGGCGTACAACCTGATCCATAAAAAATTTCAATAAACATAAACTATCAATTAACTCAATTTACAAAAATTTCTACAACCAAAGGATATGAGTGCAAGGTAATAAAGGAACCACGTAATAATCAAAGAAATGTAACAAATATTACTAAAATAATAGGACAAGTAAAACATGTGACAATTAAGGTGTGCAAGTAAAATAGTTAAGGCAAGTAGCAAATAAGTACGGAGTCATAAAAGGGACGAACAATTCAATACTTCCACAACAAATAGCCCATGGATCAACCACAATTTGTACAAGAATTTCAACAATAATAAAATGAATAGGAATGCTCAACAAGGAAAGGTATCTCAACAATTAACAACTCTACCTCAATGTGTTAACGACTATTATAACTTCAATACCAATAAATCAACAAGATGATATTCCACGATATGACAACTTCAATTAAAAGTGATTCAACAATTAAGAGGTAACAAGATAATAAGGAAGGCAATAACTTTAACTAAAGCGTATAAGAGCAAAATAACAAGTAAGAGGTAGAAACAAGTGGTAACAACGTAAAATATAGCATGTAAGAGTAGATTAACAATGAGAGATATAACATGTTATGACAATTCAATTAAAGGCATGGAAAGAGTCTAGATAATCTAAACCGGTCAAATAACACATATAGTCTGTGTACCCACTCGTCACCTTGCGCACACGGCTTTCACATAACACAAATAGCACAATCAGCCCAAATCCTAAGGGGTAGTTTCCTCCACATAAAGTTAGGCAAGATAATTACTTCAACTAGGCCAACTCAACCCTCTGAAATAGCTTTTCACCTAAAATTCACCTCTACACGGCTCAAATCTAACAGAAAATGACTTAATAACTTCAAACAATGCAAAAGAAACCAATTATAATAACTAAAGTTATGATCTTTATATTTTCCTCAAAATATCAACAAAAGTCAATGCCGGGCCCCCCTTGGATTCCAAATCCTAGCTTACCCGAGCGAAGCCCGAACCAATACAAGCTCATACGAATGAAAAACAACTCAATCAGAGTCTGATAGCTCAACCAATTCAGCAAAACATCGCTCTTGGGTGTTCATAACCCAAGAGTCCAACCCACACTAGTTGGGTCCTATATCTCCCGAAATACTCCTCCAAAACTCGCCAAATTCGAGTACGTTATTCTCCTAATATAGGAGAATAAGTCCCCAAAAGGAATCGGGAAATAAACACTACTAACTCATTTTCAATTTTTTTAAAATTTAGGACATAACCCTAGGTCTTGATTTAAAGAAATAAGTGCGGTTTCAATTAAAATCATGGATTAAAGCTTAAACCAAGGTAATGAATCAAAGGAAAATACTTAGGTTATGGTTTATACCTTACCATGTGGAAGAAACTTAAAGAACATCCTTGAATTCTCCCAATCCCAAACTTTCAAGAGGAGAAAAACTCCAACAACATTAATAACCAAAAATGCCTAGTTGTTCTGCCTTGTTTCTTATGCAAACGATCCTGAAACTCACTTCTGATGCTTCCAATAGATTCTTCGTAAAATTTTAGTCAAGTTAGGCTTTTGAATCACTCCATTTGATCTAATAATGAAGAAGATATGTTTGTTTCAATATTTGAAATAGTACAGATTTTTAAATACGAATTCAAGCGTAATTCCATAATTAATCTGAAATATCTGGCAACTCAATTCTTAATAAAATGACCATAAATTCTTCATACAATGTTGAAACTTGATGATTTCAGTTGCTATAGTTTCAAAATTATGATACGGATATAATGGTTTAGTCGAAATACGAATCAAAGGCCGTTTGCTCAATATGGTATCCTTTATGCTCAAATCGACGTCGAAACCGAAAACAATCGTCGTACAACCCAAACTTATCCAAAACTCATCGAAATATAACCAAACTTTGTTTACATGTCCAAAATCATCATACAAACTTATTGGAATAATTAAAACCCTATTTCGAGTCTGTTTATCCAAAAGTCAAACCTCGGTCAACTCATCTAACTTAAAGCTTCTAAAACGAGAATCATTCTTCCAAATCAATCCCGAACCGCTAAAAACCCGAAACCAACCATACACATAAGTTATAATATATAATGTGAAGCTACTCAAAGTCTCAAACCACTGAATGGAACGCTAAAGCTCAAAACGACCGGTCGGGTCGTTAAATTCTCCCCCACTTAAACATATGTTCATCCTCGAACGTGCCAAGAGTCGTGTTAAAGCCATTAAATCGCCATATAACCTCACCATATACATAACCATGGGTGACCCCACGTCATCTAATCCATATAAGCCTGACAACACCACCTAACAGAGGATCCTTACTTCAACCTTAGTCCATAAACCTTAAAACCCAAATCCCCAATATTAGGAACTCATTATATGAACCGATTCTTGCATCTATGCAATGTATAACTCTAAACAAGCTATTTTAATCCATAACCATATCTCAAGACATGATCACATGATATATCACATAACTCAAATACTCATAGCAATAACTTCCGACCAAAATAGCTGCTCGATAACCAACCCGACACCAGTAACAAACCTCATATCAACTAAAACCTTGTTCTGAACCTTCGTACACTGCCAATAATAAAAGAAACATTCAGAAACTCATAACCACCCCTCAGATTAACAAGTCGTGGAGCTCTCTTGCCCAATAAGAACCATAGCCAAAATCTAAGCCGACTAGTGACACAATACTTGCAAACATACCTTAATCAAATCCGATGGCGCTTATTTCAGGCCCACTAACCTCACCTCATCCAGTACAAGCTACTCGACCGACCTGTCATAGAAATCCTACTTAGAGCCATATACCATGCAATCCGTGCACCAACGAACAATAACTCAAATATACCCAATGTGGAAAGAGAATGGAAATGAAGAAACCATCCCGCCAGCTCAACAGATACCACCACTAAGCGCAATGCTATCAATCCACCACACAAGGGGAAACATAACACACGAAATAAGCATAAAGGATCATATCATAGCATAAGGCCACTGCGATGCATGACCCAATCTGACACCGGTCCACCTGGAATACGTCGAGCCATGATACTCACAATCAACAACCATAAGCATATCAACATCAAACACACGAAGCGCATGACCATAACTATGGAGATATGGATATCACTATATACCAGAAACAGGAAGACCATAACTGAGGCACAATCAACCATTCAACACCCCAAGAGTAATCTTGCTCGAGTTTCGCTACAAATCCCAAACATAACCGCATCGGTGTGAAGATAACCAACAGATCATAACCCATCACAACATAGGAGAGTAACCATGAAATATATCAGAACACGAATGTGATCCACCCTAACCGATAACATACCCCTCTATAATAACTGTGCTGAGTAGATAAATCTAACCCGATTTTGAACGCACATCCTTATTAGACCTACTAGTAGCCTCCAAATCAATTTCGATCCTTTCGAAGTAGGTAGCTAGCCTCCGAAAAGCCAACAATAACATATCTATAGTACATACCATCAGTTGCCAACCTCTTAACATACTATAACCGCTCACAACCATGGAACAATCTGCCTCGAGAACCCTCTTAGTCTTCAAATCCCTAAAATACTAGAATCGCCATATCCGATCACAACCACACTACTCAAATAACTAACACATTCCTCACATACGGTCAGCCCACGAGAAGTACTTCTATAATACTTTTGTGCCACAAAGCAAAATTTGGACATCAACAGTCGATCAACCAGGCGATTACCGTAATACCAGCCAGGCATGCGCAAGTCAAAACACAGTACGCCTTATGGATTGCGCACCCTTCTTAGGTGGTATCAAATAATTATAGCATTCTTCTAAACATATGAAATCGTCCATGCTATCTAAAACTCGTGACCCAATCCAGGCAAAATTCATAACACGCAACATGTTCCTTATACCGGTAGCAGACATCTAGCTCAAGCTATGGTCGACACTATCAAGAACTCTTCGAGGCCGATTCGCACATCTCCAAACCATCAGAACTGAACTTCCCCAACTCAACCAAGTCACGCAATCCGTCAAACTCAAGAGTATTGCCACAGAATGCTGGTGAAACATTACCACACTAAACGACCAGTTACCTTTGTTGCTATGCTGACTCAACACCACCGAGCTGACCCATTTCTTCTAATCCTCCTCGACTTGTCTTCAGGTCAACACTTTACCTTATCGGTACACAATGATCCTAAGTCAAAGCTCGCTGTGGAAGACCCTAACACGAACCACGTCGTCCGAAAATCCATAAACTGTTGTATTTCCTCTAGAGCACCCAACAATGCTGCAACTAAATTACCCACTCTAAAGAGAACTTTTATGAATCTGAAGATGTTTCTCTAACCTCTCTGATACCGGAATATTGATTTAGCAATGATACAGATATACCGCAAGTTCCAGCACCATCCCATGAAAATCTCAGATCTTAGTCATGTAAATTTCTGGGGAACCCCTCAACATTGCAGATATACCTCAGACCCTGATATGAAACTTGCCCATGAAATTTGATTGCCGATAGTAGACTCCCTCACTTGGCACGGAGTCACAGGGCACAATATACGATGGTCCACATTACCAACCTTCATAAGCTCGTACAACACCAATCAAATACACGAACAAGTTGCATCCCATGCTTGAACAAATGAAGATCTACCAACACGTCCGTGTACTTAGTCTAGACAATACCTTGAGACAATGATCGAGCATCTATGGCCCCCTTGTAGCCCATCCGCAGCATTATATACCGTCGGAGCATAGTTGATACTAAGTGAGCAACATCATATACAAGTGTATAAAGGGTATAAGATATATGCTTCAAGCTGAATCAATGCCGCACGATAAGGAATGAAAGGAATGGTTCCTAATAGATCTGTAGCCTCTCAAAGATAAGTACAGATGTCTCTGTACCGATCCGCAAGACTCTACTATACTTGCTTATGACTCGTAGCACCTATGAACCTAGAGCTCTGATACCAACTTGTCACGACCCCAATTTCCCACCGTAGGATGTCGTGATGGCACATAGTCTCTTAGACTAGATAAGCCTAACACATGCTGATTTAATAACAGAATCGAACTATTTAATCATTTATTATAAATCATTAAATGACATACATAGCCGCAAGTGGCCAATAGTTATACATTTCCCAAAACCGGTAGTACGAAGTCATAAGCACTACTCAAACGCACTAGAATTTCTAAACACAGTAATGTTTTGAATTACATTTTTAACAGTAGCATAATGTAGTAAGATGGTGACTCCGAGGCTTGCGAACGTCAAGTAGGTATACCTTTAAGTCTCCCGTCGCACAGACGCAACTCTCAACAACACAATCAGAATACCTGAATTTGCACAAAAATGTGCAGAAGCGTAGCATGAGTACACCAAAATGGTACCCAGTAAGTATCAAACCTAACCTCATTAGAGTAGTGACGAGGCAAGGTCAAGACACCTACTATACGTAGAAACCTGTTCAAGATATACATAAGCTAACAATGGAAAGAACATCAATGTAAGACCAACGACAGAAAAATTATTGATTTACAACTAATAATGAAGTAATAGAAACATAAATGGCAGCAGGTAGTAAACGAGTAATAAAGAAACAACATAATCAGAACACCGATGTGATGTAAATGAACTCAAATAAGGAAAAATAGATGAACTCAAATAATCAAAGCGCTCCCAACGCATGGACTTACAACAAGAATTACCCCGAGGCACCACACCTCATAAACCGCAAGTCATGGACTACAATTTCTAAATCTTACACATATGCCACCTCGTGCCCACAATAACAATCACCTTTCAACGATAAAGCCCACGTGCTACCATGTACTATGCAACTGTCACGACCCAATCTTCCCTCCGTTGGGTATCGTGATGGTACCTAGTCTTAGGGACTAGGTACGCCTAGCATTTACTAAATAACAACAATAATTAAATAACATCTAATAATTTTTGAAATGGAAATCTCTATAAAATTTATAATTTCCAAAATCGGTAGTACAAGTCATAAGCTCTACAGAGTTTGTTACAATTTTCTAAGTACAACTGTTTGAAATAAAGTAAACAGTGTGAATACAAATCAGAAGTGAATCCGAAGACTGCAAACGCAGCAGCAGGTTTACCTTGAGTCTCCACAGCAACAATCCGCACAACTAGCTAATGATCACTTGACTTCGCAAATACCTGGATCTGCACAAAAATGTGCAGAAGTGTAGTATGAGTACACCACGGCGGTACCCAGTAAGTATCAAGACTAACCTCAGTGGAGTAGTGACGAGGAACAATCAAGACACCTACTGGACTAAATAACCTGAACAAGTGTGGTACAGGAGTAACACAGTATGATATTTGCATAAAGACTACGCGAAGCAGAAAATAATACGGTAATTGCAATAAGGAAGGAAAAACAACAACTATCAGCGGAACAGCATAATAATGTCATAGAAGAATGAACGGGAACACAACCTAAATCCGATAATCACAGATAAAGAAAGGACAAGTAACAACTAAACAAAACGACCGCTTTCGCACCAGGTTTTAGTCAATAAACTCCACGAGGTACTGAACCTCATACTATTCACAACTCATGGGTCCAAATACCTGAATCCTAACACTTGGCATCCTGTGCCCTAATTACACTTCATAACCGCACTGACGACTCACGTGCCAAATAGAGCCATTCTCATATAGAAGGCAAGTAAACAAGGGTGTGCATCTATACTCAACAATATCAAGAAAACCACTTAATCGGTAAGAGTGCTCAACTACGTGTATGCTTGTGCAAGTGTCCTAACATAGTTCATGGCCGCTAGTAAGTATAGGAAAAAGAAATGGACAGCACGTAGAATGTTTCCTCAAAACATTCCACAAGATAAAGCTCACACAGGTATGTGTATCACTACACAAACATCAACAACAAGAATGTCCCCAGGCCATCACAAGTCATCACAAATCAATCCCTGACATAGCCTACCTTGTCTCGCCACGTGTGCAATAATGTAGTAAGTACCCGCCTTGTCTCACCACACGTGCATAACAATGTTCCCACCTTGTCTCGCCACATACGCAACCCACACATATATATAGACTGCCTTGTCACGCCGCATGTGCAAATATCAGTAGTAACAATAGCACGTCAGAAACCTCATGCAATCCCATAACAACAACCGCACGGCAGAAACCTCATGCATCATAATAACAGCCGCATGACAGAAACCTCGTACATCACAACAACAAGTACCACAACAACAATGACAATAATACAAAGTACGACAAGTAAATCAACTCAAGAACCTCCGATCACAAGAAACGGTAGAACTAGTTTACAAGGAATAACCATAATAAAGATTACTAGGCGTAATAAGAATAGCTCAACCGGGAAGGAAACAATATGTAACAATGGTCCCATAATGTAAGGTTCAACAACAAGAAACTAACACGAGCCAAATAATTTCGAATAAGGGCAAGTCCACTAAGGCATAGGATATCTAATCTTTTTTTAAGTTTGGACAATTACGGAAGAGATACAACTAATTCAAATAAAAGTGGGTAGCGAGAAAATCACCATAACCTCAATTAAGGGTGAACATTTACAAAAAGGAACAACTACAACTTCAAATAAAGATACGCAGTTAGGTAAAAGATAACATGGCAATGGAAGAGATAACAATTTCAATTAAGGCACATATGAATCAAGTAAACAGTAAGAGTGGATCATGAAGCAATTGATTCTAATTAAGCAGGTAAAGGTGAAGCTAGTAATTAAGGAACGTAATCATAACAAGTACAACGGCATATTCAATGAATGCAAGGACCTAGGAACCCTAAAAGGCCAATTTCAACAAATAAATCCGAGCACGTACTCGTCACCTCACGTACACGGACTACAATCAACACAGAAGACTCAAATCCTAAGGGGTAGTTCCCCCACACAAGGTTAGGCAAAATACTTACCTCAAAGAAGACAAACCGATACTCTAAAATGAACTTCTCGGGTGAAATGACCTTCGGACGGCTCAAATCTAACCAAAATAACTTCAAAGCATAAATAAAACTCATAAGAAACTATTCCGAATCATAAAGGCTCAATCTTTATCAAAATCTAAAAATCGACCCAAATATTGACCCCCGGGCCCGCACCTTGGAACCCAAAAATTTTTACAAAACCCGAACACCCATTCCGATACGAGTTCAACCATTCTAAAATTATCAAATTCCGATACCAATTCGTCCCTCAAATCATGATTTTTCATTTTGAAAACTTTCTTCAAAAACCACCATTTTCCTCAACTCAAAACACAAATTAAATGATACAAATAAAGATAAAATCATGGAATATATTAAATTCTAGGTTAAGAACACTTACCCAATCGATTTTCTTGAAAAACCCATAAAGAATCGCTCAAAACCGAGCTCTACAAGTCAAAATATGATGAAAAATGGCTTAACCCTCGATTTTGGAAAACTTATATTCTGCCCAGGTCTGAAAGCATCGCGAACGCGGAGAAAGGCTTACGTTCCCGAAGAAGGAAAGTAAGGTTGTCCAGAAAAACCCTTCGCGAATGCGAGGGAAGGAGTGCAAACGTGAAGAACGGGGGACGGAACCTACGCGAACGCGAGACGGCGAATGCGAAGAAGAAATATGAGGCTGCCAGGAAGAGCTTCGCGAACACGATGAAGGGGAAAACCAAACCTTCGCGAATGCGAGAGGTTGAATGCGAACGCGAAGAAGGATCTCAAGGTGGTCAGCAGTAACACTTCGTGAATGCGAAAGGTGCTTCGCGATCGCGAAGAAAGACACCAGAAAACAGGAACAACAGTTCAAAAATAGTGGAAAAGGACCCGTAGCCCACCCGAAATACACTCGAGGCTCACGGGACCCTATCTAAACCCACAAACAAGTTCTATAACCTAACACGGATTTGTTCGGGGCCTAAAATCACATCAAACAATGCCGAAAATACAAATCGCACCACGAATCGAACTTATGAACTTCCAAAACTTCCAACTTCGAAAACTCGTGCCGAAACCAATCAAACCAACCCGGAATGACGCCAAATTTTGCAGGCAAGTCCCAAATGACATATCGGAGCTGTTCCAACTCTCAGAATCGCATTCCGACCCCGATATCACCAAAGTCAACTATTGGTCATACCTTTCCACCTTCCAAACATAAACTTTTCCAACTTTCATCGAAATGCTTCAAATTACCCTACGGACCTCCAAATCCAAATTCGGACGCACACCTAAGTCCAAAATCACCATACGAAGCTGTTGAAATCATCCAAAACCCATTCCGGAGATGTTTACATAATCAAATTCCGATCAACTCTTACCACTTAAGCTTCTAAAACTTGAATCCTTCTTCCGATTTGACTCTGAATCATCCGATAACTGAATACGACCACGCACACAAATTAATACACATAATACGAAGCTGCTCAAGACCTTATACCACCGAACGAGACTTAAATTCTCAAAACGACCGGTCGGGTTGTTACAGCAACCGTGATAAATATTAATTTTGGATGAACGAAAGATATTTTTAAATACCATAAAACATAATAACAATCTTGAATAAAGTAAGATGTCAAATGAAATAATGTGTTTATTTTAGAAATCAAGTAAAATAAAATAATATACAATTTATACGAAATATAGTATAAGATGGGTTTAGTTTAGAAATCAATAAAATTGAGCAAAAAGTAACATTTTTAAACAAAACAAAACATAAGTTAAATTAACGAAATAAATATAGAATTTGTTAAGGAAAAATATGATAAAATTATTGAAGTAAGGTAAACATCTATCAGAGTGATGAGTATAATTTGAGAACCCAATTATAGTGAAAGTGCGATAACCATTTAGAATAATCAGGCACCGAGTGAGATAACGAGTTCTATCTTAAGAGCCGCATATAATAAATCATGTTAATAATTCTTTTATTTAAACTATTATGTTACCAACAACTCAACAAAATATGATATAGTGACTCCACATAATTAAATAATAATTACAGGGAAAGAAAACAGGAAATGAAAGTAAAGCAGTTAGTTTATGAAAATGAATTCAAACCTCACTATAAGAAAGCTCAGAATAACAAACCTCGTAATCTCATATAAAAATGCTGAAACTAACACAACAACAACAACAACCAATACAACACACACAATCCGTTGCGGCGCGCAACCCGATCCACAAACAATTTCAATAAACATAAACTATCTAATAACTCAATTTACAAGAATTTCTTCAACCAAAGGATATGAGTGCAAGGTAATAAAGGAACCACATAAAAAGCAGAGGAATGCAACAAATATTACAAAAACTACAGGACAAGTAGAGCACGTGACAATTAAGGTGTGCAAATAAAATAGTTAAGGCAAGTAGCAAATAAGCACAAAGTCATGGAAGGGATGAACAATTCAATATTTCCACAACTAATAGTCCATGGCTCAACTACAATGTGTACAAGAATTTCAACAATAAAAAAATGAATGAGAATGATCAACAAGAAAAGGTATCTCAACAATTAATAACTCCGCCTCAATGTGATAACGTCTATTACAACTTCAACACCAATAACTCAACAAGAGGATATTCCATGAAATAACAACTTCAATTAAAAGTGATTCAACAATTAAGAGGTAACAAGACAATAAGGAAGACAATAACTTCAACTAAAGCATATAAGAGCAAAATAACAAGTAAGAGGTAGAACAAGTGCTAACAACGTCAAATAGAGCATGTAAGAGTAGATTAACAATGAGAGATATAATATAGAAAGAGTCTAGATAATCTAAACTGGTCAAATATCATATATAGCCCGTGTACCCACTCGTCACCTTGTGTACACGACTTTCACATAACAGAAATAGCACAATCAACCCAAATCCTAAGGGGTAGTATCCCCCACACAAAGTTAGGCAAGATACTTACCTCAACCAGGCCAACTCAACCCTCTGAAATAGCTTTCCCCTAAAATTCGCCTCCACACAGCTCAAATCTAACAAAAAATGACTTAATAACATCAATCAATGCAAGAGAAACCAATTACAATAAATAAAGCTATGATCTTTATATTTTTCCCTAAAGGTCAGCAAAAGTCAACACCGGGCCTGCCTTGGATTCCGAATCCAAGCATACCCTAGAGAAGCCCAAACCAATACAAGCTCACACGAATGAAAACCGACTCAATCAGAGTCTGATATCTCAACCAATTTCCCAAAAGAATATCGCTCTTAGGTGTTCATAACCCAAGAGTCCATTCCACACTAGTTGGGTCCTATATCTCCCGAAATATTCCTCCAAAACTCGCCAAATTCGAGTATGTTGTTATCATAATATAGGACAACAAGTCCCCAAAAGGAATCGAGAAATAAACGCCACTAACTCATTTCCATTTTTTTTAAAATTTAGGACATAACTCTAGGTCTTGATTTAAAGAATTAAGTTGGTTTTCAATTAAAACCATGGATTAAAGCTTAAACAAAGGAAATAAATCAAAGGAAAATACTTCGGTTATGGTTTATACCTTACCCCATGAAAGAAACTTGAAGACACATCCTTGAATTCTTCCAATCCCAAACTTTCAAGATGAGAAAAACTCCAACAATATTAATAGCCAAAAATGCCCAGTTATTTTACCTCGTTTCTTATGCCAAACGATTCCGAAACTCTCTTTTGATGCCTCCACTGGATGTTTCATAAAATTCTAGTCAAGGTAGGCTTTTGAATCACTTTATTTGTCCTTATAATGAAGGAGATATGTTGGTTTCAATATTTGGAATAGTGCATATTTTTAAATACGTATTCAGTGACAATTTCGTAATTAATCTGAAAAATCTCGCAACCCAATTCTTAGAAAAATGACCATAAATTCCTCATACGATGTCGAAAATTGATGATTCTAGTTGCTATAGTTTCAAAATTATGATACATATATAATGGTTTAATAGAAATACAAATCAAAGGCCATTTTCTCAATATGGTAACCTCTATGCTCAAATCGACGTCGAAACCGAAAACAATCACCGTACAACCCAAACTTTTCTAAAACTCATCGGAATTTAACCAAACTTTGTGTACATATCCAAAATCATTATACAAACTTATTGGAATAATTAAAACCCAATTCCGAGTCTATTTACCCAAAAGTCAAACCTTAGTCAACTCCTCCAATTTAAAGTTTCTAAAATGAGAATCATTCTTCCAAATCAATCCCGAACTGCTCGAAATCAAAACCAACCATACACGCAAGTTATAATACATAATATGAAACTACTCAAAGTCTCAAACCACTGAATAGAACGCCAAAACTCAAAACGACTGGTCGGGTCGTTGCAGGATATATGGATACAAGTAAGGTACAATTTCTACCTTGGCACTATACTTTTTGAGCATTATACACAAGGAACTATTCTCTTGATCCTTTAGCACAAATCACAACCTCCTTCTTCCATCTTCAAAACTTCGCAGAGCCATTCTTTTTTTTAATCTTTTATTTTTTTTTTCTTTTTTTCATGCAAATAAGCATCTAAGCATTTTTCAAAATATTCTTTTCCTCGATCAAGCTTGGGTAAAATCATATGCTTGACTTCATAAAGTGCCAAGGGAGAAAACAAGAAAAGATAAATAGGTATAAGTTAACAACTAAGCTAAACTAAAAATTAGGCTACAAAGAAAAAGGATATAACTTTTAAGCTCAAAAGTGCTTGCTAGGGATAATTGATGCATTAAGAAAGGTCAATGAAGGCATAAAAGGGTAACAAAGAAGGTCTACGATTATTTCCTAACTCAAAAGTATCCAAAGATTTCGCCTCGAATCACAACCAATCAACTTCTAGATTCTTTAGTACATGATTACTAAGCAAACATCTCACACACCATGTATTCCAGATTGGCACATGACTCAACTTTCAGTCACCAATAAACTCCTCCGACTTAAGAGAAAAAGAGCCTGCATCCTACAAGCTGGCCTCAATCAACTTTATCTTCCTAAGTCTTATTTAAAATAAATACAATCTAATCAAAAATTTTTGGTTCAAGATATTACGACCATGGTAAAGAACTAAACAAGAAAGCCATGGAAGTAGAAGTCAAGAAGTTATCCTAAAATTGAAAGAGAATTTTTGTTTTTGGATTTTTAAAATTTTGGAGTACTCTTTTTTCCCAATAAACGACAACTAATGAAAAGGAAAAATTACTATCTACATCCCCACCCCCACACTTAAATAGTGGCATGTCCCCATGACACGCAAATAAAGGGTAAATGTGAAGAAAACTCCCTTGGATCTTTGCATTTTTTAGGGAGCTTATTTTTAAGAGTAGCACTACAATGAGCATTGAGCTTAACCACTGATATCTCTTTCACTTTTCACTTGTTTGATAAAATTTAATTCATAAACTTGGCATATGTTGGTATTTGAGAAAGTATCAGTAAAAGGTAGACTAACATGCATATGTTTTATCACTTTTAGAAAGCGGTCAAACTGCTTATCCAACTTCTCTCTTTTTTTGCTTCTGAGGATAATGTAGGTAAGGTATATATTTGCTTTCCTAGTCTCCTTACTCATTCTTTCTTCTTTCTTCTTCCTTGTTGAAACTCCTATTTTTATATTCTTCTGTAGACCATCCTCTAGGTCTACCCTCACTTCACCCTCTGGATTCTCATTAAGGTCGGTCAATTTCGTTCCACTTCTCAATGACACTACCTTGATTATCTCTTTTGGATTTTATTCAATATCACTTGGGAGAGTTCCTGGGGCCCTCTCAGACAACATGCTAGTGAGTTGGCTTATTCAGTTCTCTAGGTTCTAGATGTCTATATCATGAAGTTCAAATCTCTCCTCTGACTTAACAATGAACGTCCTTATCAAATCATCTAAACTTGATTGATTAGTCTATTGCGGCTGGTATTGGGGCCTTTGTTAATTTTGAAAACCTGAATTCCCAACCAAGGGATCGTGATGGTGCCTAACACTACTTGCTAAGCAAGCCAACACTTAACAGAAATAAAGAAATGATACTAGGCATAAAACAACAAGATATCTTAATAAAGGATAAAGCTCAATAATGTGTAACAAGACCAAAAACAACAATCATCTAAAACCTCCCAGAACTGGTGTTACTAAGTATATAAGGTTTACAGAATTACTAAGTACAATATCTGGAATAAATAACACATTGTTTGAAGTAAATAAACAGTAGCAGAACTAGAAGAAAGGTGACTCCAAGGCTTGCGAACGAGAGTACAACATTTCCTCGAGTCTCCTCAAATCACCAGCTAGTCCGTCCTCTGACACCAAAATTTGCACAAGAAATGAAGAAGTCTAGTATGAGTATAACTGACCCAATGTACTCCGTAAGTGTCAAGCCTAACCCCGACAAGATAGTGACGAGACTAAGACAATTCACCTACATATAATCTTGTGCAGTTAAGTAGTGGAAAAATAAGGAGAGATATAACAACTAAGAGAACAGAAAAAGTAGCAAGTAAGATAGCAAATAGATAACAAGAGAAATAACAAATATAGTAGTAAGAATAAATGACACGTGGAATAATAAAAATAGTAACTAAGGAATATAATGACTATAACCTCAAAATAAGACCAAACAAGCCTTTCACAACAATTCAAGTGCAAGTAATTTAACAACACAACCATGAAACAACATTACCAATCTCTCAATCTATATAGTAAAATCAAGAAATAAGAGATAACAATCAAATGACACGACATCACCCTTCGTGCTTTTACACTCATCCTCACAAGCACGAAAACACCCTTCATACATATTCACTCTTCCTCACTATCACGAAAATACCCTTCGTGCAGTAGTAATAATCAAAGAAGCACGGAAACACCCTTCATGTATACTTACTCTTCCTCACAAATACGGAAACACCATGCGTGCAATTTAATCTTCATCACTAAGCATAAACATGTAAAGCAATACCAAGCAAGGTGGAAAGCAAAAACAGTATCAAGAAAAATGATCGAACATAACTCGCCATATGGAAAACAGTCATCACTTTGTGCCAATAGATAAAATAACATTTCAATAGTCTTACTACCCAATATCACAACAAGCTCAACACGACTATTAACATGATTAGGAATAGTCAAAGAGTTATACAATCTAATTAAAGTATGAAAGACATAGTACATGAAGCAACAAGATGTAAAGAAGCTAGTTCTACCTCATGCTTAACCCATAGAAAATGTATATATACTCATCACCATTCATATACGCTGCTCCCCACACATATAGCACATAGCAATTAGACACAATTACATTTAAATTCCCTCAAATCAAGGTTAATCAAGACACTTACCTCTTTCCGATAGAATTCAACCCTCCAAAATTGCCTTTCCTTTAGCACAAGCCTCCCAAACACTCGAATATAACCAATCAACACTCAAATAAGTCAAAACAAGGTTTAGAAACTACCCTAGTATCAAAAGGTTTGACCTTTGACATATTTGAAAAAGTTAACAAAACGTCAACCCGGGCCCATATGGTCGAACTACAAAACTAAGACCAATTCACCTTTATCCATTATCCTCCAAATCCAAATATATGATTTGCATCAAGATTGGACCTCAAATCAAGGTCCAAGTTCCCAAAATTAGCCCTCATAAGGTTTTTCCTAAAATCCCATTTTTACTCTTTAAAGTACTAGATATAGGGATAAACATCTATGGGAATTTATGAAAATAAATCAAAACTAGTAAAAATTAATAACCTCTAAAGTTGGAATTAAAATCCTCCCAAAATTCTCCCCAATGTGTGATATGGGTCTCAAAAATGGTGAAAAGTGGCTAAATCCAGATTTTCAGCTCTATTCATACTTGGGCGAACTTTTTTCATTGAGTTTGCAAAGGGACCCACCGTTCGCGATGTCCAGTGGTCAGTGACCACCGCGTTTGCGAAGTACTGCTCGTGTTTTATGTAAGGCGATTCCCCAGCCAACCCTTCACGTTCGCGGCATACCCAACACGTTCGCAAAGGAAAAATACTACTGCCCCCTAGAAGGCCTGGAAGCCTATATATTTGCGATCCTACCCATCGTATTCGCGAAGAACATATGTGCCCTATCCTCTAACTCCTTCTACGCGATCGCTAGACCGCCATCCCGATCGCAGAGGGTATTTTTGCCCTAATGCCATGTCACGACCCAAAATTTCAACAACAGAGACGTGATGGTGCCTAACACCAGATTGCTAGGCAAGCCAACATTAACTAAACAATTAATCAATTTAACAATTTAAAAGAAAAATATTAAGAAATTAGTACAAAAATACTTTGAAATATATAATAATCCAAAACCACCGTTGTCTAGATTAATTCCAAAAACTGGTGTCACAAGTACATGAGTTGCTAGATTACTACAAACAAAATCTGAAATAAAATATAAACCGTCCGATACAAAGTACACAGTAATATAGATAGGAAGGGGACTTCAGGGTTTGCGAATGCTGTGTAGCTCTACCTCAAGTCTCCTAAAAGGAAGGGTTCGAGTAATCACCATTGTATGCCGCTGGGACCAATACCAGGATCTGTATAAGCAGTGAAGAAGTGTAGTATGAGTGAAAATGAACCCATGTACTCTGTAAGTACCGAACCTAGCCTCGACGAAGTAGTGATGAGGCTATGACAAAATACTCACTACAAACCTATAGGAGTAGAAGCAAAAAAGCAATAACAAAATAGAGTAACAACTAACATGATAATTGAAATAAAAGATAAATGACAGAGGCCCCCAAATATCATCACTTCTCAGTCTCACAACACAACACAGTAATGGACACCAACAACCAAGAATAACAATAATACAACCTCTCCGTTGTGACGCGTAACCCGATCCACATATACAATACTAATACTATTGCGGCGTGCAATCCAATACACATATATAATATTGTTGCAGTGTGCTACCAGATCCACCCCCACACCCCCCCCTGAGGCCTCATACTACCGAGCTATACATATAGTATAATATAGTATAGTATACATATATATATATATATATATATATATATATATATATATATATATATATATATATATATATATATATATATATATATATATATCGGGTTGCACGCCGCAATAGTATTATTGTTATTATATATGTGGGTCGGATTGCACACTGCAACAGTATTATGTATATATGAATAGGATTGTACGCCGCTATATATATATATATATATATATATATATATATATATATATATATATGTAACGACTCGACTGGTCGTTTTGGGTATCTGCACTTCGCTCGGTAGTTTGAGGCCTCAGAATGGGGTTCCGTCAGTTTCGTTAGCTCCGTTTGGTGATTTTGTACTTAGAAGCACGTCTGGGTTGTAATTTGGAGGTCCGTAGTCGAATTAGTCTTGAAATTGCGAAAGTTGGATTTTTGAGAAGTTTGACCCGGAGTGGACTTTTTGATATCAGGGTCGGATTTCGATTCCAAAAGTTGTAGTCCTCTAATTAATTCTCAACTCTATTTCATGATTTTACATAAGATTTAACATCAAATTCATGAGAATCTAGGGAGAAATTTGGGAATTTTGTCAAAACATTGAAAAATAAAAATTTGGGATTTGAGAGTCGAATAGGACTCGGATTTGAAAACAAAATATGTATTTGGACTCGTGAGCCTATGGGTAGTCAAGACCTACCCTTAGACCCGGGTTTTGACCGAGCGGGGCTGAGGTTTGACTTTTGTTGACTTTGTAGAAATTGAATAAAAATCACAGCTTTTTTAATTTAAATTGTTTTCCCATGAATTGTGTGATGTATTTAAGTTTTCTTTGGCTAGATTGAGCCGAGCGGAGGTGAATTTGTAAAGAAAAAAGCTAAATTAAGTATTGAGTTAGCTGAATTGAGGTAAGTGTCATACCTAACTTTGTTGAGGGAATTTTTGCTACTATTTGACATTGTTTGCTACATATGGGGGTGATACATATATGAGGTGACTATCATATATGCATGTGCCAAGGTTAATCATGTTCGGGGTAAATTATGTTATAAATTGTGTCTTGTAGAATCACATGAACTTCTTGCTTCATGCCTTACTTGACTCCTAGATACTAAGAACGTAGTATTAGACTTTAGAAACTAAGACATAGATTATTATAACTTGATCAAATTTGATTAGAATTTAAGAATACATTGATGTATCTAATTTGGTTATTACTATGTGTACTCATTAATACATTGCTACAGTCGATATCCTTGAGATACTAGATTCTATACTTGTATTGTAGATCATTTGTGAGATTTGTTGAAATACTTGAATAATAAGGTTCTTGCGGATTTATTGAACTATTGTTGACTTGGAAAGTTGTGATTAGGATTCATTTGGAATATTCGTTTAAACACTCTCCTTGACGTTATTTATGCTTCCTGCCTTGTTTGTCATTGATATACATATGCCTGGTAAGGAAGAGTGTAAAGTACGAAGGGTGATGCCGTGCCATTGTTTATACATTATCATGTGAGGGGGAGTATAAAGCACGGAGGGTGATGTCGTATCATATTATGTGAGAGTAAAAGCACGAAGGGTGATGCTGTGCCATATCATTTGTGAGTAAAAGCACGAAGGGTGATATCGTGCCATGTTATGTGAGTAAAAGCACGAAGGGTGATGCCGTGCCATGTTATGCGAGTAAAAGCACGAAGGGTGATGCCGTGCCATTGCATTTATATTATCATGCTTTTGTGTTATTGTGAGTTCATGACATGAAGGGTGTTTCCATGCAAGTGAGGACGAGGGACATGTAATATGTTATGATATCCTTTTCTTGCAGATATCTTCATGTCTTTACCTTGAATTGTTACTGTCGTACTTACAGTTCTTATGTGACTTGTTGTCACTGTTCTGTCTTTATTCTCTATCTCAATTGCTGTTGTGTTGCCCATGCCTTCAACTTGTTTAACTTTTAAATATCATGCCTACTTCCTGCTGTTATAATTACATCCATGTCATATCTGTTTTGTTGCTCTTAGGTACAGGTCTTCTTCCATGTTAGTCATTCATGTCTCTACTTGTTAACTTATAAAGATCATGTGTCCCATTTCTTATTTGTTATATCTATCTTTCTGCCTCCACCATGCTAGTTAGTTGAAGTTACATTCCTTTTCCAAATTGTTATCATTACCTTTATGCTTTCCGCCTAGTCTGTTACTGATGTTCTTATGTACATTCTCGTTCATTATTACTACTTGTGTATTTCCTACTTTGTCATTTATGTTATTGGTATTTCTGCCCTTCGGTTGGTACTGTTTTATGCATAATTGGTGAGGATGAGATAAATGCTTGAAGGGTGTTGCCGTGCCGTTGAATTTGATGTCTTGAGTATTTTTCTCACACTATGAAAGTTTTGAGGTGATTATTGTGGTTCATTGGGTTTCGCTCTAAGGAAATGATTGGTCGAGATATTAGAAACTGTTGGATTGTGATCTCTTCTAGTACTCTATTATTGCTTTGTACATTCGTTCGTGTGCTCTATTTTATTATACTATAGTATAGTGCTATTGTTAATTACATTACAAATTTTATCAGTGAGCATCTTTTAACTAAAAAGCCTTGTCACTACTTCGACGAGGTTAGACAAAATACTTACTGGGTACATAGGGTCGGTTGTACTCATACTACACTTCTGCACCTTGTGTGCAGACTTTTGGAGCAGAGCTGCTGGTGATGTCGGGAGCTGACCCTGAAGATATTCGTGCATTCCGGATATAGCTTCCACTTGTCCTTGGTAGCTTTAGATTTTGTTAATTTGTCTATGTAGCTTTCGAACAGATCGTGTAATTATTTGTATCAGCTTTGTAAATTCTAAGTCTTAGAAGCTCATGATTTGTACTACCACTTCTTGGGTTAATTTGTAAAAGTTCAGATAATTCTTCATTATTTTCCTACAATTGCATTTGGATTGTATTGACTGTTAGTTGGCTTACCTAGAGGGTGAGTTAGGTGCCATCACGACTAGTGATTTTTGGGTCGTGTCAAGTTGGTATCAGAGCTCTAGGTTCATAGGTTCTACATGTCATGAGCAAGTGTCTAGTAGAGTCTTGCGGATCGGTATGATGACGTCCATACCTATCTTCGAGAGTCTACAGGGCATTTAGGATAAACTTTCCGTCTTTCTTTCCTTATCATGCGGCATTGATTGAGCTTGGAGCATAACTATTTGAATACTTTCCACACATTTGTATGCGCATGCGAGCGCTTGGTATCGGCGGAGCATCGACGGCTTGTGAGTCCATGGATGAGATGCGAGATGTGATTCCCGTGTGCTGATGATGGGTCAGTCTGGAGGACTTGAGGCCAGGTTTTGACTGCAGCTTGAACACGGGGATTTCGATTGTGTGAGCATGTGCTTTTGGACTTATACGTTCGGTAGTGTCCCTATAAGTGAAATTTGTGACAAGTGAGTGGTTGGATGACTAAATGATGAGTAGGATGTGATTGCGGGCTATGTTCAGATGATTTGAAGGCGACGAGAAGAGTCTGCTTGAGGTGTAAAAAGGGCTAATGGGTGCTTTATTTATGTCTTGATGTGACGTATAGTCTCGAGTTATGAGTGTATTGAAATGTTTTCATGTTGTTTAATTCTGGAACGAATTTGATTCTCATACCACATTGATGAGTTCAGACTCAGGAAGATTAAGCAGTGGCATAACAGTTGTGGCTAGAGTTTAAGATTTACATTGGATGGAGTCTAGGCTCGGGTATTTCTATATCATTGTGGATTATGCATTTCATTAACAGGAAGACTAAGTGGTGGAGGAAACGGCCTTAGACTCACAGAAGGTCTCATCAGAGTGGGTGCCTCGGTTGTGGAACTTTGGGGTGCTAAGAGGAAATGCAGCAGCTTATGGGCCTTGGGGCGGTGTGGTTTTTATGCTAGAATATCTTATGGCAAGCTTTGGGGTAAGGATCATGGTGTTCTCGCAAGAAGGGGTATCAACTTAAGGGAAAATTAGAAGGAACACGGAGAAAACAGGGTAGTTCAGTTTGATAGTAACTTGGATCAACACGGTAATGATATGATCGGTTCTTTAGGTACTTAGGATGTGGTGGGTATCCACAGGTGTTTCGTGGCAATGGTCATGGGTTTTGGAAAACTGCGTGGCTTGGTTGAGTCAGAGGGATTCGGTTCTGATAGCTTGGTTATGTGCAAATGGATTCCAAGGGGTTCTCGATGATTTCTATCATGGTTCGGGGTGAATATTTCTTACTGGTGTGAGGAACGTGTTGCGTATTGTGATTTCCTCCTACATGAGATCAAATAGAAAGTTTTTGACTGATCGGGATTGAGTTTTGCATGTGCAAGGTCACGGTTCAGTTTTGAAGGGAAGGTCATGAATTCTTAGATAGCACGGACAGATTCAGATGTCTAGAGGGATGCTATTACTACTTGGTATTGCCTGAGAAGGGTGTACATTTTAGAAGGCACATCGTGTTTTGACTTACGGATGCATCATTGATATTGCGGTGCTCGCCTGGTTAGTCGACTGCTGAGATTCAGATTTTGTTATGTGGCACAGAAGAATTTTAGAAGTATTCCTTGTAGGATGATTGTATTCGAGAGATGTGTTAGACATTTGGGCGGTGGAGTTGGGATCCGATAAGGTGACTCATGTGCTCTTTGGATTGGAGATTGGGAATTCTCAGAAGCAGATTGATTCGTGGTTGTGGACTGTGATATATGGCCATAGTTAGCCAGATGATAGTGTGTGTTATGGATATGTCGTTGTGGACTTTTGGAGGGCTATTTGTCCATTCGGGGATGACCAGAGTTGATTTGGGGGCCCATTGGTAGGCCCAATGAGGATGTTTATTCTATATGGAATCGGATTTGCTTGCTCCTGCGCAGCTGTTACCTCAGGTATATCGTTGGGCGGAGTAGATGCTATTCGTGCCTTGGTCTATGTTATGTGTTCCTCTCTTATGCTATGACGGATTGTGAGGATTACATGGTTCTTTGCACGCATATTGTAATTCAGTTTAGGCTTCATGGCACTATGGGCGAGATGGCCTTCGTGATGTTGATTTGCTTATTGCACCACAACTGTGCTTGTCCTTCTCAGTATTGTTTGTTCCTAATAATTCTCCCATAGTTATATTTTGTGCACTGTATTGTGCTTGATACTGACGCACATGTGATCGGTGAGCCCGAGTATTATGGCTCGATGCGTACCCTATGTGGATTGAAATGATGGGGTCGAGTTACACGCCGCAACTGTATTATGGTGAAATGTAACTCCTGATGCTTACTTCGTGTAGTTTTGCTTTCACCTTGTTGAAAATAGTTCATAGGAAAATGCTAAAATTTTCCTGTCTGCTTAACTTGTTTAGTAGTCTTCTTATTTAACCCTCTTACTGTTATCTGTCATGTCTGAATTATTACTTGTTGGTGTTCGGGACCATGTTGTGTGGGGCTCCATATGATCATTGTTGATACTTGTCGGTGGGGCTGCTTGTATTGGTTGAGATGAAGTTTCTAGGCTTGATATTTGCACTATCGTATTAGGATGAGGAAGGTTTGGGAGAATAACACTATATTTTGCTGAGGATTTGGGCAATGGCCCGGGTTAGACGAGTGGGTTTCTTGGCTTAGTGACCAGATGAGTGGTTCAGAGGTTATGCTTGTTTATTTCATCATCGACATGGTATGAAGGTTTTAAGCGAGGCTCTAATCGATATGAGGTTTTCTACCGGCACCACATTTGTTTTCGGGCAGTAATGGTGGTCAGCAGTTCGTGCTGTGAGAGTTTGAGTGATGGGGTGTATCATGTGATTTCATCTTGGGGCTTTGGTTATGACCTAATATAGCTTGCTCAGGCTTATACAGTGTGTAGATGTGAGATTCGGGTTTTGGAATAAATTCTGGATGTTAAAGATTGGGTTCTAAGGTTTAAGGACCAAGGTTGAAGTAAGGATCTCTAGTTATGTTGTGTTGGCCGGCTTATATGGAGCAGGGTGACGTGGGATCACCCCCGGGTATATGCATAGTAAGGTTACTCCGTGGTTTGATAGCTTTGGGACAACCCTTGGCACGTTCGAGGACGAACATGTGTTAAGTGTTGGAGGATGTAACCACTCGACTGGTCATTTTGAGTATCTACACTTCGCTCGGTAGTTTGAGGCCTTGGAATGGGGTTCCGTCAGTTCCGTTTGCTCCGTTTGGTGATTTTGGACTTAGAAGCGCATCCGGGTTATAATTTGGAGGTCCGTAGACGAATTAGCCTTGAAATGGCGAAAGTTGGATTTTGGAAAGTTTGACTGGGAGTGGACTTTTTGATATTGAGGTCGGATTTCGATTCCGAAAGTTGGAGTAGGTCCGTAGTGCCAAGTGTGACTTGTGTGCAAAATTCGAGGTCAATTGGACGTGATTTGATAGGTTTCGGCATCGGTTGTAGAAGTTGAAGTTTCAAAGTTCATTGATTTTGACTTGAGGTGCGATTTGTCATTTTGAGGTTTCTATGCGTGATTTGAAGCTTTGAGTGGGTTCGTTTCGTCATATGGAACTTGTATGCAAAATTTGGCGCCATTTGGTGTTGTTTGATATTGTTCGGACGCTTGGTTGTGATTCTAGAAGTTCTTGAAGTTTCCTTTGATCTTCATGCGTTTTGGCGTCCGATTCGTGATTCTAGAGGTTATTTTGATGTTTTGGTTGCTCGAGCGAGTTTGTGTTATGTTTTTAGACTTGTTTTGGTGTTTGGTTTGGAGCCTCGTCGGCTCGGGTGAGTTTCGACTTGGTTTCAGAAGATTTTATTTAATATTTGAGTGTTGGTATTGGTGTCATCGCATTTGAGATGTTTTTGTCGCAAATGCGACAGTCGCAATTGCGAAGTAGCCATCGCATTTGCGAAAATTGGGCTGCTGGGGAAGATTTGCATTTGCGAAGAAACCCTTCGCATTTGCGATGTGGGGTTATTCGCATTTGCGATGGACCCTGCCGCTTTTGCGAAATGTTAGACTTCGCATTTGTGAAGTATATGGTCGCAAGTGCGACCTCGACAGGAAACCTTCTGGTTCACATTTGAGATGAATTGTTCGCATTAGCGGGGGTCGCATTTGCGAACCCCTTGTCGTAAATGCGACATCTGCAACCTGCTAAATGCTGAGAATTCCGAGTCTTAGCTTAATTTTTGTTATATTTTGAATCCTAACTTCGATGGGAGGCAATTTTGTGAAGGGATTTTCATACCACATCATTGGGTAAGTACCTCTAATCAATTCTCAACTACATTTCATGATTTTACATAAGAGTTAACATCAAGTTCATGAGAATCTAGGGAAAAAGTTGGGGATTTTGTCAAAACTTTGAAAAATGGAAATTTGGGATTTGAGAGTCGAATAGGACTCGGATTTGAAAACAAAACACGTATTTAGACTCGTGAGGCTATGGGTAGTCAAGACCTACCCTTGGACCCAGGTTTTGACCGGACGGACCCGGGGTTTGACTTTTGTTGACTATTTAGAAATTGAATAAAAATCACAGCTTTATTAGTTGAAATTGTTTTCCCTTGCATTGTGTGATGTATTTAAGTCGTCTTTGGCTAGATTGAGCTGGGCGGAGGTGAATTTGTAAAGGAAAAAGCTAAATTGAGTATTGAGTTGGCCGATTTGAGGTAACTATCTTGCCTAACTTTGTTGAGGGAATTTTTCCTACTATTTGACATTGTTTGCTACATGCTGGGGTGATACATTTATGAGGTGACTAGTATATATGCATATGCTAGGGTGAACCATGCTCGGGGGTAAATTATGTTATAAATTGTGTCTTGTAGAATCACGTGACCTTCTTGCTTCATGCCTTACTTGACTTCTAGATACAAAGAACGTAGTATTAGACGTTAGAAACTAAGACTTAGCTTATTATAACTTGATCAAATTTAATGAGATTCTGAGAATACATTGATCTGTCTAATTCGGTTATTACTATGCGTACTCATAATACATTGCTACGGTCGATATCCTTGAGATACTAGATTTTATACTTGTGTTGTAGATTATTTGTGAGATTTGTTGAAATACTTGAATAATAAGGTTCTTGCGGGTTTATTGAACTATTGTTGGCTTGGAAAGTTGTGATTGGGATTCATTTGGAATTTTCGTTTAAACACTCTCCTTGACGTTATTTATGCTTCCCGCCTTGTTCGTCATTGATATACATATGCCTGGTAAGGAAGAGTGTAAAGTACGAAAGGTGATGCCGTGCTATTATTTATACATTATCATGTGAGGGAGAGTGTAAAGCACGAAGGGTGATGTCGTGCCATATTATCTGAGAGTAAAAGCACGAAGGGTGATGCCGTGCCATTTTATTTGAGTAAAAGCACGAAGGGTGATGCTGTACCATGTTATCTGAGTAAAAGCACGAAAGGTGATGCCGTGCCATTGCATTTATATTATCATGCATTTGTGTTATTGCGAGTTCATGGCACGTAGGGTGTTTCCGTGCAAGTAAGGACGAGGGACATGCATTATGTTGTGATATCCTTTTCTTGCAGATATCTTCATCCTTTACCTTGAATTGTTACTGTCGTACTTACGGTTCTTATGTGACTTGTTGTCACTGTTTTGTCTTTATTCTCTATCTCAATTGCTATTGTGTTGCCCATGCCTTCTACTTGCTTAACTTCTAAATACCATGCCTACTTCATGCTGTTATAATTGCATCCAAGTCATATCTGTTTTGTTGCACTTAGGTACAAGTCTTCTTCCATGTTAGTCATTCATGTCTCTACTTGTTAACTTATAAAGATCATGTGTCCCCTTTATTATTTGTTATATCTATCTTCCTGCCTCCACCATGCTAGTTAGTTGAAGTTATATTCCTTTTCCTAATTGTTGTAATTGCCTTTATGCTTTCCGCCTAGTTTGTTACTGATGTTCTTATGTACATTCTCATTCATTATTACTACTTGTGTATTTCTTACTTTGTCATTTCTGTTATCGGTATTTCTACCCTTCGGTTGGTACTGTTTTACGCATAATTGGTGAGGATGAGATAAATGCACGAAGGGTATTGTCGTGCCATTGAATTTGATATCTTGAGTATTTCTCTCACACTATGAAAGTTTTGAGGTGATTATTGTGGTTCATTGGGTTTTGCTCTAAGGAAAGGATTGGTCGAGATATTAGAAACTGTTGGATTGTGATCTCTTCTAGTACTCTGTTATTGCTTTGTACATTCGTGCATGTGCTCCATTCTATTATACTGTAGTATAGTGCTATTGTTAGTTACATAATAAATTTTATCAGTGAGCATCTTTTAACTAAAAAGCCTCGTCACTAGTTCGATGTGGTTAGACAAAATACTTACTGGGTACATGGGGTCGGTTGTACTCATACTACACTTCTGCACCTTGTGTGCAGACTTTTGGAGCAGAGCTGCTGGTGATGTCGGGAGCTGACCCTGAAGATGTTCGTGCATTCCGGATATAGCTGCCACTTGTCCTTGATAGCTTTAGATTTTGATAATCTGTTTATGTAGCTTTTGAACAGATCGTGTAATTATTTGTATCAGCTTTGTAAATTCTAAGTCTTAGAAGCTCATGATTTGTACTACCAGTTCTTGGGTTAATTTGTAAAAGTTCAGATAATTCTTCATTATTTTCCTACAATTTCATCTGGATTGTATTGATTGTTAGTTGGCTTACCTAGCAGGTCGAGTTAGGTGCCATCACGACTAGTAATTTTTGGGTCGTGACAATATATATACAGTTTCGGCGTGCAACCCGATCCACATATATAATAATGATAACTACCAATTATTGCGTATCTCACAATGTAGCATAAGTACAAGTATAAATGAATGCAATGCATAATAAAGTAAGTCAATAAGATCTTTTGGAACGTCATAAGATCATTATGCCTTCAGATAAACTTTTTCAACTTACGTATTTTTGAAGACCCATCAACAAACGATATAATAATAGGACACATGGGGAATAAAGAACATAGGCACCCCTAGTACTTCTAAGAATAGTGTTATTTATGAAAATTGCGTATTTGCTCGTTTCATTTTTATCATATGGATCAAGCCAAAAGAAAAGAAGGGATAGCCTTAACATACCTTAACTCTGTTGAGTCCTTAATATCTTCCAAGAGATTCTTCAAATAACTCAACTGAATCTACCATAGCAAAAGGAGATTCAAAATCAGTGCTGAGTAAAGGCTAAATCCACAATTAAACTAGTAGTTCGTTTATATAAATTTGGGCAGAATCTCCCATGTAACCTTACTTTACCAAGTCTATCAACCAACATGAACCCATACAACCTTCACCTATATACTTTCAGCACCACAACACAAATCAAGCTACACAACAACAAGTGCATAAACATCACCAATGAAACTACTATTTAACCTGACAAACGGCAAGCTCGGATTGAATCCCTTTTGAACCCTTTAACCCCAAAGTCATTCATTCATTAACTTAAAAATATAGCCAGAATGATATTAAGTACAATGGGAGTACTTCTAACCTCATATTAATCTCCTAATTCACCATCAAACAGTCCAACAATCTAACAAAACAACAAGTACAACTTTCCATTGTTATGTTGTCCTTTCTCTTCATACTCACAGTACCAACAACAAGTTCGACATGTAGACAATATTTTATAATAACAAAATCATAAGAGAGTCATTTTCAAGGGTTTCCAACCATTTATAGTTCATAGAAAAAACCTTTCCAAAACAGTCCATTAAAAATAATAACATCTCAAACTATTTCAAGTCTCCTCATGTAGTATTTTGCTCAACTAATGCAACCAATACACAAACAACTTTAAGTACATATAGTAGAATATTATACTCACCTTAACCAGTAGAAAATATATGAAATTTCAGCCAAGCATAGCCCACAACTATCCTCAATGACACCACACCACTATAGGTGATGTATTCTCTTCTTGAATCAACTTTTGTTGTTCAAGTTGGTGTGTAAACACTTGTAGTTCGCCTTGAAAATCTAATATATATGAAGAAGGGACTGATTATTACATTAATCAACAAGAACAATACGAAACCTGAGGTTACTTCACTTGAAGAATCCTCCAAAACAATCACATGATGAAGGACTACGATCTAGCAAGCACCACGGGATCTCTAGCATTGGATTCATGTTTTTCTCTTTGGTTTTCACTCTAAAATCATGGAGACTGATTTGAGAGTGTTTTGGGAAAGTATAGGGTCTGTCTGGGTCGAAAAATGACCCCAAATGAGCCTTGAACCGATCTTTAAAGGTTGGAGAATCACCCACTACCTAAGTGAGTCCCATGGGAGCTGATTGCGCAGTCTCGCAAAAATGTGAATATCTCTCTACTCCAATATTTTATTGACAAGTGGCTTAATGAGTTGAAAATTAGACTCATATACCTTCAATTTGATATGTGGATCATCCCTTTATTCCAAGTATATTGGGAGAAAAGCTCAGCTACATTTGACCTAATATTTAGCATATTATGACGGTAACTTGTGATGACCTTTGCCAACTTTTGTTCCACGACTTGCTTGACTCCAAAACGTAACACACGACTATCATACGACTAAAACAACTCATAAAATAACCTTATTATCATGTTAAGCACCCTAGTTTCACCCCAAAAGTATATATTATAACTTTCCCCGCTTGACGACTTTCGACGAAACTTATTTTCTTCAATTCATTTAGCTTCTAAGACTTCCAACACTCTTGGTTCTTGTTATTCATGATCTTAAATATTTGTAACGTCTAAGGTAACATGATTAACATGCTTTATATACTTTCAAAGACTATGTCATATTTGAGCTTATGTCACTTGACTTACGACATACTCTCACGTACGAAAATATGGGGTGTAACAGTGCTCTAGACCTTGAGGGAGAAGAAGCTATATGCTAAATTATCCAAGTGCGAGTTTTGGCTTGATTCGGCGGCATTCTTGGGAAACGTGGTGTCCAGCGAGGGGATTAAGACAATAACAACAACAAATCCAGTGTAATCCCACAAGTGGGGTCTGGGGAGGGTAGTATGTATGCAGACCTTACCCCTGCCTTCAAGAAGGCAGAGAGGTAGTTTTCGAAAGACCTTTGACTTAGGAAAAGATTGAGGCAATTTAGAGTTGGCCCCAGAATTTCCTTTAGTTGGCTGGGTATTATCTCTGTTTCGTGGAGGTTTTTCATCCATCACAGCTCCCTTGAATAGATTGACCCAGAAGGGTGCCCCATTTAGGTGGTCTGACGAGTGTGAGGAGTGGTTTCAGAAGCTCAAGACTTCCTTGACTATAGCCCCAGTTTTGGTTTTGCCTTCAGCATCGGGTTCTTATACATTCTATTGTGATGCTTCACGAATTGACATTGGTTGTCTGTTGATGCAAGAGGGTAGAGTGATTACTTATGCTTCGCGTCAGTTAAAACTCAATGAGAAGAACTACCAGTGCACAATCTGGAGTTGGTAGCCATTGTTCATGCGCTATAGATTTGGAGGCACTATCTCTATGGTGTTTCATGGGAGGTGTTCATGAATCACAGGATTCTACAACACCTATTCAAACAAAAGGATCTGACTTCAGGTAACGGCGGTGGTTAGAGCTACTAAAGGACTATGATATCACCATTCTTTATCATCCCGGGAAGGCCAATGTGGTGGAACATGCATTGATTAGGAAGGCTAAGAGCATAGGTAGTCTTGCTTTTATTCCAGTTGGAAAGAGACTGTTAGCTTTGGATGTTCATGCCTTGGCCAACAGATTCGTGAGGTTGGATGTTTCGAAGACAAGCCGGGTTCTTGCTTGTATGGTTTCAAGGTCTTCTTTGTTTGAGCGTATCAAAGTGCATCAGTATGATGATCCCCACTTGCTTGTCTTTAAGGACACGGTGTAGCATAGTGATGCCAACGGGGTTACTATTGGTGATGATGGGGTGTTGAGCCTTTAAGGCCGGATTTGTGTGCCTAATATTGATGCGTTACGAGAGCTGATTCTTGAGAAGGCTCCATTCATTCAGGTGCCACAAAGATGTACCATGATTTGAAGCAGCACTACTGGTGGAGAAGAATGTAGAAAAATATTGTGGAGTACGTGGCTCGGAGTTTAAATTGTCAGTAGGTTAAGTACGAGCACTAGAGACCGGGTGGTTTACTCTAGAGGCTTGATATTTCGGAGTGGAAGTGGGAGCATATCACTATGAATTTTTTAGTTGGACTTCATCGGACCTTGAGGAGATTCAATGTAGTGTGGGTCATTGTGGATAGACTGACCTAGTCTACACACTTCATTCTAGTCATGAATACTTAATCTTTAGAGAAGCTAGCTCAGATTTATATCCGGGAGATTATTCTCCTTTATGGTGTGCCCGTGTCTATTATCTCAGATAGAGGCACGTAGTTGACATTGAATATTTGGAGAGCCGTGCATCATGATTTGGGCGCACAGGTCGAGTTGAGTACGACATTTCATCCATAAACGAACAGACCGTTCGAGCGCACTATACAGATCTTGGAGGACATACTACGTGTTTGTGTTATTGATTTTGTGGGCTCATGGGATTAGTTTCTACCTCTAGCAGAGTTCGCCTACAACAACAACTATCAGTCGGGCATCTAGATGGATCCTTATGAGGCCTTATATGGGAGGCGGTGTCGTTCTATGGTTGGTTGGTTTGAGCCTGAGGAGGCTAGGTTGTTGGGCAGTAATTTGGTTTGTAATGCTTTGGATATGGTTAAGTTGATTCAGGAGCGGCTTCTTACAGCGCAGTCTATGTAAAAGAGTTATGATGATAGGAAGGCTCGTGATTTGGCATTCATGGTTGGTGAGAGGGTTCTTCTCAGAGTTTCGCCCATGAAGGATGTGATAAGATTTGGAAGTTGAGCCTCGGTATATTGGTCCTTTTGAGATTCTCGAGAGGATTGATAAGGTAACCTACAGACTTGCATTTCCACCCAGCTTATCGAGCGTTCACACGGTGTTGCATGTTTTCACGCTCCGGAAGTATTATGGTGATCCGTCACATGTGTTAGATTTTAGCTCTGTGAAACTGCACAAGAATATGACCTATGTTGAGGAGCCTGTGTCTATTTAGGATAGGCAAGTCCGGAAGTTGAGGTCTAAGAACATTGCATCGGTGAAGGTTCAGTAGAGAGGTCAACCGGCCGAGGAGGCAACTTGGGAGACTGATAAATATATGCTATCCTTACCTTTTTGACACTTTAGGCATGTCTCTATACTCATTTGATGACGAATGCTTCTTTAAGAGTGGGAGAATGTAATGACCCGGCCGGTCATTTTGAGTATTTTAGTCCCTTTTCCCCTATTTGATGCTTTACACAGGTGTATTTGTGATTTTGGGACTTTCTGGGGTGGTTGGTTTGGTTTCGGGAGGGTTTTGGTTTGATTTGAAACATTTCATCCCTTGGTTAAAGGCTTAAGTTGTAAGAGTTGACCGAAGTTTGAATTTAGTATAGATGACTCTGAAATGGTGTGTTGATGGTTCCAATAGTTTCGTATGGTGATTATGGAATTAGGCGTATGTGCGGATATGGATTTGGAGGTTCCTAGTTTGTTTTGGCTTGAATTGGAGAAAATTGGAATGTTAAAGTTTTGGAAGGTTGATAGGTTTGACCAAGAGTTGATCTTATTGATATGAGGTTCAGATTTTGGTTCCGGGAGTTGGAAATTGGAATAGGTCCATCGTGTCATTTGGGACTTGCATGCAAAATTTGAGGTCATTTCGAGTAAATTTGATATAGTTCGGCATAGGTTTTGGAAGTTGAATGTTCCTTAGTTCACTAGGATTGAATTGAGGTACGAGTCGTAGTTTTGATATTGTTTTTGTGATTTGAGGCTTCGAGTAGGTCCGCAATATATTTTGGGATTGGTTGGTGTAATTGGACGGTGTCCTGGGGGCCTCGGGAGTATTTCAGATAGGTTTCAGACTATTTCCTCTTATTTTGGACTATTGTTTTGCCGGTGCCTGGTTTTGTTCATCACGACTGCGACCAGTGTGTCGCGTTCGCGGAAGGTAATTTGGTGGCAAGCATTTTTGTTCTTCGTGTTCGCGAAGGGAATACTGCGTTCACGTAGCTTGGGGAGGCAGTGCCCTTCGAGATCGCGATCCTGGAGATGCGTTCGCGTAGAAGGGAAGGCCAACTAGGCATCAGGCTTTTGGCCTTCGCATTTTTAGGAGATTAGGCGCGTTCACGTAGGCACAATAGGGTTGGGCCCCGCGTTCACGAAGAGGGGTGCATCAGCTGGGTGAGTTCGTTCTTCGCGATCGCGAAGGTTGTTCCGCTATCGCGATGTGTACCCCTGAGCAGACTATTTAACATTTCATTTTGAGGGTTTTGGGTATTTTTTCACATTTTGAGTTATAGAGCTCGGATTTGGGCGATTTTGGAGGGGATTATCACAATTTTGATTGGGTTAAGAATTTTAGACTCGGATTTGTTTATTTTTCATGATTCCATCCTTGTTTTAGCATTTAATTGATGATTCTAAGTGAGGAAAATTAGGAATTTTAGTAAAAACCTTTCTAAATAAAATTTGATGTTTTGAAGGTTGATTGAGGTAGGAATTGGATGAAATTGGTATGGTTAGAATCGTATTTGAATGGGTGTTAGGAGTTTGTGAGTTTTGTCGAGTTTCAGGGTGCGAGCCGGGGGGTTGACTTTTTGATTTTAGTTAAAGATCGAAACTTTCTTATTCAGAATCGTTTTCTATGGCTTTTATTTTTGATATTAAGTTATTTTGGCGAGAATCGAGCCTTCCAGAGGTTGATTTGCGCAGGCAGGGCTTTTAGAGTATTGATTTAGCTTATTTGAGGTAAGTATCTTGCCTAACTTTGTGTGAGGGAAATTCCAATTAGGATTTAATGTAATTTGCAATATTTGTGCAATGTGAAATGACGTGTACATAAAGTGACGAGTGTTTACAGGGGCGTATGTGTTGGTTGTGACATGATTAGACCTTAGGTTGTTAATATGCCTCGATTAGGAGTTGTTTATTATATGAAACATGCTTTTATTTTGTTGTTCACTCCCCGCACCCTTATACTATTGTTATGCTTCTTGTATTTATTGTTGTTGAGCCATGGGCTATGTATTGTTGTGGCATTGGTATTGTTGATTGGGTGATGTGGTGGCTTATGAGAACATGTGGTGCGGTTGATTGTTGTATTGTGAATGAGATGCACACGCGGTGACATAAGAGTGGTGCATATATTGATGCGCATGCGGCGAGATATGGGGGTATATGCGCGTATTGCTAGTAAGGGGAAATACTTCATTGTGAAGCACACGCGGCGAGATAAGAGGGCTTATACGCGTGAAGCTATTTCGGAAAAAAATACTTTTAAATGTGAAGCTCACACGGGGTCATAAGGGTGACTTGTGATTTGTGATTGTGATGTGTGGTGCATCGGGGTGATTCTTGTTGTAAATCTTGTGTTGGAACAACTTGATAATTGGAACTGTCGTTGTTTTTCCTTAGTTGATTTCACTTGTATTTTAACTGTGTTTTGGTTAATTTGTTGTGTTATAACATGTTTACTCATTGTTGCCATTTATTGATTTTGCTTTCAATTATTAGCTTTATATTGATATTCTGCACATGTTTTATGTCTAGTGAGTGTCTTGACTTGAACCTCGTCTCTACTCCACCGATGTTAGTCTTGATACTTACTAGGTACAAATTGGGGTGTACTCATACTACACTTCTGCACATTTTTGTGCAGATCCAGGTACCTCGGATCATGTCGGACGGTAGAGAGTTGCGCTAGAGTTGCGGAGACTTCAAGGTATACCTGCCATTCCACTCGCAGGCCTCAGAGTCACCTTCTATTGTTCTTTATTACTGCTTATATAGTTCAAACAGTGATATATGCTTTAAAACTTATCATGTACTTCTTGTTGAGCTTGTGACTCCGTATTACCGAGTTTTGGGATAGTGATTATTGTATTACTATATTGGCTATGTTTGGGCCATCTTCTCAGTTTTATTTAATATTACGTCGTTATATTATGTATGATGTTGTTGTGTAATAGGCTTACCTAGTCTCAGAGACTAGGTTCCATCATGATCTTTAGGTGGGATTTTGGGTTGTGATAAGTTGGTATCAGAGCTCTAGGTTCATAGATTCTATAAGTCATAAGCACATTTAGTAGAGTCTTGTGAATTGGAACGGAGAGTTCTTTACTTATCTTCGAGAAGCTATGGAACTATTAGGAACTTTCACTTTTTTCATTCCTTATTGTGCGGATTGAATGATTTCGGAGTTTGAGCTTTACTCTTTCTACTCTCTCATAGATAGTGAGGACACACACTATCAGATCAGCTGAGCAGACACCCACAATCCCTGCTAAAACCTTGAGAGGTCGGGGCCGAGGCAGAGGCCGAGAAGGGGAGCATACTACAGTTAGAGCACCTGGCAGAGTAGCAGATGAGGGGCCACGAGTAGCTCGGGTTGGGGAGCAGGCACCTGTGGTGCCTTTATTTACTTCTGGACTTCAGGAGACCTTGGCACATTTCCTGAGCATGTTCAGAATCTTGGCTCAGGCGGGAATGATCGCAGTTGCACTAGCTACTTCTTAGGCTGGGAAAGGAGCTCAGACTCCCGTCACCTGTGCTCCAAAGCAGTGAGCTCATGTTGATCGGGCTCTAAGTGTTTTGCCGGTACAACCCGTAATCGCGGTTTAGCCTGAGGTCAGGCTAGTGGCATCAAATGAGGAGTAGAAGAGGCTTGAGAGGTTCAAGAAGTATTTTCCTCCTACTTTTACCGGTGCAGCTTTAGAGGATGTACAGGGTTTTCAGACTAGTGTCACCGTATTCTGCGCACTATGGGCATAGTGGAGGTGAGCGGGGTCGACCTTACTACTTTCCAGTTGGCGGGGTTGGCATATAGATGGCAGTAGGCTTATGAGAAGAGTAGGCTAGCTGATGCAGTGCCACTTATTTGGGCTCTGTTCACTGATCATTGTTTGAGGGAGTTCGTTCCAAAGACTCTCAGGGATGCGTTGCGCATCGAGTTTGAGCAGTTGCGCCAGGGGACTATGACCGTGTCTGAGTATGTTATGAGGTTTAGTGAGTTCTCGTCATGGACCTACCATGGTTTCTAGTATTAGAGTGAGGTTCCGCAGATTTATTAAGGGACTTAGTTATGGTCTCAGGTTTGGGATGGCACGGGAGTTTGAGACTGATACTCCATTTCAGTAGGTAGTGGAGTTCTCTATGAGACTGGAGCATATTCGTGATCAGGAGAGAGGGGATAGGGAGGCCAAGAGGCCTCGAGATATTGGAGGGTTTAGTGGTTCCTACTCTGTAGCTTCAGCTCGTCACAGCAGAGGTTTTATCAGTCGACCAGTTTATTCTGCACTTTAGGCTACTCGCAGTGCTCCAACTATTCAGGGACCTTAGAGTACCCATTTTGGATAGCCATCTTCCAGTGCACCTCCTGCACAGGGTGCCTCAAGTGTTTATTCTAGCCGACCAGGTCAGACTTACTACCAGCAGCTACGCCCGTAGAGAGGTTGCTTTGAGTGTGGTGATACTAGGTACATGGTGAGAGATTGTCCCAGGCTTAGGAGGGGTGGACCTCCATAGGGTACGCAAGCTATGGTTGCTGCCCCAATTGCTACTCCACCTGCGCAGCCAGCTAGGGATGGAGGACAGGCGGGTAGAGGACGTCCTGGAGGGGGAGGTCAGGCCCATTGTTATGCTTTTCCTAGTAGGACTAAGGTTGTTGCATCAGATGGTGTCATCACAGGTATAGTTTTGATATGTCATAGGGATGTATTAGTTTTATTTGATTCGGGTTCCACTTATTCGTATATGTCCTCCAATTTTGCTTCATATTTGGATATTTCTCGTGATTCTTTAACTATTCTTGTTTATGTGTCTACGCTTGTTGGGGATTCTATTGTAGTAGACCATGTGTATCGATCGTGTTTAGTCACCATCAGGGGTTATGAGACTAGGTCGACCTCCAGGTAATCAATATGGCGGACTTTTATATGATCTTGGGCATAGATTGGTTGTCACCATATCACGCTATTCTAGATTGTTACGTTAAGACCGTGACGTTGGCTATGCCGTGGTTACCGAGGTTGGAGTGGAGAGGTTAATTGGGTCATGTTCCTAGTAGGGTGATTTCATTCCTGAAGGCCCAGCAAATGGTTGAGAAGGGGTGCTTGGTTTACTTAGCCTTTGTTAGGGATGTTAGTGTTGATATTCCTACCATCCGGTAGTGAGAGAGTTTCCAGATGTGTTTCCAGCAGACCTACCACGTATGCCGCCCAATAGGGATGTCGATTTTGGTATTGACTTAGTGCCGGGCACTTAGCCCATCTCTATTCCACCATATCACACGACACTAATGGAGTTGAAGGAACTTAAGGAATAACTTCAGGATTTTCTTAATAAGGGTTTCATCAGACCGAGTGTCTCGCCTTGGGGTGCTCCAGTTCTATTTGTGATGAAGAAAGATGGGTCTATGAGGATGTGTATTGACTACAGGCAGTTGAACAAGGTTACCGTCAATCACAAGTACCCACTACCGCGTATTGATGATTTGTTTGATCAACTTTAGGGTTCTAAGGTATTCTCGAAGATTGATTTGAAATCGGGGTACCATCAGCTGAAGATTTGAGCTTCAGATATTCCGAAGACGGTTTTCAGGACTCGCTATGATCACAATAAGTTTCTGATGATGTCTTTTGGGCTGATCAATACCTCAACAGCCTTTATGCACTTGATGAACAATATGTTCTAGCATATCTTGATTCCTTTGTCATCGTGTTCATTGATGATATATTGATGTACTCTCGTAGGGGGGAGGATCATGCTCTAGACTTTGAGGGAGAAGAAGTTAAATACTAAATTCTCCAAGAGTGAGTTTTGTCTTAATTGGGTGGCATTCTTGAGCTAGGTGGTGTCCGGTGAGGGGATTAAGGTGGATCTGAAAAAGATTGAGGCAGTTTAGAGTTGGCCTCGACCTTTAACCGCTATTGAGATCCATAGTTTCCTTGCGTTGGCTAGGTCTTATCTCCATTTCGTGGAGGCTTTTTCTTCCATCGCAGCTGTCTTGACTAGATTGACCCAGAAGGGTGCCCCATTCAGGTGGTCTAAAGAGTGCGAGGAGAGATTTCAGAAGCTCAAAACGGCCTTGACTACAACCCTAGTTCTGGTTTGGCCTTCAACATTGGTTTCTTATACAATCTATTTTGATGTTTCACGAATTAGCATTGGGTGTATGTCGATACAGGAGGGTAGAGTGATTTATTATGCTTCACGTCAGTTCAAAACCTCTGAGAAGAGCTACGATTTGATATTGGCCGCCATTGTTCATACGCTAAAAATTTGGAGGCACTATAATTACGGCAAGTCATGTGACGTGTTCATGAATCACAGGAGTCTACATCACCTATTCAAACAAATGGATCTGAACTTGAGGTAATAGAGGTGGTTAGAGCTACTAAAGGAATATGATATCACCATTCTTTATCATCCTGGGAAGGCCAATGTGGTGGTCGATGAGTTGAGTAGGAAGGCTAAGAGCATGGGCAGTCTTGCTTTTATTCCAGTTGGGAAGAGACCGTTAGCTTTGGATGTTTATGCCTTGGCCAACAGGTTCATGAGGTTGAATATTTCGAAGCCTAGCTAGGGTTCTTGCTTGCATAGTTCCACGATCTTCTTTGTGTGATTGCATCAAGGCACGTCAGTATGATGATCCCCACTTGCTTGTATTTAAGGACATGGTGCATCATGGCGATGCCAAGGAGGTTACTATTGTTGATGATGGGGTGTTGTTGCTTCAGGACCGAATTTATGTGCCCAATATTGATGGGTTACGGGAGCTGATTCTTGAGGAGGCCCATTGTTTGCAGTATTCATTTCATCTTGGCGCCGCGAAGATGTACCATGATTTGAAGCAACACTACTGGTGGAAAAGAATGAAGAAATATATTATGGATACGTGGCTCGGTGTTTAAACTGTCAGCAGGTTAAGTACGAGCACTAGAGAACAAGTGGTTTACTTCAGAGGCTTGATATTCCAGAGTGGAAGTGGGAGCTTATCACTATGGATTTTGTAGTTTGACTTCCACAAACCTTGAGGAGATTCGATGTTGTGTGGGTCATTGTGGACAGATTGACACCGTCTGCACACTTCATTCCAGTCATGACTACTTACTCTTCAAAGCAGCTAGCTCAAATTTATATCCGCAAGATTATTTTCCTTCATGGTGTGCCGGTGTCTATTATCTCGGATAGAGGCACGCAGTCCCATCACATTTTGGCAGAGCCGTGCAGTGTGAGTTGGGCACAAAGGTCGAGATGAGCATGGCATTTTATCCACAAATGGACGAACAGTCCATTCGCACTATGCAGATCTTGGGGGACATGTTACATGCCTGTGTTATTTATTTCGGGGCTCATGGGATCAGTTTCTACCTCTGTGAGAGTTCACCCACAATAATAGCTATCAGTCGAGCATCTAGATGGCTCTTTATGAGGCCTTATATGGGAGGCGATGTCATTCTCCAGTTGTTTGGTTTGAGCCTATGGAGGCTAGGCTGTTGGGCACTGATTTGGTCCGTGATGCTTTGGAGAAGGTGAATTTGATTCAGGAGCGGCTTCATATTGCGCAGTCCTGGAAAAATATTTATGCTGGTAGGAGGGCTCGTGATGTGGAATTCATGGTGGGTGAGATGGTTCTGCTTAGGGTTTTGCCCATGAAGGGTATGATGAGGTTTAGGAAGAAGGGCAAGTTGATCCCTCGGTATATTGGTTAGGTGACCTACATGCTTGCATTACCATCCAGCTTATCGGGAGTTCATCCGGTGTTTCATGTTTTCATGCTCTGGAAGTATTATGGTGATCCGTCGCATGTGTTATATTTCATCTCTGTGCAACTGTACAAGGATTTGACCTATGTTGAGGAGCCGGTGTCTATTTTTGACAGTCAAGTCCGGAAGTTGAGGTCGAAGAACATTGCATCAGTGAAGGTTCAGTGGAGAGGTCAACCGGTTGAGAAGGCGACTTGGGATACCGAGCATGTTATGCAGAGCCGATAACCTCACCTTTTTGGCACTTCAGGTATGCCTCTATACTCGTTCGATGATGAATGCTTGTTTAAGAGGGGGAGAATGTAATGACCCGATCGGTTATTTTGAGTATTTTAGCCATGTTTCCCCTATTTGATGCTTTATACATGTGTATTTGTGATTTTGGGACTTGTCGGGGTGGTTGGTATTTTTCGGGAGAGTTTTGGATTGATTTGGGACACTTAGTCCCTTGGTTGGAGGCTTAAGTTGTAAGAGTTGACTAGAGTTTGAATTTTGTGTAAATGAATCAGGAATGGTGTGTTGATAGTTCCAATAGCTTCGTATAGTGATTTTGGACTTAGGAGTATGTACGGATATGGATTTGGAGGTTCCAAGGTTGTTTTGCCTTGAATTGGCAAAAAATTAGAAAGTTGAAGGTTTGGAAGGTTGATAGGTTTGACTGAGAGTTGACCTTATTGATATCGGGTTCAGATTTTGGTTCCGAGAGTTAGAATAGGTCCATTCTTTAATTTGGGACTTGCATGCAAAATTTGAGGTCATTCCGAGTTGATTTGATATGGTTCGACATGAGTTTTGGAAGTTGAAAATTCATTAGTTCATTAGGTTTGAATTGAGGTGCAGTCGTAGTTTTGATATTATTTGGTATGATTTGAGGCCTCGAGTAGGTCCCTGTTATATTTTGGGATTGGTTGGTGTGATTGGAGGGGGTCTCAGGGGCCTCGAGTGTGTTTCGGATAGGTTTCAGACTATTTCCTCTTGTTTTGGACTGTTGTTTTGCTGGTGCCTGGTTTTGATGATCGCGATCGCGACTAGCCTGTCGAGATCGTGGAAGGTAATTTGGTGTCATGCATTTTTGTTCTTCACATTCGCGAAGGAAAGACTGCGTTCGTGTAGCTTGGGGAGGCACTGGCCTTCGCGATCGCGAGCCTGGAGCTGCGTTAGCGTAAAAACAAAGGCTGGCTAGGTTGCATCAGGCTTTTGGCCTTCGCGTTCGCGGGAGATTGGGCGTGTTCGTGTAGGCACAACGGGGTTAGGCATCTCGTTCGCAGCTAGCATGTATTGTTCGTGAAGAAGGGGGCGGCATCTGGGTGAGTTGGTCTTCGCGATCGCAAAGGTTGTTCTGCGATCGCGATGTGTATCCCTGGGCAAACTATTTAACAGTTCATTTCGAGGGGTTTGGGTATTGTATAACATTTTGAGTTATAGAGCTCGGATTTTGGCGATTTTGGAGAGGATTTTCATGATTTGGATTTGGGTCAGTATTTTAGACTCGGATTTATTTATATTTCATGATTCCATCCTTGTTTTGGCATTTAATTAATGATTCTAAGTGAGAAAAATTGGGGATTTTAGTAAAAACGTTTCTAAATAAAATGTGATGATTTTAAAGTCGATTTAAGGTCGGAATTAGATGAAATTTATATGGTTGGACTCATATTTGAATGGGTATTTGGAGTTTGTGAGTTTTGTCGGGTTTCGAGGTGCGGGCCCGAGGTATAGTTTTTGGGTTGAAGCTTTATTATTCAGAATCGTTTCCTATGGCTTTTATTAGTAATATTAAGTTATTTTGGCTAGATTTGAGTCGTTCGGAGGTTTATTTGCGTGGGAAGAGCTTCTTAGAATATTGATTTAGCTTATTTGAGATAAGTATCTTGCCTAATTTGTGTGAGGACCCCTTATGATTTGGTCTAATTTGCAATATTTGTGCTATGTGAAACTACGTTTACATAAGGTGACAAGTGTGTATACGGGCGTATATGTTGGTTGTGACCGGATTAGATCCTAAGTTATTAATGTGCCTCGATTAGGAGTTGTTTGTTATATGAAACATGCTTCTATTTTGTTGTTCACTCCCCGCACCCTTATACTATTGTTATGCTTCTTGTATTTATTGTTGTTAAGATGTGGGCTATGTATTGTTATGGCATTGGTATTGTTGATTGGGTGATGTGGTGGCTTATAAGCACGTGTGGTTCGGTTGATTTTTGTGTTGTGTATGAGATGCGCATGCGGCGACATAAGGATGGTGTGTATATTGATGCGCATGCAGCGAGATAGGGGAGTTATGTGCATGTTTCTAGTAAGAGGAAATACTTCATTGTGAAGCACACACATCGAGATAAGGGAGCTTATGCACATGAAGCTATTTCGGAAAAAATATTTTTAAATGTGAAGCTCACGCGACGTCATAAGGGTGACTTGTGATTCATGATTATGATGTGTGGTACATCGGGGTGATTTTTATTGTAAATCTTGTGTTGGAATGGCTTGATAATTGGAACTGTCGTTGTTTTTCCTTAATTGATTTCACTTATATTTTAACTGTATTTTGGTTAATTTGCTGTGTTATCACATGTTTACTCTTTGTTGCCATTTATTGATTTTGCTTTTCGTTGTTAGCTTTATATTGATATTTTGCACAGGTTTTATGTCCAGTGAGTGTCTTAACTTGAACCTCGTCACCACTCCACCGAGGTTAGTATTGATACTTACTGGGTACTGATTGAGGTATACTCATACTATGCTTCTGCACATTTTTGTACAGATCTAGGTACTTTGGATCATGCCGGACGGTAGAGAGTTGAGCTAGAGTTGCGGAGACTTCAAGGTGTACCTGCCATTCTGCTCGCATGCCTTAGAGTCACCTTCTGTTGTTCTTTATTAATGTTTATGTAATTGTCACGACCCAAATCCCATAATAGGTCGTGATGGCGCCCAACAATGCTGCTAGAAAAGCTAACGAATATACCTCAAACTTAATTGTCCTCTTTAGTTTTTAAAATAAAAAATTTCATTAAATAATTAGAATTTAAATCGAGAAGATATGGAACATACGTATTTCTTTATGAAAATACCGAGTACAAATAATACATAAAACGAAGTGATGATAGTAATAAGTACAACTGTGAACATCCACTAGAAACTCCCAAAATTCGGTGTCACAAGTGCACGAGCCTCTACCAAAATATACAATACTACTACAATAGATGTCTATAATAGGAAATAGACAGAATACAATAAATGGATAGATCGGAGACTGCGTGTGTTGCAGATGGTAACATAGAGAGAAACTCACCACAAAGTCTCCTCAGCAACTGTGCCGTACACGCCCAAATGACCACCAAAACTACTTGTCTCAGTACCTGCACAATCAGTGCAGAAGTGTAGTATGAATATGTAAATCAACGCGTACCCAGCAAGTATCTAGCCTAATCCCGAAGAAGTAGTGACAAGGGGTCGACATCGACACTTACTAGTGGTCCAATAAATCAAATATAATAAAAGTAGATAGGTACGAAGCATGACAAGTAAAACAGTGAGATCAAATATAAGTACATAACACAATCCTCAACAAAAGAAATAATATGAAGTCCTCAATAACCGGATGCTACCTCGAATGGAATACATAATGGTCAACACCAGATAAAATATCATGCCTCAAGTCGCGAAGACTTATATGTATACTGACTCCTTATCAATTATTTTGCACGATTCTGCGGAGCCGAGCGGCCCGATCTCATAAGAGTAATGGCATGATTTTCTTGCAGTGGCGTACGACCCAATCCCATAATAATCGTGTATATTGCCGAGGTCGAACGACCCGAACCATAGATGCATCTCATAATACTACAGAGGTCGTACGTCCCGATCCATAATAGTACTGCTGAGGCATTCGACCTGATCCCATAGGAATAGTGATACTTGACGGGTCACTGGCCCCACTCATGAATATATGTGTGAGTTATGAAATTTAAGAAACTTTTCGGATAATTTCGTACAATGCAGGAGAAATTCGTAAAAGGAAGTACATTTTCTACTGCTAATCAAGTAGCTCACCAAATATCCAAATAGCAAGTCCGATACTTTACGCAAGCCTATTCTTAGGCAAAATTGTAAATTAAAACATTTAAACAGGCAAGAATAACTTCAAATATTACAATTAAAGCATGGCGTGAGTCTAAGTCTACTCGAACCTAATCAAGAATTTTAGCATACGCACAGACACTCATCACCTAATACGTACGTAGCTCCCACAACAACTAGCACATAACAAATATAACACCTACTGGATAAATTTCCCTTCACAAGGTTAGACAGGAGACTTAACTCGCTCTGAAATTCGTTAACCGGCTCCAATGCCTCTCTAACACCTCAAACCAATTCCAAACGATCCAAAACTAGCCAAAGAACGTGCAACCCAATCAAAATATACTCAAAAACTCGTAATTTAATCAATTAGAAATAATTCCCATCTCTACACGAAAAATCAACAAAGTCAACCCCCGGGCCCACCTGCCCGGATTTTGAAAATCTTAAAAGATAAACATTATCCATAGCACGATGAACTTAAATATATAATTTATTCCCAATTCCATGTCCAATTTCGTGGTCAAAATTCAAAAATATCATTTCTAGGTTTTCTTCCGAAATTCCACAATTTCAACCAATTTACATGTTAAAATCCATCTATAATCCATGTATTTAGCTCAGAATGAGTAGAGATCACTTACCTTGTGATGGATGATTAAAAAAAAACCCTTCAAATCGCCCCAAAACCGGCTCCAATGGAAGAATTGAGATGAAATGAGCCAAATCCCAATTTTGCAAACTTATACACTGCCCAGGCATTGCCCATCATGATCGCGATCCAAAGCCTCGCGATTGCAAAGAAGAAATACCCAAGCTGACCAAAATGACCTATGCGATCGTGTATGACATTCCGCGATCGTAAAGCACGAACAACCTCCTTATCGTGAACGCGGCCTCTTCGCGTTCGCGGAGACTGGCTCCTCCAACCCCGCTTCAACACTACGCAAACGCGTACCTCAAGTTGCGAAAGAAAATACCCAGCCCAGGACACGACAGGATCGCGGAGGATCACCCGAGAATGCGAAGAAAAAAAGACCCCCAGTTCCAGATCACATTCTGCGATCGTGAATTCCTATTGGCGATCGTAAAGCATACCAAGGACACCATAAACTAGCAGTTGTAAAACAAAGGTAAATAGTCTAAAATCATCCCGAAACACACCCGAGGCCCCCCTGGACCCCGTCCAATCACACCATTAAGTCCCAAAACCTTATCCAAACTTATCCAGAGGCTCGAAACGTCACGAAAAACTTCAAAACCATGAATTGACGATCAAAATCCTTCTTTTAACTTTTGAACCTTCAAACTTCGCCGAACACGTCCGAATCACACTTAGACTTTCTAGATCACTACCAAACTTCACACACAAGTTTCAGTAAATGAAATGAACCTATCCAAGGTCCCAAAACACCGCCGGTAGTCCGAAATACCAAAGCACATTCCAAATCAAACTTAGCAAATTTCGAAACCTCTAAAATGCAAATTTTTGATAATATGCATTGAAATGCTTTCGGACCATCCGATACGCAATCCGAACATACGAACAAGTTCGAAATAACCTTATGAACATTTAGGATCCTTTAAATCCTAATTCTGAGGTCATTTACTCAAAAGTCAAACCTTGGTCAACTCTTCCAACTTAAAGCTTCCGAATTGAGAATTATTCTTTCAAATCAACTCCGAACTTCTCGAAAATCAAAACCAATTGCACGTGCAAGTCATAATACATATAGTGAAGCTACTCAAGGTCTTAAACCGCCGAACAACACGCTAGAATTCAAAACGATCGGTCAGATTGTTACAATAGTTTAAACAACGATGTATGCTTTAAAACTTATCATGTACTTCTCGTAGAGCTTATGACTCCGTTTTACTGGTTTTGGGATAGTGATTGTTGTATTACTATATTGGCTATGTTTTCGGCCATCTTCTCACTTTTATTTAATATTAAGTCATTATATTCTGTCTGATGTTGTCGTGTATTAGGCTTACCTTCTCTGAGAGATTAGGTGTCATCACGATCTTTACGATGGGATTTTGAGTCGTGACAAACTCAATTGAATATAGTCAAATATTGTTCAAACAAGTCAATACAAGCATTAGAAACTACCCCCATATGATAATGGTTCAATCTTCAACATAATTGAAAAAGTCAACAAAAATTCAACATGTGCTGACGTGGTCGAAATCCATGATTACGACCAAATCCGGATTACCCATTCACCTCCGAGTCCGGATATATGATTTGTTTCAAAATCTTATCACAATTTGAGGTCTAAATCTCAACTTTACAAAATCCCTAAGTTCTACCTAAAACCCCAATTTCTAATTTGAAATTCATAGATTTGATAATGAAAGTAATGAAAAAGTAATTGATATTGATTAAAAACAAGTTAAAGTCGCTTACCTATGAATTTGGGAAGAAATTGTTCTCCAAAATCCCCTCTATGGAGTTTAGGGTTCAAAATAGTGTAAAATAAGCTAAATCCGGAAATTCCAACCTTTACCCAGCTGCAGATGTCGCAATTGCGACCATCGCAAAAGAGAACCACTCATCGCAAATGTGACCACTGTCTGAACCTGTCTATTATCGCAAATGTGACTACTACCTCGCATTTGCGAAGCCCCCAACCATTGCAAATGTGATGAAAGCTTCACAATTGCGAAGCTGCCCATGAACTTCCGAGTGTCTCAAATGCGATACAGTCGTCGCAAATGCGAAAATCCTTTGGTCGCAAATGCGACTATTGCTTCACAAAATCAAAGGTCATAGACCCCAACCCCACATCGAAAATGCGAGCCTTACATCGCAAATGCAAGGCTCACAAATGTGGACAGATCTTTGCAAATGCGAGACCTACAGGCAATTCACACCAATGGTGCATCAGTAGTTCCAAAACCATGTGCAACCTATCTGAAACTCACCCGAGCCTCTTAAGATCCAATCCAAACATTCACACAAGTGTAGAAATATCACACAAATTTTCTCTCTAGATCAAATAATCAAAATAACATCAAATATTAAGAATCGGTCATTAAAACGCAAGATTTTCAACTTCAAAATTCATTTTCCAACTTTTCAAATAATGCGTCGAAATGGCCTCGGGTCACTTGGGACCTCAACCAAACGTGCGTACAAGTCCAAAAACATCATACAAACCTATCAGAATCGTCAAAATACCGATCCAAGGTTGCTTACCAAGAACGTTAGCCGTGGTCAACTCTAGCCACATTTGAAGTCAAAAATCACATTTTCTTCATAATATCACGTATAATCTAACCAAAAATGACACAGACTATGCATGCAAGTCATAAATCATTAAATCTAGCTATAAGAAGTCTCATAACATAAAAAAGGAAGCTAGTACTCAAAATGGCCTATCGGGTCGTTACATTCTCCACCTCTAAAAGAAAGGTTCATCCTCGAACAGACATAGAAATGTACCTAGACTAGTAAAAAGGTATGAATATCTACTCCTTATATCAGACTCACACTACCACATAGCCTCCTTAATCGGCTGACCTCTCCAATGCATTTTCACAAAAGGAAAACTCTTAAATCTCAACTTTCGAACCTCCAGGTCTAGAATAGCCACTGGCTCTTCCTCATAGGTCAAATTCTCATCTACTTGCACCGTGCTAAAGTCTAATACACGTGTCTTATCTTCATGGTACTTCCAAAGCATAAAGATATGAAATATCGGATGCTCCCCTTCTAGGCTAAGAGGCAATGCAAGCCTATAAGCAACCTCCCCAACCCAAGATCTCAAACGGGCTAATAAACCTCGGACTCAACTTTCCCTTCTTCGCAAATCACATCACGCGCTTCCTAGGCGACACTCGGAGAAGAACCTTCTCACCTTCCATGTAAGCTACATCTCGAACCTTCTGGTCCGCATAACTCTTTTTCCTAGACTAAGCTATACGAAGCTGCTCCTGAATCACTTTCACCTTCTCAAAATCATCATGAACCAAGTCTGTACCCAACAATCTAGCCTCATGGGGCTCAAAACCAACCAACCGGCGAAAGACATCGCCTCCCATATAAGGCCTCGTACGGAGCCATTTGGATGCTCGACCGATAATTGTTGTTGTAGGAGAACTTCGCTAGAGGTAGAAACTAGTCCCACTAACCCCCGAAATCCATAGAGCATGCCCCCAACATGTCCTCCAAAATCTGAATAGTACGCTCAGACTGTCTATCCATTTGAGGATGAAACGCGGTACTCAGCTAGCCCCACGTGCTCAACTCACGTTGCACTCCAAAATTGTGAAGTAAATTGTGTGCCACGGTCAGAAATACTAGAATGGGCACACCGTGCAGGCGGATAATCTCCCAGATGTAAATCCGAGCCAATCGCTCTGCAAAATAGGAAATCATCACCGGAATGAAGTGTGCGGACTTAGTCAACCAATTCACGATAACCCAAACAGTGTCATATTTCCTCAAGGTTCGTGGTAAGCCTACCACAAAGTCCATACTGATGCGCTCCCACTTTCACTCGGTATCACAAATCTCTGAGTCAACCAACCCAGTTTTTGATGTTCATACTTCACCTGTTGACAATTCAAACACCGAGAGACATGTCCAACAATGTCTTTCTTCATCTTCTGCCACCAATAGTGCTGCTTCAAGTCACTGTACATCTTCGTGACACCTAGATAAATGGTAAAAATGCCAAATTTCCCATGCTCTCCGCCTTCTTACTCAAGGCATCGGCCACTACGTTAGCCTTCTCTGGATGATATAATATGGTGGTATCTTAGTCTTTCAATAACTGTAACCATCTCTACTGCCTCATATTAAGGTCATTCTGCTTGGACAAATGTTGGAGACTCTAATGGTCGGTATAGACCTCACAGGGAACGTCATATAGATAGTGCATCCATATCTTGAGCACGTGAACAATAGCTGGCAACTCCAAATCATGCATTAGGTAATGCTTCTCATAAAACTTCAACTGATGAGACGCGTAGGAAATCACCCTACCATCCTCCATCAATACCGCGCCAAGTTCAATACATGATACATCACAATACACAGTGTAAGATCCTGAACTTGTGGGCAATAACAATATTAGGTATATAGTCAAGGCAGTCTTGAGCTTCTGAAAGTTCGCCTTGCACTCGTTTGGCCATCTTAAAAGAGCACCCTTCTAGGTCAACTTAGTCAATAGGGCTGAGATAGATTAAAACCCCTCCACGAACCGGCAATAGTAACACGCCAAACCCAAGAAGCTCCGAATCTCTGTAGCTAAAGTCAGCCTAGGCTAGTTCTAAACTATCTCAATCTTATTAGGATTTACCTTGATACCCTCGGAAGGCACAACATGACCCAAAAATGCAATCTAGTCTAACCATAACTCACACTTTGAAAACTTGGCATATAGAAGATGATCCTTCAATGTCTGAAGCACAATCCATAGGTTCTACTCATGCTCCTCTCTACTGCAAGAGTAAACTAGAATATCGTTAATGAAGACAATCATGATGGAATCCAAATAAGGCTTGAACACTCGGTTCATCAAATCCATGAATGATGTTGGAGCCTTAGTCAAGCCAAATGACATCACCAAGAACTCGTAATGACCATATTGAGTCCTAAAAGCTATCTTAGGGACATCCGATGCCCTAATCTTCACCTGATGGTATCCAAATCTCAAATTAATCTTGGAAAACTCCTTGGTACCCTGAAACTGGTCAAATAAATCATCAATCTTAGGCAATCTTCACCTGATGGTAGCCAGATCTCAAATTGTCCTTATTCAATTACCGATAATCAATACACATCCTCATTGATCCATCCTTTTTCTTAACAAACAACACCAGCACACCCCAAGGTGAAACACTCCATCTAATGAATCCCATGTTAAGAAAATATTGCAACTGATGCTTCAATTCTTTCAACTCAGCTAGAGGCATATGGTACGGTGGAATAGAAATGGGCTAAGCTCCCAAAACCAAATCAATGCAAAAATCGATATCCTTGTAGGGTGGCATGCCCAGAAAATCTATAGGAAACACCTCAGGCAACTCACTCACCATCGGTACCAAATCCATATAAGGCACCTTCTCACTAGAATCACAGATATAAGACAAATACGCCAAACAATCCTTCTCCACCATACGCCGAGCCTTCAAGTATGAAACCACCCTGCTAGTAGAGTGACCTCGGGTCCCTCTTCACTCTAATCTAGGCAATTCTGGCATGGCTAAAGTCACAGTCTTCGAACGTGATATGGGGAAAACCAATTCATACCAAGAATAACCTCAAAATCCACCATATCCAGCAACAAAAAATCAACTACAGTATCAAAATCATTAATAGTAAAAATACAAGACCGATACACCCAATCAACTGCTATAAAATCTTCAACCGGTATAGACATAGAAGAAGGAACATCAAGAGGATCACAAGGCAGACTTAAATGCGAAGCAAAATATAAAGACACATAACAATATGTAGGACCCAGATCAAATAACATGGAAGCATCTCTATGACAAACTGAGATAATACCCATAACAACTGCATCAAACGACTCTCCCTCAGGTCTAGTCGAATATGCATAACAACGACGCTAAGCCCCACAAACCTGAACTCCACCTCTCGGACGGCCTCTTACCGACTGACCTCCACCTATACCTCTCTAACTACCACCTCAGGCTACCTGACCCCTGCCTCCAGCTGGCTGATTAAGTGCTGGAGCCACTGGTGCCAGAATCATGGCAAAAGCACCATGTTGAGGCATACTGCTCAGAAATCTAGGACAATACTTTTTATGTGGCCCGTATCCCCGTACTCAAAGTATACTCTCGGCTGGCGTGGTTGCTGAATCTGAAACTAACCCTGATGACCCAAATAACCACTGTAATAACTCTTAATTGGTTGTGCACTAATGGGAGATGAAGGTGCACTGAATGCTTGCTGCTCGAATTGAGGTCCATGAGCACTACGACCGCCTGAAGTAACATGCATGACTTGTAGAGCTGACTGAACTGGCCCGATAGGACGGCTCTACCAAAGGAACCCCTGCCTCTAGACGAGGCACCACTGAATCCTCTGAAATGATGGGGCCTCTTATCAGAGATCGCCTCCCTAGCTTGGCCTCTCATGCACTCGATCCTCCTGGCGATCTCCACTACCCAACAACAACAACATACCCAGCTTAATCCCATACGTAAGGTCTAGGGAGGATAGTGTGTACGCAGCCTTACCCCTACCCTATGAAGGTAGAGAGGTTGTTTCTACTAGATCCTCGACTTTAGGAACGGTAAAAATAAAGCAACAAGCAATAACAGTAGTAATATAATAAGTAATGGAAGCGAGTGACATAACAAGTAATAAAGAACTAAGAATAAGAGAATAAAAGACTAGTACTACTAGTAAACCTAGGAGAAACTCACAACAGCCTGTCAACCCACCACCTTAATTCCCGACCTCCACACCTTCCTATCGCTAGTCATGTCCTCGGTTAGGTGAAGCAATGATATGTCCTGCCTAATCACCTCTCCCCAATACTTCTTTGGCCTACCCCTACCTTTTCTCAAGCCCGCCATGGTCAACCTCTCACACCTCCTGACCGAGGCATCTATATCTCTCTTCTTCACATACCCAAACCATCGCAGTCTCGATTCCCGTAACTTGTCTTCCACAGATGCCACTCCCATCTTGTCCCTAATAACTTCACTCCTAATCTTGTCTTTCCTGGTATGCCCACACATCCATCTCAACATTCTTATTTCAGCTACTTTCATCTTCTGTACATGAGACTTCTTGATGGGCCAACACTCAGCTCCATACAACATAGCCGGTCTAACCACCACCCTGTAGAATTTGTCCTTAAGTATAGGCGGAACATTCTTATCACATAAAACCCCTAAAGCTAGCCTCCATCTCATCCACCCCTACATCTCCACTACCTGAGTAAAAGAAATCTCATCATCGGTCTCTCTGGCCATCTGTAGCCTGATGCCATATGTAAGGCCATCTTTGAATCATCGCACATTCTCCCTATTATTAGGGATCATGATAGCTGCATGGCGTGATAGATCCATAAATCTAGTCCCATATTGAGTAACGGTTATGCTAAACTGTTGAAGGTGCTCAAATTGATTGCGGAACTCATCTCTCTTAGTGAAGGGAATGAACTTCTCTAAGAACAATTGCGAGAACTGAGCCTATGTGAGAGGAGGTGATCCCGCTAGCCTGCCCTGCACATACACCTGCTACCACCTCTTGGCAGAACCATGAATCTGAAACACTGTGAAATCAACTCCATTCGACTCCATTATCCTATGTTGCGCAAAATCTCATGGCAACAGTCCAAGACGTCCTGGGGTCCTCAGAAGTTGCACCACTAAAGTGAGGGGAAAACAACTTGGTGAACTTGTCCAACCTCTTCAGCGCATCTGCTGACATTGCGGATCTCTCCTCGGAATGTGTAGAAACCATAGTCTAAACCGCCCTAACTGGTAAAACTGCTGGGATATGATACCTGTGAGCCATCTACTTTGGAGTGTGAGCAGCGGGAGTCTAGGCTCTCCCCCGGCCTGAGAAACGGTTGGTGCCACAGGAAACACACCGGCCTAAGCATACTTTCCATCAAGCCAACCATGCAGACTAGGGTGTCTTGACGCACTGGGTAACAATGAACCCTTTTGGCACCTAAGCAGGTCCTACTGGCTCGATCAGGACAGGGATCTCATTATCATTCTCTATCTAAGGCTCAATAACAAGTGTCGTTGTACGTGCTCTAGGCTGAGCTCTACCTCTACCTAGGCCCCGGCCTCGACCCCTGGTAGTGGCTGCAATCTGGGGCTCAGGCTCCTGATCAGCTATGGATGACGTATGCATCCTCACCATATGTGAGAGAATAAGAGAATAATGATTCAAACTTAGCGATAGAACAAAGTCGCACGATAGAGAAAGAATGAAATGAAGTTTCCTAAAGCCTTATAGCCTCTAGAAGATAAGTACATATGTCTCTGTAATGATCCTCAAGACACTACTAAGCATGCTCATGACTTCTGAGGCCTATGCAACGTAGTGCTCTAATACTAACTTGTCACGGTCCAAAATTCCAACCAAGGAGCCGTGATGGCGCCTGACATCTGCTTTCTAGGCAAGCCAACATTAGCTAAATAATTAATCAGTTTAACAATTTAAAAGCAAAATAAAAGAAATTAGGACTGAAACGCTTTGAAGTATATAAAAATCCAAAACCATTGTTGTCTAGACTAATCCCTGAAACTAGTGTCGCAAATACATACGCTATTAGATTGCTACAAATAGAGTCTGAAATGAAATATAAAATGTCTGGGATAAAGTAAATAGTAATATAGATAGGAAGGGGACTTCAGGGTCTGTGAATACTGTGCAGCTCTACCTCAAGTCTCCTGAAAGGAAGGGTCCGAGCAATCACTATTGTACGTCGTTCGGACCAAAATCGGGATCTGCATAAGAAGTTCAGAAATGTAGTATGAGTATAACCGACCACAAATATTTCGTAAGTACGGAGCCTAACCTCGACAAAGTAGTGACGAGGCTATGATAAGACACACACTATAAACCTGTACAAGTATAAACAGAAATAAAATAACGAAATAGAGTAACGACTAACTAAGATGATAACCGAAATAAGAAATAAATAACAGAGGGCCCCATAATATCATCACTTCTTAGTCTCATCACACAACACGGTAATAGACACCAACAATCAAGAATAACCAAAATACAACCTCTTTGTTGCGGCGCGCAAGCGGATCCACATATATAATACTAATACTGTTGGAGCATGCAGCCCGATCCATATATGTATACATACTACTGTTGTAGCATACAACCCGATCCACACATATATAAAATACTGTGCAGCGTGCAACCCGATCTCCACACACACACACACACACACACATATATATATATATATATATATATATATATATATATATATATATATATATATATATTACTGTTTCGTTTATTTAATTTGTGATCTCTCTCTCTCTCTCTCTATATATATATATATATATATATATATATATATATATATATATATATAATACTGTTGCGGGGTACAATCCGATCCACATATATAATAATAATAATATTGCGGCGTGCAACCCGATCCACATATATAATAATGATAACTACCAACCACGGTGTTCACACAACGTAGCATAAAAAGGGAGCCAAAACGTATAAATTCTCTAAGACAATCCAATATGACATAGTAAAGTGAAATAGAAAGCAAGTAAGGCGAATAAACAAATAATGGCATGAGACAAGTTAAAGTATCTACCCAATAATATGCAAGAGCATAGAAAAAATAAAGGCGGACAAAAAGTAAAGGCATGAATACATGGAAACATGTAGCAAATAGAAGCATGTAACCAGGGAAAGCATGTGTTTAAAAGTTAAGGACATGTAGCAAGTAAAGCATGTAACAAATAATAACATGAATTAAAAAGGCATAATATTATTTAAGACATGCAATTAAGTAGTCCATCATGTATGCATGAACTCATGACATAGCATATACACTCGTCACCTTGCATATGCACCGTTCCCACGCATAAATTACGTAGTAAATAGACCAATCAAGTCCTAATTCCCTCAAGTCAAGGTTAACCCCGATACTTACCTCTTTCCGGCACAAAGTCAATAATCCAACATGGCTTTTTTTTTTAGAAAAAGCCTCCAACCCAATCGAATATAGTCAAATATTGTTCAAACAAGTCAATACAAGCGTCAGAAACTACTCATGTACAATAAAGGTTCAAACTTCAACATAATTGAAAAAGTCAACCCGGGCCAACGTGGTCAAAATTCGAGATTAAGACCAAATCCCGATTATCCATTCACCCCCGAGCCCGGATATGTGATTTATTTTAAAATCCAATCTTAATTCGAGGTCTAAATCTCAATTTTACAAAATTTCTAAATTCTACTCAAAATCCCCAATTTCTACTTTGAAATTCATAGATGTGATGATGAAATTCACGAAAAAGTAATTGAAGCCCTCACGAAGCCTTTAATGGCAGCTCCGGCCACTGGCCAGCCTCCTCTTGAGGTTGGTCAGTCGTACCTACCATCCCCACAGCCACACACAACCTTTACAAACCCTAATCCACCCACAAACTACGTAAAATTACTACAACCAAGTTCATTAAATGCCCCCATGCAAACCCTACCCCACGTGCCCATAAAACTAGTAGAATATATTTATGGGGAGACTATAATTAAATGAAAGAAGTCAAAAGTGTAGCAATCAATCGTGAAACAAGGTTTGCAACTGGAAGTCTTGGAAAAATTTTCGTATGGGAAGCCAGTGATACAAGAGCTATGTAAGGTGAATCCAATTCAATGTGAACTTAAAAGAGCGTGCTCAATTGGCCTTATTGAAGATAATCATGTGTTGATAAGACTATCATTGATAGAAGATTATGTTCATCTACTTTCAAAAATTGCTTTCTATATGAAAGCCCAAGGAGAGATATGGTAGATGAGATATACGAAGTGGAACCCTTGGTGGAGGCCTGAAGAGGAGACTCCTATTGCAATTTCTTGGATTAGTTTCCCATAGTTTTCACCTAACTCCTTTGGTAAGGAATTTGTATTTTCATTAGCAAGAGTATTAGGCAATCCTTTATATGTTGATTTAGTGACACAAAATGGTACTAGACCTAGTTGTGCAAAGGTGAAAGTGGAGGTGAATTTTCTTGCTAAATTCCCTCAAAAATATTGAAATAGTTGAAGAAGAGGATGAAACTGGGCCATAGGAATCTAAATGGATTAAAATCAAGTATGATTATCTTCCAAAATATTGTAAGACCTGTAAGAAACAAGGTCACAACGAAGTTGATTGTTGGTTGATTCATTCTAATTTGCATAAGAAGTATGAAAAAGCTGTTGAAGATCAAAGTATTGGGAAGGAGATAGTTGGTATTGCAGCTGCATCAACCAAGGTCCTCACAAGTGGAAAAGTAGTGGGGAAACCAATTGCAAATCCTGCCAAGCAGGAGTGGATGCAAACAAGAAAGAATAAGTATCAAAGGGATTATAGGGGCCATATAATTGAAGCTGCAAAAGAACAAGGAGTTGGCAATGTCAACAGGAAGAACAATGTTGAAACAATTACTACAAAGAACAAGTTTGATGCTCTTAAGGTTGAAGAGATTGAGCAACCAATCTTACAAATTACGGATGGCAAAGGAGATGACACTGTTAAGGAAAATGAAAAGCAACAACTGGTAAATTTATCCAACAAGGAAAATGAGAAGAAGAAAAAGGAGAATGTACCACATTCCAGTCCAAATCCTAAAGGAAAAGGGAGTTCTACTGTAGTGGCTAAAGAAATCAACCCTGACTCTAATCCTAATGCTAATGGAATTAGGGTGGACACGCGAAAGGAAAGAACTTTGGATTGGGTTAAAAGAAGGTTTGGAACTCCTAAAGAGGTACTTAATGTGATAACTAACCATTCTTTTCAAGAAGTTCCTTCACACACGATGGGAGTCTCTTCAAGGGCAGTTAATACCATAGGAACAACAAACGATGGTAGCACAAAGGGAATTGGACCAACCAATGCAACAAGAAATAGATGCATATGATGAGGTGAAGAAATTGAGGAGATGGAGTTAAACAAAGCTACTAATATTCACAGCAATGATCATGCAAAGCATCCTGGAACAGTAGATTCACAAGCTACAATAAACCCTAAGATGTAGGAAACTATGGTTGAAGTTCTGGATCAAACCATAATGCAGAATACAGCAAAATCAATTGGTTTAGGTGCAAGATCACTAGTAGAAGCTAAAATTAATGTGGGTGCAGGTGAAGAAGCTACAGGGAAGGAGAAAGGCAATAGAATAGTAAACCCTAGCAATACTGCCAAGGGTTTCTCTACAACTGCAGCTCATGCGATGGATGGTAGTGATGTAGGACATGTTAACAAGGCTCCTACAATGGTATTAGATGATATAGTGAGGTCAAACACCAAAACAGCTGATGGCAAGCCTAAGGAATCTAATGGAATAGTAATTCCAGTGTCTACTGCTACAATAAACCCTAATATGGGTTCAGTCTATGAATTGCAATTCAAGGTGATGCAGGAAACTTTAGGAGCAATGGAACAACATAACCAGGGGTTGAAGAAGACTAGGGTGTCACAGGAGCAGGCCATTATTCCTAAGGCTTCAATGCAATTGAGGCATTGCCAGTGGCCCGTGCCTTAGGAATTTGGCAACCGGTGCAGTCCCATTGAAGTCACCTAACCAAATACTACATGAAATTATCACTCACAATGTGGCATCTTTGGACCTTCAGAATGTAGAGGTAGAACAAGGTGAGATTGAAGAAGAGGGGGAAGATGAATCTATTGCAGGCAATTTCAAGGCAGTTGCTAGAGATGCAAACTTATCTCCAAGAGTTGCTGGAAGAAGTTGTAAGAAGGGCAAGAAGCAAGGTCAAGTTAAAGAAGTACCTCAACCTACAAGAATTATACACAAGAGGGCAGTATCAGTAATCAAATGATGATCAAGACCTTGATATGGAACATAAGGTCTGTTAAAACTTAACAGGCTTTTCAAAGAGGGATCAATATGCATAAAGAACATGGATTCTTTGCGGTTGCTTTGATGGATCCTTTTTAGAACTCAAGACATTCAAAGATACAGAAGAAGACTTAATATGGATGTTGTTATGTCTAACATTAATGGGAAGATTTGGATTTTCTTTGATACTACTGTAGTGTGGGAATTAGTGATGGATATTGAACAGCAGGTGACTATCAAATTGTATCATCACGATATTGGCCAATACATCGTGCTTACATTTGTATATGCTAAATGTTCTTCACTTGAGAGGCTTGAATTATGGGATAATCTGTATTATCTTGCAAGTGATATGGAGTTGCCTTGAGTCGTTGGTGGTGATTTCAATGTTGTGCTACATGAATATGAAAATATTGGGGAAGGCTAGTTCACCCTCATGAATATGAAGACATTGCCTTTTGTGTGAACTCTTGTGGACTGTTTGATTTAGGCAACAAAGGAAGTCCATTCACCTAGTGGAATGGTAAACCAAATATTGAGTGTATCTTTAAGAGGCTGGATAGAGTTTTTATGAACTTACCATTCCAGAATCTATTCCCTACAATTTATGTTGAACATCTTATTAGGACTGGATCAGATCATGCCCCTCTATTCATGAGTTGTGGTGAATAAGATATTAACTACATCAAGCCTTTTAAGTTCCTGAACTTCTGGACCAAACATGAAACATTTAAGGAAGTAGTTAGGCAGAACTGGACTGCTGACTTTATTGGAGATCCATATCTCATGTTCAAGCAAACGCTAATGAGGTTGAAGATCGGTCTATAAAAATGGATCAAGGAGACATATGGAGACATATTTAAACAACTTGCTATTAGGAAAGACATTGTGAAGGTGAAGGTGATGCTTTTTGATCAAGAACCTATAGTTGATAATAGAATAGTGCTTCCAAAAGCACAAGCTGAATTGAAGAGATACTTAAGCATAAAAGAGCAATACTGGAAGCAGAAGGCTAGGATGACATGGTTTGATAAAGGAGATAGGAATACAAGATTCTTCCATAATCATGTTAATGGCAAGAGAAAAAAGCTGCAATTGAAAAGAATACAAAAAGGGGATGGAGTCTGGGTTGAAAGCCAACATGATATGTCTGATGTTGCTATAAAATTCTACCAGAGGCAATTCACTAAAGAAGTTGATCCTACTGACTTCACTCTACTAGACAATGTGCCTGATATAGTGACTATGGAGCAGAATCTGGAATTATGTAGATATCCTACTCTTGAAGAAGTCAAGGCTATTGTGTTTGAACTTAGTGGGGAGAGTACTAGTGGTCCTGATGGATTCACTGGCACTTTCTATCAAGAATGTTAGGACATCATTGGTATTGATATTCATAATATGGTATTGCACTTCTTTGGGGGAGCACCACTGCCTAAATCTATCACACATACTAACCTTGTGTTACTTCCAAAAATGCCAATGGTTTAGACTTTCTCAGATTTTAGGCCCATAAGCTTGAGCAATTTCATCAACAAGGTGATGTCTAGAGTTCTACATGGTAGACTGGAAAAGTTCTTGCCATCTTTGATATCCTCCAACCAGGCTTTGTGATAGGAAGAAGTATATTTGAAAACACACTCCTCACTCAGGAGATTGTTACTAACATTAGGCTAAGGGGAAAGCCTGCCAATGTAGTGATTAAATTGGACATGGTTAAAGAATATGAAAGGTGTCTTGAAGTACTTGCTTCATGTGTTAAGGAAGATGGGATTTGTTGAACATTTTATCATCATGATATTGAATTTGTTGTCAAATAACTGGTACTCAATCTTGGTGAATGGCCAATCTTCAGGCTTCTTTCAGTCTACTAGAGGGGTGAAGCAAGGAGATCTATTATCTCCATCATTATTCATATTGTCAGCAGAAGTGTTGTATAGATCATTGAACAAATTGTTTGATGACAATTCTTTTAGGGGTTTTGGAATGCCAAAGTGGACTAATCTACTGAACTATCTTGCACATGCTGATGACACAATTCTCTTTGCCTCAGCTCATCCTGATTCATTGAAGAAGATCATGGCAGTGTTGTGTGGATATGAGAAGTTCTCAGGCTAGCTCATCAACAAGGCAAAGAGTTCCTATTATATGCAATCTAATGTGGCAATTCAAATAGTTGGTGATATTACTGGCTTTTCTAAGGGTGCATTCCCTTTCATATACTTAGGGTGTCCAATATTCTATACCAAGAGAAGGAAAGACAACTATGATGATCTTGTAAAGAAGGTAAAGTCCAAGCTACATTCATGGAAAGGAAAGTTGTTATCTTATGGAGGCAAGGTTACACTGATCAGTAGTATGCTTCAATGCATGCCAGTTCACTTACTCTTAGTTCTGGATCCTCCCAAAAACATATTGGAACACTTGCATAAGTTATTTTCAAGGTTCTTCTGGAGCAATAAGGAAGAAGGGAGGAGTAGACATTAGTCCTCATGGAAGAAGCTTTGTCTCCCAAATGAGGAAGGAGGGTTAGGCTTCATATCCTTGTTTGATGTATCTAGGGCACTGTTTGCAAAGCTGTGGTGGAGATTTAGGACTACAAAGTCATTGTGGTCAAACTTTATGTGAAACAAATATTGCAAGAAGGAGATACCAACAGTGGTACAATTTAGGCAAGGTTCTCATATTTGGAGGCAAATGTTAAATGCTAGGCAATAGGTGGAGCATGAGATTTGGTGAGATGAAGTGTGGTACTACAAATATATGGCATGAAAACTGGACTGGGTTAGGAACTTTATATCATGTAGTGCCACATGATTTTCACATCAATAAGGACTTACAAGAAGTGGCAGATTTGAGGCGAGGAGATGACTAGAATGAGCAGCTAGTTGAACAATCTTTTCCTGAGGATATTGCAAAACATATTATATAGCAGGTGAATTTGAAGACAATGGAGGTTACTGGGACAAGCCTTGACGGAGACCTATAGCCTCAGGCAAGTTCACAACAGTAGTGCATAGCAGTTAGTGAGACATAGGGCAAACATTAAACAGGAATTCAAGCAGATGTGGATTAAAGGTTTGCCCTTCAAAATTTATTTCTTTCTTTGGAGGCTATGGAGATTCAAATTGGCTACTGATGATATGTGGAGAAGACTAAGGTGTGTGTATATATATATATATATATATATATATATATATATATATATATATATATATATATGGTGTTGGTGTTTTCAAGCTCCACAAGAGGAATCATTTGATCATTTATTCCTGTCTGTCCATACTGCTACTAGAGTTTGGAGGATATTTATGAATGTTGTAGGGCTTAATTTTCAGCTAGTGCAGGTGAATCAAGTTAATAGAGAGTGGTGGAATGCTGCATACTGCCTAAAACCTAAGCCACTATATCAAGTTGTGCCAGCTATTGTCACTTGGGAGCTTAGGAAGATGAGAAACACAAATAGAAATGGTGGTTCAGTATCTGTTAATAGAGTGATTCATGAGATCAACAAGACCTTACACTTCTTAGCAAAGACAAGGTATAATTGTCTTCCTGGTATTCCTTATCTTTGGCCAAACATGGTCAAGTTCTTTGAGGGATACAAGACAGTGTTGATGACTACAAGGGTGAATTGGCAACTGCCTCATAGTGGATGGTATCAGTGCAATACTGGTGGAGCTTCAAGAGTTAATCTAGGGCCTAGTTCTATAGGCTTCTGTGTGAGGGATAAAGAAGGTGAATTGATATATGCACGAGCAAAGCAACAGGAGGACACAACAAATATTATTGCTGAGGCTAAGGCAATTGAAGAAGGCTTAGCATATTGTGTAGCTCATAAACTACACCCTCTCATATTGTAAACTGATCCACTAGGATTGAAGAAGATTATTGAAGGAGAATGGAATCCACCATGGTGTATTATAGCCGAAGTGAGGAGAATACAGGAGATGAAGGAGCACTTCAATGTGCTATTCCAGCATGTACTAAGGGAGGGCAATATAGTGGCAAATGTTTTAGCTAACCTTGTATTTTCTTTTGCAGGTATAACCCAGTTTTACTCTTTCTCTGAACTGCAAAGTGCAGGGAGGAGACTAATTAATCTTAACAAGTCATAGACTCCTAATCTTAGTGTTAGGATTGCTAATAGAAGAGCTCCGGATTGATGAGTATGTTAATTTTCCTAATGCATGTTCTTGCTAGTTGTTTTGTTATAGAGGAATTTTGTATATTGTTAGGGTAGTTTCCAGTGCTATTAGCATGTTATCATGCTCATTCTGGTGGTGTTATAAAGGTATATGGAAGTATTTGTGCAAGCAGGCAGTAAATATCTCATCATATAAGGGCATAACATGCCTTCATGTCTAGCTTTAGGTCATTGCATGACCTATGCATTGTCTACGGGGTATGTATTCACTACAGGATATGTATTCAGTTGGTTCATAGCTCTCTAACTTATCAGTTATTACTGAAGCCTCAGATGGGAACTTAAGCTGGTATCCAATGGTTCTAAAAGCTCTGTGGTCTGCTATTGTGTATATGTGTACTGTAATGACAGTTTCAATGGTATTGGCATGTTAACATTCCTATTCTGGAGATGTTATGGAATTGCATGTTGGTTCACAGTGCTTCGCGATCGTGGAGCTTGTCTCACGATCGAGTAAGAGGATTGGGGCAGGGGCAGTTTATTCTTTGCGATCGTGTGGGCACTACTACAACCGTGTAGTGTCTTCTAGCGTGTAACAACCCGATAGGATATTTTGAGTTCTATCTTCATTTTCTGTGTTCCAAGACTTCTTATAGCTTGATTTAATGATTTATTACATGTGTGCATAGTCCGTATTTTTCGGAAAAATTATATGTGAAATTTTAATGAAAATATAATTTATGAATTTGAATATTTCCAGAGTTGACCACGACCAACGTTCTAGGTAAATGACCTCAGATTGGTATTTTGACAAATCCGATAGGTTCGTATAATATTTTTGGATATGTAGGCATGTTTGATTGGGGTCTTGGGTGAACCGAGGCCATTTCGGTGTATTATGGGAAACGTTGGAAAAATGAGTTTTGAAGTTGAAAATTTTGAGTTTTAAAGATCGATTATTGATATTTGATATTATTTTGGTGATTTGAGCTAGCGAGCAAGTTTGTATATGTTATTAGACTTGTGTGAATATTCGGATTGGAGCCCGAGGGGCTCGGATGAGTTTCGGATGGGTTGGGAACGGTTTTGGAACTGCTGATGCACTGCTGGTTTGAGTTGCATGTAGGTCTCGCATTTGTGAAGACCTTCCCGCAATTGCGAGCCTCCCAATTGTGATTTTAGGCTCGCATTTGCAATATGGGTTGGGGACTGTGACCTTCGCTTTTGCGAAACAACAATCACATTTGCGACCAAGGGTTTTCGCATTTGCGACAACTGTGTCGCATTTGCAATACTAGGAAGTTCATGTGCAGTTTTGCAATTGCGAAGCTTTCACCGCATTTGTGATGGCTAGGGGCTTCGCATATGCGAGGTAATAGTCATAATTGCAATAATAGGCAGGCTCAGGCATTGATCTCATTTGCGAATTAGTGGTTCGCTTTTGCGATGGTTGCAATTGCGATATCTGTAGTTGGGTAAAGGTTCAAAATTTCAGGACGAAGCTCGTTTTATACCATTTTGAACCCTACTCCATAGAGGCTATTTTTGGAGAATAATTTCTTCCCAAATTCATAGGTAAGCAACTTTAACTTGTTTTAATCTATTCTTTTAGCAAATATACTACTAGGCTAGATCCCTAGTGGCTAATATATAATAATAATCCAAAACTGGAATCCAATGTTTACAATTTGTCCCAAAACAAAACTAAAGGATGTAAAGCTAAAGCTAGCTACACTATGAAACCTAACTATTACAAAGTGGTAAGGTAGACAACTCCCAACATATGGTGATGAGTGAATCCACAAGCCAAGTAAAAAACCTCAATGTAACACCTCCAAAGCTCTCACCATGCGCCAAGTTTTGCATTCCACAGGACAAGGCAAATGTGAATCTCCAAGCAACACCATCAAATTCTGGGGCTGACCAAGCATCCAAGCAGTATGCATATGAAAACATCCATACTCTGAACATCATAATACAATATGAGAATAGTCTCCTTCCTATGTCAATGAACGTAGAGAAGTAGCGTTTCTTCTTAATCAAAGGATAAACCTTGAGCTGCCAGTAGCAGCCTGTGTGTAGGTTACATTTTCCTGCATTTATCTTCAGACAACTCGTTCACAATGTTAATAGTCTTCTTTGGAGTTTTCTTCATAAGATCATAAGAGGACTCCACATACATTATTTAGTATTCTCCTGGAGGCATGTGTAAAATCATCCCAGAAATCTTGGCCTAGTATTCATTATTCCATTCAATTGTGTGGGCATTGTCTCAACAACTCCTTGAACCTTTCTCATGTTTCAGACTCAGTTTCTAACTTACTTTGGTTGAAGTTATGAATCTCCTTCCTCATATTCCTCATCTTAGCATTAGATAAGGACTCGTCAAGAAATTTTCATGTTATATCTTCTCGTGTACGGATAGACATGAAGCTAGACTCCGTAACCAATATTTTTCAACATACTTTAGCAAAAGGGGAATGCCCTTAGGTAAATTTCATCGTATAATGCTCCTTTATAATGGAAGGTATTCATGATTTCATTAAATTTCATCAGATAGTTGTTAATATCTTCGTTACGTTTACCTATGAAGATATAGTTATTTTAAATAGTTTGGATAACCACATGCTTGAGTTCAAAGTTATTTGCATCAATGGGTGGGGGTATCACACTGGACTGTCGTCGATGTTGACTGGCCTGGCATAGTCTTCTAGTGATCTTTCAGGCCTTGGTCCAACATTCTAAAAGATCTTGTATCAAAGCTCGATTAAGATTGATTCTTTGATCTCCGTCCCCATCGACAGTCTCATCAGCACTTAGAGTTGCTTCTACTGTTGCACGTGCAATTGTGAGTCTTTGGGTTGCTTCTCTTGCAGCCAAGTCAACTTGGTCTTCCCCGTTGTTTGCCATTTTATCTTGGGTTGAAAATTCCCCAAGAATATTTCGGTGTGGACTTTCTTTTTTTGTCAATTGTTACATATGTTTCTCTAACTATAGATCGTATGGAACCGGTTCTCTAGATGAAGTTCGAATCATAAACCAGAGTAGTCAAGCCTGTCACCTACAAATACGAAATAACATGTGAGTAGAAAAACAAATAAAGATCGGTTCTTGTATTAGCACTAAAAACTATTTTGAACACTATTGATCGCCAAACCACGGTAATGGTGCCAAAATTTGACGAGCATAAAAATTGATGTGTAAAAACAAAAGCTCGCTAGTCAAATATAGTATAGAAAATATAGTATCCACAAGAATTGGATTAAATAACGTTCAAGTAACTCTTGTTGAGTACTATTCAGGAAAAATCGACACTTCAATTGAGAGTGGTTGTGAACCACGAGTGCACGGATAACAATCTTAGAAATAAAATTACACAAATTGAAAAAGCTTAAAAATGCTGAAATATAATGAGATAAGCGAGGGAGAATGACACTCGATAGATATGTGATTACAGACCTTATTGAGTTAACCTTTTATTCAACATTCACTTTCAAAATATAATTGAGTCTTTCGAGTTCAATCATTTTATCAAGAATCTAATTAAAGTGCTATTCTTCTTTCGAATAAATTTGTTCTATTAGATAGGATGATATGCAAACATATAAATGCATGCTCAGAAAACGTCAATAATTCCGTGTAGAGAAAATTTTCGTGCAAATAATTTCCTTAGAGATGCAACGTACATGAGCGTTATCTAAGAACATGAGCGTTAGATAAGCTTCTCTTGACCTACAGCAAGATGCAACGTACACGAGCGTTATCTAAGAACAATCTCTATTAAATTAACTTCAGTAAACATCAAAACGACCTAACAGTGCCAAGTAATACTTAGCTCATCAGTATTTCATGTACTTTTGTTCCAACTTGTTTGACACATTTTTCTTTTAATCTATGTTAAAAATACTATTTTAAATTTTAAAAATAATTTAATATAAAATTCTCATTTTATTTTTAGTGAGATGATCTATAATTAAATTAATATTTATGTTGAATTTTAGACCATATATAATTTTAAATTTTTTCTTCAATTTCGTGCCCAGACAAACAATAATATAAAATAAGATGGAGGGAGTATATCATATATTTGAATGTCTGATAGTAGGCTAGAGTTATGGAATTTTAGCTATATTTTACCTATTATTCACTACACTTTAATTGTAGTTGAGCTAAAATATGAAGAATTTATACATAGTACGTGATTTTTATTTTGTAAATCTTGATTCTAAGCTAAGATACATTTTTAAAGCTAAAATGGATAAGATAAAACTTTGAAGTTTAAGTAAAAGTTAAAGGAATTGACCTGAGATCAAGTTGGATGGTCAAAGACCGAGTGGACACATGAAAAATGAAAGAAAAATGATCAAGGCCAAGAAAGTGGCCTATCACGGCGTGTTACCTACCATGCCACACAAGGTGCTTCGCAAACAAAGTTGGTAGACAACAAAATAAGTCAATCCTCTAAAATGTTGGCTTAGCATGAAGAAACTATAGATGGAGATGGAAATCGGGGGCTTAATCAGAACCAACGACTGATTGAAGATCAGTTTGATAATACTGGACCAAGGCCTGGACGATCACTGGGAGACTATGCTGGGTCAGTTTACAACCAAGGACTATCTAGTGTGAGACCTTCACCCATTGCAGCGAAAAACTTTGAAATAAAGCAGGGACTGCTTCAGATCATTCAAAATAATTGCATCTTCCGAGGTAAACTCAACGAAGATCCAGATACTACTTGTTGGACATCGATGAGATCATGAGTACCTTCCAGTATAATATGGCATCAACTGATGCTATCTATTTAAAGAAATTTTCATTTTCACTGAAAGATTATGTTAAGCACCGGTTGTGAATTCTACCGACCGGTCAATCCGGACATGGAAGAAAATTCCTTGACAAATAGTTCTCTATCGTAAAAATAGAGAAATTTTGGAGAAAAATCCACAATTTCGATGAGAAGAAGTGAAAGTGATTTTCTAAGCATGTGAGGCTTTTAAGGAGATGTTGAGACGATGCCAACACAATGGAATGGATCAGTTGATGCAACTTCAAGATTTCTAGGATGGTTTGACACTTGTTGTGACGATCCGATCGGTCGTTTTGTGTATGTGAGCCTCATTTTCTTTTGGATACTTTACACATATGTATTTGTGATTTTGTGAATTGCGGGATTGGTTAGTTTTGTTCTGAAAATATTTTAGATTGATTTGGACCCTTTGGTTCTTGATTTTTGAAGCCTAAGTTAGAAATATTGACCAATGCTTGACTTTTATGAAAACGATCTCAAAATAGTATTTTGATGGCTCCGATAGGTTCGTATCATGATTTTAGACTTGGGCGTATGCCCGGAATCGAATTTGGATATCCCTATATTGATTTGGCTTATTTTTTCGAAAGTTGGCAATTTGAGGTTTAGAAGTTTGACCGTATGTTGATTTTTTGGCTATCGGGTTCAGAATTTGATTTAGGGACTTGAAATAGGTTTGTATTTCTATTTGGAGCTTGTCAGTAAAATTTAGTGTCAATTGGAATTGTTTTGATTAGATTCAAATGTTTGGTTGCAATTCTAAAGATTCATGAACTTTTTTTTGAAATTCAATGGTTTTGATGTCTAATTCGTAGTTCTAGATATCATTCTAGTTTTGTTTTATCATGCGAGCGAGTTCGTATGATATTTTTTGATTTATATGGATGTTTGGTGAGGGCTCAGGTATGTTTTGGATGTGTTTCGGAATAGTTTTGGACTGAACTATGTTGCTGGTGTGCTGGTGTCTCTAATGTCGCAATTGCGTGCACCAGCCTCGCAATTGCGAAGTGAACAAGTGAGGGTCAGGTATCACAATTGCGATTATAGGCTAGTCTGGGTAGGACCACAATTGCGACATATTTAGTCGCATTTGCGAAGAGAACAGGGTTCACAATTGCGAATCCATTGTCACATTTGGGACTTCTCCCTTAGGCAGTCAGTAGCCGCATTTGCGAGAATTTCTTTGCAATTACGAGGGTTCGCAATTGCAAACCCAGTGTCGCAATTGCGCCATCTGCAACTAAACAAAAGGGTTGGGAGTCGGGATTTCATCTCATTTTCTCTCATTTTAGAATCCTAGACTCGGTAGGAGGCGATTTGGAGAGGGAATTTTCATCTACAATCATTAGGTAAGTAGTTTTAATCTATTTTCAACTATATTTCGTGATTATATATGAGATTTAACATCAAATTTATGAGAATCAAAGAGGAATTTTGAAAAAATTTTGTCTAAGTTTTGAAATATAAAAATTTGGGATTTGAGAGTCAATTTGGACTCGGATTTAAAAATAAAACATGTATATGGACTCGTAGTGTTATGGGTAGTCGAGATGTACTCTTGGACCCGGTCTTTGACAGGGCGGGATCGGGATTGACTTTTGTTAACTTTTGGGAAACTGTGTAAAGATCATAGATTTATTAATTGTATTTGGTTTCCCTTGCACTGTTTGATGTTATTAAGTCATTTTTATTAGATTTGAGTCGTGCAAGGGCGGATTTTAGGGAAAAAACTATTTTTGAGCGTTTATTTGGCCTAGTTAAGGTAAATATATTGTCTAACTTTATGTGGGGGAACTACCCCTTAGGATTTGGGTTAATTGTATTATTTGATTTATGTGAAAGCCATGTACACGAGGTGATGAGTATGTACACGGGATTATATGTTGTATTTTGATCTGTTTAGACTCTTAGGCTCTTTCATGCTTTTAATTGAAATTTGTCATATCATGTTATATCTTTCATTGTTAAATTACTCTTACATGATTTACTTGACGTTGTTAATACATATTCTATCTTTTATCGTCAAATTTGCTCTTATATGCCTTAATTGACGTCGTTACCTCTCTTATTGTCATGCACCTCTTTTTTGTTGAATTATTCTTATGCATTTAGACGTAATTGTTATTTCATACTATCTTTTCGTTGTTAAGCTTATGTTATACACTTGGATTGAAAGTTGTCATTTTGTGGAAACACCTTCATTTTTAGTTATTGAAGTTGAAGTTATGGAAACTATTATCACATTGAGGTTGAATCTATCACTTATTAAGATACCATTCCTTGTTGAGTAATTCTCACTCATTCTTATTATTATTCAGATTTTTGTGCACATTGTGGTTGTGTCATGGGCTATATACATTGTGGTAATATTTGTATTGTTGATTTTGGCAAGTGTTGTGGCATATGGGCATGTATGGTCCTAGTTGATTATTGTGTTGTGATATTGATATGCATGCGGTGGTATAAGGATAGGAGTGATATGCATGCGGTGAGATAAGATGGGATTTATATGCGTGTTGCTAGTAAGAAAATTACTTGAAGCCACACTGTGAGATAAAGGGGCTAAACATATGTAGCTATTTTGAAAAACATATTTTCAAAATAAATGCAAGGTTCATGCGGTGATATAAAAAAGATTGTGATTGTAACTTATGAAATGAGGTTATGAGGTGTGGTACCTCGGTTGTGATTCTTGTTGTAAATTCTATGTTAAAATGCTTGTTGATTGAACAGTTCATGTTGTTTCCTTCTTTGTCTTACTTGTATTTATTTGTGTTTGATTACTTTTAGTTCTCATCATGTGATCACTTCTTGTTGTCTTTACTTCTTTAAACTCAGCTGTTAGCTTTCATTATTGTACTATGATGTTGCCATTTATCTCCTCTCTTTTCAATTATTAGACAATACTGTACTCTGTTCAATTTTTCTTATCCTAATAGGTGTCTTGACCTGGCCTCATCACTACTCTACTGAGGTTAAGTTTGATACTGACTAGGTACCGTTGTGGTGTACTCATAGTACGTTTCTACGTATTTTTGTGCAGATTCAGGTACATAAGCTTGTCACGGACGCTAGTGATCGTACAGTTATTTCCGGAGACTTCAAGGTATATGTGACGACCCGACTGGTCGTCTTGTGTATTGTAGCCACGTTCTCCTGTTTATTGCTTATTTTATGTTCACTTGTGGTTACATGACTTGCCGGGGTGGTTGGTTTGGTTTTGGGGATGTTTCGGAGTGAATTGGGACACTTAGTCCCAAGGTTGGAAGCTTAAGTTGAAAGAGTTGACTGAATGTTGACTTTTGTGTAAATAACTCAGGAATAGAGTTTTGATGGTTCTGATAGTTTCATATAGTGATTTTGGACTTAGGCGTATGTCTAGATTTGGATTCGGAGGTCCGTAGGTCGTTTTGGATTGAATTGGCGAAAGTTGAAAAGTTGAAGGTTTAGAAGGTTGACCGAGAGTTGACTTTGTTGATATCAGGCTTGAATTTTGGTTTCGAAAGTTGGAATAGCTCTGTTATGTCATTAATGACTTATGTGCAAAATTTGAGGTCAATCAAAGTTGGTTTGATATGTTTCGGCATTAGTTTTAGAAATTGGAAGTTCAATAGTTCATTAGACTTGAATTGGGGTACGATTCGTGATTTCGATATTGTTTGATGTGATTTGAGGCTTCGGCGAAGCTCGAATCGTGTTTTAGGAATTTTTTGTATGTTTGGATAGGGCCCCGGGGGCCTCGAGTGTGTTTCGGATCAAGTTAGGACTCATTTTAGACTTAGTTGGATTGATGATATCTAGGCTTCTGGTTTCCTCTTTCGCGATCGCGAAAAGAGGGACGCGATCGCGAAGAGTATTTTCGGCAGCTGGGCATTTGTTCTATGCGTTCGCGAGGTTGTGGACGTGATCACGGAGTTCTAAGTTGACGCGAACACGGGTGTGTGGACGCGCTCGCAAAGAAAGTAGGAGAGGCCTGGGATTTTCAAATGGTTGTTCTTCGTGATCGCGTGAGGCTGTCCGCGATCGCCTAGGTTTGGATGAGTTATCACTGTGTTTGCGACCTTGTAAGCGCGTTCGCATTGAAGGTTTTTGTTACTGATGATATTTGTTCTTCGTAATCACGGAGGATTTTCCGAGATCGCAATGTATAATCACTGGACAACATGTTTAAATTTCCAAAACGAGGGTCAGAGTATTATTTTCACACTTTGAGTTGGAGAGCTCGATTTTGGACAATTTCAGAGCGGATTTTCACGACTTGGATCGGGGTAAGTATTTTTGACTCAGATTCATCATTATTCCATGATTCCATCTTTGTTTTAGCATTTTATTAGTAAATAAAGTGAGGAAATGGGGGATTTTGTGGAAACTTTGGAAAAATGTTAAGTGGAGGTTTGAAGGTCGATTTGATATAGGAATTGGATGATTGTGGTATGGTTGGACTCGTAATGGAATGGGTGTTTGAAATTTATGAATTTTGTCGGATTCCAAAGTGTGAGCCTGGGTTGACTTTTTAATTTTGGTTAAAGATCTTAGCTTTATCATTTGAAATCAATTGCTATAACTTTTATTGATAGTATTACGTTATTTTGACTAGATTTGAAATTTTCGAAGGTTGATACGCGCTGGAAGGGCATGTTAAGTGAGTAATTTGGCTTGCTTAAGGTAAATATCTTATCTAAAGTAGGTTGAGGCATTAGTTGCCTGAATTATTTGTGATAGCTACGTGTTATGAGTGGCGCACATGTGCGGGGTTGAGCCCATATGCATGCACCAAGGGTACTATTTCCATTCTCGGGTAGTGTTTAGGCTATGACATGCCTCGAAATGATTGATAAGCTTCAAGTTGAGATGTTTCTCCTATTTGTACCCCTCTGTGAGCTATTTGTACCATATTTGAGATTTCGCTGAGGTTAATCTTCTGGTTGAACCTGATAACTGCTATTTGTTAATGGAAACTATCTGTTATAGCTGTGATAGCACATATTGCACATGCCTACACTTTAGCATGTTATTTAAACCAGTCAAAGAGTATAAACTTGATAATTATTGATCATGTATAGGTATTCCCGCAGTTTGTTTCCTCTGTGTTATGAGCTGGACTGGTAGCGTGTGACCACGCTGGGCGGATTGCGATTATTAGCACGCGAGTTGTCCGTGTGGATCCAGTTATTCCTATTATTAGCATGTGAGTTATCCATGCAGGACGTGAGTTGTCCGTGCAGTATGTGGATATGGATCCATCCCCCTAAAGTCACCCTCTCATATTTCTCTCTTGATAGTGTACACACTGTTATTGAGGAAAATTGATCAGGGAGTTGGTATGGATATGGAAAAGTTGAGGAAAGTCTGGCCAGTGTTATTTTGGAATTGCATTTCAACTCTACTTGCAATTTCCATTGTTTATTATCTAATTATTTGCATGTCATATTGTATGTTGTATTCGTGACTGAGTAGAGATTTTGAGTAATTGTACACACACACACACACACAGATAGTCCTCTCAGTATCTTATACATGTTCACATTATTGTTATGTACTTGTTGGATTATATGAAACTGTACATGTTATAGCAGGTATTATTTATAATTCTTGTTTCTTTAACCTTGTTGTGGTTAGTTACGATACTTATTGAGTACTACTCATACTACACTCTGCACTTAATTGTGCAGATCCAGGTGTGGGGACTAGTTATCAGCAGCGTGCTTGCTTGTTGGACTATCTACGGAAGATGAGGTAGAGCGCTATCCTTGGTTGCAGTTTTGACTTGTCTTTTCCTTGCATACTGTTGTTATAGTTCAAACAGTATTATTATTGTTCAGTTTTAGACTTGTATTCTGTTGTAGAGCTCATGACTCTTTATTTACCATTTTCTGGGGGATTTACTTTGTATTAGTAGTATTTGTTGTTGAGATTTCAGACTTATGCTATTTCTATAAGTTCCATTATTCTGTCTCCTTTATTATAATGTTTCGGCTTGCTTATCCGGTCTGTTAGGCGCCATCACAACTGGTTGGAATTTTGGATCGTGACAAGTTGGTATCAAAGCCTTAGGTTCATAGGTATTACGAGTCATGAGCAAGTTTAGTAGAGTTTTGCGGATCAGTATGGAGACGCATGTACTTATCTTCGAGAGTTTACCGAGCTGTTAGGAAACTTCCCTTTCTTGTATTCTAGTCGTGCAGATTTGTTATTTTCGGAATTTGAACTTGACTCTTATATTCTCTCACAGATGGCGAGGACACGTACGACCAAATCAGGCGGACGGCCACTAGTACCACCAGCTAGGGCCGCAAGAGGTTGGGGGCCCGATAGAGGCTGAGGTGCGGCTCGTGCTGCAGCTAGAGCAACACCCGTGGAGCCACCAGTTGCTCCAGCTCAGGACCAAGTACCAGATGTGGTTGAGCCGGTGGGACACCAGATGTGCCCATTGTGATTCCAAGCCTTCAGGAGGCTTTGGCCCATATTTTGACTGTATGCACGAGCCTTGCTGCCGCAGTCTCAGTTCCAGCTGCACCAGCCACTTCTTAGGCTGGGGGAGGTCCTCAGACTCCCGTAGCCCGTACACCAGAGCAAGTAGCTCAGGGACTTCAGACATCGGGGGTACTACCAGCCTAGTTGGTTATTGCTGCTCGGGCCCAGGTTAGCCCATATATGAGTGATGAGAAGCAGAAGAGACTGGAGCGGTTTGAGAGGCTTAATCGTCCAGAGTTTAGTGGAGCGGAGTCGGAGGATGCTCATGATTTTATTGACCGGTGTCAGCGGATTCTTCACACAACGAGTATTTTCGACACTAGTGGGGTTTCATTCACTACTTTTTAGGTGACTGGGGCAGCCTACCGATGGTCACAGGCTTATGAGTTGAGCAGGCCAGCCGATGCAGCACCACTTACATGGCATGAGTTCTCAGTTCTCTTCTTAGAGAAGTTTTTCCCACAACCACTAGAGTTTAGTGGAGCGTGAGGATCAGGAGGCCAAGAGGCCTCATAGTTCAAGTGGTTTCAGTAGTGCCTTATCTGGAGGCCAGTCCCATTACAGCAGGGGTCGTTCTTCTAGACCCGTTCTAGAAGCTCGCCATGTTCCTAGTGGTTCTTCAGTTAGGCACAGATCCTACAGTGCATGCCGAGTTCAGTCATCATTTAGTGCATTGCCAGCACAGAGTTCTTATAATGCTTCATTTCACAGGATTCCTCGGGCAACTATTCAGACTATCAGAGGCAGCAGCTCCATCAGAGGAGAGGTTGTGTCGAGTGTGGGGAATTGAGTCATCTCAAGAGTAATTGCCCCAGACTATTGGGTAGGGTTCCACAGCAGAGTTCTCACCCTATGATTCCAGCACCAGCAGCTACACCACCCGTAAAGCCAGCTCGATGTAGGGCCCAGTCAGTTTGAGGCCCCCTAGAGGGGGAGGTCAATCAGGTGGTGGTCATGCTCGTTAGAGGCAGTTACCTCTGAGGCCGTGATCATAGGTATTGTTTCTGTATGCCATAGGGATGATTCGGTATTATTTGATCCTGGTTCTACTTATTCATATGTGTCATCATACTTTGCTCGTTATTTGAATATGCCCCGTGATTCTTTAGTTATGCATGTTCGTGTATCTAAACCAGTGGATGATTCTATTATTATGGACCGTTTGTATCGGTCTTGTGTGGTGACTATTGGAGGATTAGAGACAAGAGTTGATCTTTTACTCCTTAGCATGGTTGATTTTGACGTAATATTAGGCATGGATTGGTTGTCACCATGTCACGCTATTCTGGATTGTCACGCTAAGACCGTGACATTGGCGATGCCAAGTTTTCCTAGGGTTGAGTAAAGGGGTTATCTGGACTATGTTCCCAGTTTAGTGATTTCATATTTGAAGGCCCAACGCATGGTTGGGAAGGAATGTCTGGTATATTTGACCTTTGTGAGGGATGTTGGTGTTGATACTCCTGCCATGGAGTCAGTTCCGATAGTGAGAGATTTTTCGGATATGTTTCCTGCAGACCTTCCGGGCATGCCACCCGATAGGGACATTGATTGTGATATTGATTTGTGCCAGGCACTCAACCTATCTCTATTCCATCATATCGTATGGCATTAGCAGAGTTGAAAGAATTGAAAGAACAGCTTCAGGAGCTACTTGATAAGGGATTCATCAGGCCTAATGTGTCGCCTTGGGGTGCACCGGTTCTATTTGTGAGAAGAATGATGGTACTATGCGGATGTTCATTGACTACAGACAGTTGAACAAAGTTACAATTAAGAACAAGTACCTTTTACCACGCATTGATACCTTATTTGACTAATTACATGGTGCTAGAGTGTTCTCTAAGATTGATTTGAGGTCTGGGCATCACCTGTTGAAGATTCGGGATTCTAATATTCTGAAGACGGCATTCATGACCCGCTAAGGTCACTACGAGTTTCTTGTGATGTCTTTTGGGTTGAAAAATGCCCCAACATCATTTATGCATCTAATGAACAGTGTATTCCAGCCATATCTTGATTCTTTTGTCATAGTATTAATTGATGATATACTAGTGTACTCACATAGCCAGGAGGAGCATGACCAGCATCTGGCGATTGTACTACATACCTTGAGGGAGAAGAAGCTTTATGCTAAATTCTCCAAGTGTGAGTTTTTGCTTGATTCTGTGGCATTCTTGGGGCACGTGGTGTCCAGTGAGGGAATCAAGGTTGATCCGAAGAAGATTGAAGCAGTTCAGAGTTGGTCCAGACCATCTTCATCTACTGAGATTCAAAGTTTTCTTGGTTTGGCCGGATATTATCGCTATTTTATGGAGGGTTTCTCGTCCATTGCTGCACCTTTGACCAGATTGACCCATGAAGGGTGCTCCATTCAGGTGATCTGATAAGTGTGAGGAGAGCTTCCAGAAGCTCAAGACTGCCTTGACCACAGCTCCAGTTCTAGTTTTGCCTTTAACATCGGGTTCATATACAGTTTATTATGATGCCTCTCTGATTGGTATTGGATGTGTCTTGATGCAGGAGGGTAGGGTGATTGCTTATGCTTCGTGCCAGTTGAAGCCCCATAAGAAAAACTAGCATGTTCATGATTTAGAGTTGGCAGCCAACGTTCATGCATTGAAGATCTGGAGGCATTATCTCTACAGCATGTCTTATGAGGTATTTACAGATCATCGGAGTCTACAACACTTGTTTAAGTGGAAGGGTCAAAATTTGAGGTATCGGAGGTGGTTGGAGTTGTTAAAAGACTATGATATCACTATTTTGTATCATTTCGGGAAGGCCAATATGGTGGATGATGCCTTGAATAGAAAGACGGAGAGTATGGGTAGCCTTGAATATATTCCAGTTGGTGAGAGACTACTAGCATTGGATATTCAAGCTTTGGCCAATCAGTTCATGAGGTTAAATTTTTAGGAGCCTAGTCGGGTTCTTGCTTGCGTGGTGTCTCGGTCTTCTTTGTATGAGCATATCAGAGAGCATCAGTATGATGACCCCTATTTGGTTGTCCTTAAGGACATGGTGCAGCATGGTGATGCCAAGGAGGTATCTATTGGAGATGATGGGGTGTTGCGGATGCAAGGTCAGATTTGTGTGCCCAATGTGGATGAGTTACGTGAGTTGATTCTTGATGAGGCCCACAATTCGCGGTATTCCATTCATCCGAGTGTATCAGCAATTGAGGCAACATTATTGGTGGAGGAGAATAAGGAAAGATAAAGTATAGTATATTGCTTGGTGATTGAACTATCAGCGGGTGAAGTACAAGCATCAGAGGCGGGGAGGATTGCTTTAGAGATTTGAGATTCCCGAGTGGAAATGGGAGCGTGTTGCCATAGATTTTGTTGTTGGGCTCCCGCAGACTTTGAAGAAATTTGATGTAGTTTGGGTGATTGTGGACCGGTTGACTATGTTTGCATATTTCATTCCGGTTGTGACCACCTATTTATTAGAGCGGCCAGCTCAGATCTATATCCGCGAGATTGTTTGTCTTCACGGTGTGCCAGTGTCCATTATTTTTTATTGGGGCACACAGTTCACATCATAGTATTGGAGGGCGGCGCAGCAAGAGTTGGGCACATTGGTTGAGTTGAGTACAGCATTCCACCCCCAAACAGACAGATAGTTCGAGCGTACCATTTAGATTTTGGAGGATATGCTATCTTGTGTTATTGATTTTAGGGGAGCTCGAGATAAGTTTCTACCGCTTGCTGAGTTTGCTTACAATAATAACTACCAATCGAGTATTCAAATGGCTCCTTATGAGGCCCTATATGGGAGGCGGTGCCGTTATCTGGTTGGTTAGTTTGAGCCGGGAGAGGCTAGGTTGTTGGGTACTGATTTGGTTCAGGATGCCTTGGATAAAGTCAAGTTGATTTAGGATCGACTTCGGGCAGCTCAGTACAGGCAAAAGAGTTAGGCTGATAGGAAGGTTTCTAATGTTGCTTATATGGTGGGTGAGAAGTTTTTTCTCAGGGTTTCGCCCATGAAGGGTATGATAAGGTTCAGAAAGAAGTGCAAGTTGATCCCGCAGTATATTGGACCTTTTGAGGTGCTTTACAGGATTGGAAAGGTGGCTTACAAGCTTATATTGCCACCTAGTTTATCGGGTGTTCACCTAGTGTCTCATATTTCTATGCTCTAGAAATATTATGGTGACCTGTCCCATGTGTTGGAATTCGGCACGGTATAGCTAGATGGAGATTAGACTTATAATGTAGAGCCGGTGGCTATTTTGGATCGGCATATTCGAAAGTTGAGGTTAAAGAATATTTCATTGGTGAAAGTTCATTAGAGAGGTCAGTCAGCAGAGGAGGCTACTTGGGAGGACAATCGGGAGATGCAGATCAGCTATCCACACCTATTTGAGACTCCAAGTATGATTCTAAAACCTTTCGAGGACAAACGTTTGCTTATGAGGGGGATAATGTGACGACCCAGTCGGTCGCCTTGTGTATTGTAGGCTCGTTCACCTGTTTATTGCTTATTTTATGTTCACTTAAGGTTACGTGACTTGTCGGGGTGGTTGGTTTGGTTCTGGGGATGTTTCAGAGTGAATTGGGACACTTAGTTCTAAGGTTGGAAGCTTAAGTTGAAAGAGTTGACCGGATATTGACTTGTGTGTAAACGACTCCGAAATGGACTTTTTATAGCTTCGTATTGTGATTTGGACTTGGGCATAAGTCCGGATTTGGATTTGGATTCGGAGGTTCGTAGGTCATTTTAGCTTGAATTGGCAAAATTTGCAATGTTGAAGGATTGGAAGAATGAGAAGTTTGACTGAGACTTGACTTTGTTTATACCGGGTTCGGATTTTGGTTTTGGAAGTTGGAATAGCTCTGTTGTGTCATTTATGACTTGTGTGCAAAATGTTTAGGTCAATCGGAGTTGGTTTGATATATTTCGGCATTAATTTTAGAAGTTGGAAATTCAATAGTTCATTAGGCTTGAATTGGGGTGCGATTCGTAATTTTGATGTTGTTTGATGTGATTTGAGGCTTCAACTAAGTTCATATCATGTTTTACGACTTGTTGGTATGTTTGAATGGGGTCTGGGGGCCTTCGGGTGTGTTCCGGATCAAGTTCGGACTCATTTTGGACATTGTTGGATTGTTGATATATGTGCTTCTGGTTTCCTCTTTCGCGATCGCGAGAAGAGGGACGCGATTTCAAAATGTCTATTCTGGCAGCTGGGGATTTGTTCTATGTGTTTGTGAGGTTGTGGACGTGATCGCGGAGTTATGAGTTTTTATGAAATGTGAACGCGGGTGTATGGACGCGTTCGGGAAGAAGGTAGGAGAGGCCTGGGATTTTCGGACGGTTGTTCTTCGCGATCATGTGAGGCTATCGCTATCGCGTAGGTTTGGAAGATTTGTCACCGAGTTTGCGGCCTTGTGAGCGCGTTCGCGTTGAAGGTTTTTGTTACTGATGATATTATTTATTTGCAATCGCAGAGGATTTTCTGCGATGGCAATGTCTAATCACTGGGCAGCAAGTTTAAAATTGCAAATCGAGGGTTAGAGTATTATTTTCACATTTTGAGTAGGAGAGCTCAGATTTGGACGACTGGGGAGGGGATTTTCACGTCTTGGACCGGGGTAAGTGTTTTTGTACTCCGATTCATCATTATTCCATGATTCCATCTTTATTTTAGCATTTAATTAGTGAATTAATGTGAATAAATTGGGGACTTTGTGGAAACGTTGGGAAAATAAAAAGTGGAGGTTTGAATGTCGATTTGAGATCGAAATTTGATGAGTGTGGTATAGTTGGACTTGTAATTGAATGGGTGTTTGGATTTATGTTGGATTTATGTTGGGTCCCGAGGTGCATTCCCGGGGTTGACTTTTGGATTTTGGTTAAAGATCTTAGCTTTATCATTTGGAATCAATTGTTATAGCTTTTATTGATAGTATTGCGTTGTTTTGATTAGATTCGAGCATTCCGGAGGTTATACGCGCGGGAAGGGCTTGTTAAGGGAGTAATTTGGCATGCTCGAGGTAAGTATCTTGTCTAAAGTTGGTTGAGGCATTAGTTGCCTGAATTATTTGTGATAGCTACGTGCTCTAGGTGGAGCACATGTGCGGGGTTGGGCCCATATGCTTGCACCGGGGTACTATTTCCATGCTCGGGTAGTGTTTAGGCTATGACATGCCTCGAAATGACTGATAAGGTTCAAGTTGAGATGTTTCTCCTATTTGTACCCCTATGTGAGCTATTTGTACCATATTTGAGATTTCGTTGAGGTTATTCTTCCGGTTGAACCTGATAACAACTATTGCTTGATGGAAACTGTCTGTTATAGCTGTGATAGCACACATTGCACATGCCTACACTTTAGCATGTTATTTAAACCAGCCCAGAAGTATGAACTTGATAATTATTGATCATGTACATGTGTTCCCTCATATTGTTTTCCTTTGTGTTATGAGTTGGAGTGGTAGCCCGTGAACAAGCGGGGCGGATTGCGATTATTAGCACGTGAGTTTTCCGTGCGGTTGATTCTATTATCACGAGAGTTGTCCGTACAGCACGTGAGTTGTCCGTGCAGCGTGTGGATACGGATCCATCCCCCTAGGGTCAACTTCTCATGTTTCTCTCCTGATGGTGTACACGCGGTTATTGCGAAAAACTGAACAATGAGTTGGTATGGATATGGAAAAGTTGAGGAAACTCTAGCAAGTGTTATTTTGGAATTGCATTTCATCTCTACTCGCAATTTCCATGGTTTATTATCTGATTATTTGCTTATATCATATTATATGCTATATAAGTTTGAGTAATTGTACACACACACACACACACACACACACACACACACACAGAGATAGTCATCTTAGTATCTTATACATGTTCACATTACTGTTCTGTACTTCTTGGATTATATGAAACTGTACAGGTTATAGCATGTATTATTTATAATTCTTGTTTCTTTTACCTCGTTGTGGTTAGTTACGATACTTATTGAGTACATTGGATTGGTTGTACTCATACTACACTCTGCACTTAATTGTGCAGATCCAGGTGTGGGGACTAGTTATCAGCAGTAGGCTTGCTTGTTGGACTATCTACGGGAGGCGATGTAGAGCTGCATCCTTGGTCGCAGTTTTGACTTGTCTTTGCCTTACATATTGTTGTTATAGTTCAGACAGTGTTATTATTATTTAGTTTTAGACTTGTATTCTATTGTAGAGCTCACGAATCCATATTTACCAGTTTCTGGGGGATTTACTTTGTATTAGCAGTATTTCTTGTATTGAGATTTCAGACTTATGCTATTTCTATAAGTTCCGTTGTTCTGTCTCCTTTATTATCATGTTTCGGCTTGCCTAACCGGTGTGTTAGGCGTCATTATGGCGGATTAGGATTTTCGGTTGTGACAAGCTGGTATCAGAGCCCTAGGTTCATAAGTATTATGGGTCATGAGAAAGTTTAGTAGAGTCATGCGGATCGGTATGGAGACATCTGTACATATCTTCAAGAGGCTACCAAACTGTTAGGAAACTTCACTTGTATTCTTGTCGTGCGGATTTGTTATTTTCGGAATTTGAACTTGACTCTTCTATTCTCTCACAGATGGTGAATACACGTGCAACAGTTAGGTCTGCGAGAGGGCGAGGCTGTGGTAGAGGCCGAAGTGCGGCTCGTACTGCAACTAGAGCAGCACCTGTGGAGTCACCAGTTGCTCCAGCTCAGGAGCAGGTATCAAATGTAGTCGAGCCGGTATGACCATCTTAGGCACCAGATATGCCCATTGTGGTTCCATGCCTTAATGAGTCTTTGGCTCAAATCTAGCCTTGCTCAGGCAGTCTCAGTTCTAGCTGTACCATCCACTTCTTAGGCCGGGAAAGGTGCTCAGACTCCCATCGCCCGTACCCCAGAGCAGGTAGCTCAGGGACTCCAGACACTGGGGGTATGAGTGATGAGGAGCAGAAGATACTGGAGCGGTTTGGGAGGCTTAAGCCTCCAGATTTCAGTGGAGCGGAGTCGGAGGATGCTCAGGATTTTATTGATTGGTGTCGGCGGATTCTTTGCACAACGGGTATTTTGGACACTAGTGGGGTTTCATTCACTACTTTTCAGCTGACAGGGGCAGCCAACCGATGGTGGCATGCTTATGAGTTGAGCAGTCCAGCCGATACAACACCACTTATATGGCATGCGTTCTTAGTTCTCTTCTTAGAGAAGTTTGTCCTACGCACTCCTAAAGAGGAGTTGCGTAGGCAGTTTGAGCAGCTATGCTAGGAGGGTATGACAATGACTCAGTATGAGATGAGGTTTTCAGAGTTGGCTTGTCGGGCGGTATGGTTGGTTCCCACTGAGAGGGAGAAGATTATGAGGTTCATTGATGGCCTCAACTATGGGTTACGCTTCATTATGGCTCGGGAGGTTGCGACTGGTGTGAGTTTTGACAATGTAGTTAATATTGCTAAATGCTTAGAGCTGGTTCGAAGGTAGGAGCGGGAGGCCAAGAGGCCTCGTAGTTCAGGTGGTTTCAACGGTGCCTCATCTGGAGGCCAGTCCCATTACAACATGGGCTGTTCTTCTAGACCTGTTCAGACAGCTCGCCATGTTCCTCGTGGTTCTTCAGTTAGCAATATATCCTACAGTGCCTGCCCAGACAGTGTTGTATTAGAGATTCTTAGTTTGTTTCTGTAGAGCTTATTACTCAGTTCCACCAATTTTGGGGATCTTGTTATTAATGTTTCGCTTTGGAGTTAATATGAGCTTTATCGGTTTATCTTATTATCTTAGTTCGTTATTTCTATTAAGTTGTTCATTAATGTTAGGCTTACCTAGTCTTAGAGACTAGATGCCATCACGATTACCTTAAGTGGGATATTGGGGTCATGACACTTGTTTTTTGTAAGAGGATACACAGTAATGTAGTTGGAGGACCTCTAAAGAAGAAAACTTCTGAGGACATCGTTTCTATTTTGGATAAGTTATTTGAAGATGCAAATCAATGGCCAGTGGTTGGAAATGAGAGGAGAAAATTAGTTGGTGTACATCGAGTGGATTCTACCACTTTTAAGCAAGCACAGATTGATATTATGACCAAAGAAGTTAGAAAGTTGACCTTAGTCCAGTACTACCGATATGAGATTTTTGTGGACTGGTCATCTAACTCATGAGTGTCAGGCCTCAATTACTAAAGAATAGGTACATATTGTGGAGAATTTTGACATATGCAATTATCAAAATGGAAACAAATTCAATTCCATTGGATCAGAGGCACCCTATATTTTGGTAGAGTTCACCTGACGGTAGTTTAAAAGCATCAGTAGGTTAATCCTAGACCTCAAGGTCAATGACCTCCAGGCTTCCAGAATCAGCTGAGGCCCCAATATCAACCGCAATAGCTTAATCAATCAAGTTTAGAGGATTTGATGAGAAATTTCATCGGTAAGATAAAGGAGAGATTTGAAAATCATGATGTTGCCATCTGAAACCTAAAAAAACAATCAGGGCAACTTGCCACCATGCTATCTAGAAGGGCCCAACAACTCTCCCATGTGACACTAAAACAATTGGTGCTTTTGAGTCGATTCCTGAGGCTAAGATATTACAATGTGGTACTTTATGTGTTTTAAATATTCTTGGCATGATGAGTTGAGAGAGTTGCTTGAAACGGTCGTGTTTCCTTGAAGTGTAGTTTATTTTGCTCGAGGACGAGCATTGGTCTAAGTGAGGGTATTGATGGTAGGCTAGAGATACAATAATTTGGCCATATTTCACCTATTATTGACTACACTTAATTGTATTTGAGCTAAAATATAAAAATATTAATACTTATTACATAATTTTTATTTTATACGTCTTGATTCCGAGCTAAAATATATTTTTAGAACTATAATGGATAAAATAAATGTAATAGTCGGAGTAAAAGTTTAAGGAATTAAGTCAGTATCGAATTTGGAGGTCGAGGACCGAGTGCGCATATGAAAAAATGAAAAACAATGCATAAACAATAAGATAACGGCCTATCACGGCATGTTACTGACGAGCTAAAAACACAACATAAATTATGCTCGCTAGTCGAATATAGTATAGAAAATATCGTATCCACAGGGATTAGATTTAAATAGTATTTTCGTAGATTCTAATTTTAATTGCTATCCAAAATGATCAACAATTTAGAGTTATGTGATTTAAAACTAAAACTACTAGAAGTCTAAACTATTGGCTACTGACAATCGCAACAAGAGTAAGCAAGAAGATATCAAAGGGAGAAAATAGAGGTTGATTGGATAGGTGTAAGATACTTGTTTGGGAATTAATTCTAGTTACTTCACTTCTATGGTTCAAGTGAGTCTCTCGAATTCACTCTATTATGTTCAAACATTCAGTAGAAACTCCTCTATCGATTAAGTCTCAACTTTACGAAAGTTAAGCTTGGTGAAGATATGCAAGAATTCGTAGTGGATTGATCCTTAGGAGAACCTCTTTCGATTATCCTCCTAACTAGATCTAAACTTCAACTAGCATCTTTCGATTACTAACAAGAATCAATGAATTCAACCAATAAGATAATGCAAAATATCACAAATTATGTCTCTTTCTATTACATAAATAAGTGAATATATATGCAACAATAAAAATACTTAAAACACTTCAATACATAAAACTAGAGTTAATATCCACAAACAATTCTCAAAATACCAGATCCGTCAATCCCTAAGGAAGAATTACTCCATGGATATGGAGAAATTCATCACAATTAAGTTTAAGTCAAATAAAAATAAAAAATATCCAAACCTTTGTCTTGAGTGAGGATGAATGGTGAAATCCTTGTGCTCTTGCTTCTCCCTCTTTTCCTTAGCTTCCTTAGGTTTAAGTTATGTCAAAAGTCCTCAAAATACCATTTTTCCATGTATATATACCAAGTAGGGTCGGGCCTAAATAAATACACCTTCTCCTATGCGAAATAGGACATTATTTCCGGACAGGACGTGCATGTACGCACACCTAGAAGTGTGCTCGCGCACTTGGTCGCGCACTTTTCACCCTGTTCTGCCTCATATGCGCGCCCAATGTGCGGCCAGTGAGCGGTCGCACAAATGGGTGGCGTTCTGTTAGGAATTGTGAAAAACGTAAAACATGAAAGTTGTAGTCCTTTTAAATATCTTGCCAATGATATATTGTGGAGCCCAAACAGAGTTCCGAGAAAAACGTTATGTGCATTTTACTGGACACTGCGCAATATGCCTGTTCGATTCTTCGTTTCGTTCCACTATCATCCGTTGATCCCCGAACACGATCCCGACTTGATACTTGGGATTTTACTCAGATTTTAAAGCTCCCCACCAGCTTGAATTCATTCCATAACATCTACATAGATCGGAATCATTCCTACAAAGTATAAAACACACAATTAATGTAAAACACTAGCGATTAAAGCTCTAACTCAATTAAAGTACGATAAGCGACTAAAACATGATAATTATAGCCTACCATCAGTTATCTGCCATGTTACAAGGTGCATGGCAAATAAAATTGGGAGACAACAAAAAAGGTCAATCCTCTGAAATGTTGTCTTAGCACGTCATGCAAGACAACATGATCAATGAGGAGCTAATTAATTTTGTTGTCAGGCGCCAAAAAGTGAGGCAGCAGAAGAGTTCCGCTAGCAAAATATGTCCAACGCCATGTAGAACTGTCATGCCAAGCAATTTTTGGTCTTACGTAACTTTAGTCCGTCTCATTAAGGCTAGTTTGGTAAAGACTATTACTTGCAGTGTAAATATATTAGAAAAATGTTTTTGATAGGGAATTTGACATAGGAGAGTTTTGGAGAACACAAAATTTCACCGGATTTTCAACCAACAATCGTACAAAATGGGAGTTTGTATGGTAACATTATGTTTGATGTTTTTTACGTCTTTAAACTTGTTTTTAATAGTTTTCTCCACTTTTATGGAGTAGTTTACTTTAGAGTTTTGACGGATAGATATTTTAAGCATTATTTGTGGATTTAACTGTTGTCTAATTGCGTGAATTTATTAATGGAGTTTTGAAATACTTGCAAAATTAATCATCAATTTATTTAATTGGAAGATGAATATTTTGGTGATTATCTTTGCATTATTTTATTTGACTTAATTTAGCAATTCATCTAATGTAATGACCCACCCAGTCATTTAGACTTTTAGAACCCCATTCCCTAAAATAAAACTCCCCGTATGTGCTTTTAATAATTTATGACTTAGGGGGATGGTTGGTTCGGGATTTGAAAGTGTTCGGGTTAAAATTGGAACACTTAGTTCCTTATTTTGGCTTTAAAAGGCCAAGTTTGACTTTGGTCAATATTTTTAGAAAACTGCCCCGGAATCGAGATTTGACAGTTCCAATAGGTTCGTATGATGATTTTGGATTTGGGCATATATTCGAATCGGGCTTTGGACAACCCGGGAGCGTTTCAGCGCTTAATAGTGAAAATCAGCTATTTAAAGGTTCAAGGTTCTTTAAATTTGGTTTGGAGTAGGTTTTGGAGTAATCGAGGTCCATTTGAAATTCCGAGTCTAGGAATAGTTCCGTATGGTGATTTAAGACTTGCACGCAAAATTTGGTGTCATTTCGAGTAGTTTAAATATGTTTTGGCGCGTTCGAAGTAAGTTTGAAAATTCTAAGTTGAATCAATTTGGTTTGAGGTATGATTCTTAATTTTATGTTGTTTTACATGTTCCGAGGGTTCGAGTGAGTCCGTTTTATAATTTTAAACTTGTTGGTATGTTCGGGTGTCACTCGGACGTGGCTCTGACCAATTTTGAAATTTGGAACAGCAGCTGAAGCTTCCAGCTTCTGCTGCAATCGCACCTGCGCTTGGACAGTCGCAGATGCGACATTGTGCTTGCAGAAGCGGAAAGGGGAGGGCAGGCCATCAACCACAGATGCGGAATTTTGGGGCGCACCTGCGAGCACGCAGAAGCGAGAAATGCACAGGTGCGAAGGCTTGGGCGCACCTGCGGTTGCGCAGAAGTGGTTCCTTTGTCCGCGGGTGCGAGAACACTGCTGGGCAGAACGTTTTAAAGGGGCTAGACTCTACCATTTTAGCCTGTAATTCCTCCATTTTTGGGCGATCTTGGAGCTTTTTGAGAGAGTATTTCAACTAGCAACTTGAAGGTAAGTTAATTCTATACACTTTGAGTTAAATACATAGATTATGGGTAGATTATAACCTGTAAATCGTGGAAATTAAGGGTTTAGATGAAAAACCTAGATTTTTATAAAAATGGGATTTTAACCACGAAAATGATTATGGAATTGGATGGAAATTACATATTTGAGTTCTTGAGATTATGGAAAAAAATTTCTCTAAATATTTTCGGAATTCGGGCGCGTGGGCCCGGGGTGACTTTTAGTAATTTTATCATTTTGGGTCGGATAATTAATTTAACAGCCTAATTTCAAATTATTGAACATGTATTAATTGTTTTATATAACTTTTGGATAGTTTCGGATTTTTCGGGTTCGAATTAAGATTTTAATGCGACATTTTGATCGGAAAGTGGACTTTGAGACAAGGTTAGTCTCTTGTCTAACCTTGTAAGAGGGAATTTACCCTAGAGGTGATTTTAATTAATAATTATTGTTAATTGTGGGATCTACGTACGCACAAGGTGACGAGAGTTCATGCTTAGCTACTAATTATGCTATGTTCGGATAGTTTAGGACTCAAATCATGAAATACTTGTGATAATTGCATCCTCTATTTAATTAAAATATTGCGATTATATTGTAAATTGTTAGGAAAAATAGCAAAAGATTGAAATTTCATATACTTGAATTTTTGTGTAAACTATTTATTTGTTAAAATAATTTGTACATCCTTATATGTTAGTTTTATAATAACTTCTCATTCCGGAGGTTCATAAGAAAATGACATCCTTTCTTGTGGAGCGGGCCGAATGCCTCGGCAGTATAGATGTATCTATGGATCGTGCCGCACGTCCCTCGGCAGTGTACACGATACTCAAGGATCGGGTCGAACGACCTCGGCAGGAATCGTGCCTAATAATAATAATTACACGATAACTTGATATTTTATTACAGCTTGCGAAGCAAATTGATAAATTAAAAATTATTGAAATTTGAGAATAATTAATTCTACTCGTTAAGGAAATTATTGTTGTTCATATAAATCATGTTTAATTAAATATTTTTATTTTAATATTATTGACTCATAGTGAGTGTCAAAGTGGACATATCGTCATCACTTCTCGAGATTAGGCTTGATACTTACTGGGTACACGTTGTTTATGTACTCATGCTATGCTTGCTGCACTTTTTTGTGCAGGACCTGAAATAGGTGCTATAGGTGGACCTACCGATGCGTACCCACGTTATCCAGAGGCTTAGTGGTGAGCTGCCCTTTTGAGCCGTTCTGCAGGAACTAGTGCCTCTTCTTGTATTTGCATTCTGTCTATTTTATTTTAGACAGTATTTAGAATTTTTGTATAATCTACTAGATACTCATACACTTGTGACACTAGGTCTTGGCACACACACTAGTAGAATTGTGAATTTTATTATTTTCTTAGTTTTTATTTAATCGGATCTTTCATATTTTTTTAATTATTGCAAGTACGAAGATTTAATTACTTGGAAAGTTTTTTTAAAAAATAATAAATGTATGTTTAATTCACTAGTTGGTTGGCCTAGCTGTGATGTTTGGCGCCATCATGACCTATAGGTGAAATTGAGTTGTGACAACATGGTATCAGAGTACTAGGTTTACGTAGGTCTCACAAGTTATGAGCAGGCCTAATAGAGTCTTGCAGATCGATATGGAGATGTCTGTACTTTTCTTTGGGAGGCTATAGGGTGTTAGGAAACTACCTTTCTTCATCTCCCATCGTGCAGTTGATGTAGTACTAAATATCTTTCTCTTATTCTCTTACAGATGGTGAGAACGTGCTCAAACGAGGTTCCAAACCAAGGAAGAGCTACTCCCCCAGTTGTTATAGGCCGAGGGAGGGCTCCAGCCCGTGGTAGGGGACGAGGACGTCCTAGGGTTGTTCCAGTTATGCCACCAGTGGATCCAGTGGAGGATCCTATTATCGAGGAACAGGGCGAAGTGCCCGCAGCTAAGCCAGCTCTGGTGGATTTCACATCCACACCGGGATTTCAGGAAGTCATGGGCCGTATGTTGCGGTTCATAGACACTATGACTCATTTCGGTTTATTTCCGGCAGACCCATCCACATCTCAGGCGGGCGGGGGAGCACTGACCCCTACCGCACAGACTCATGGGCAGGCAGCTGTTGTATATCATACTTAGGTTGCACTACCCGTGGGTGGAGCCCAACCAGTGGCAGCGGCTAGACCTGAGCCCAGACCAGTTGCGGTCGGCGAGCCGCAAAAGTGATTGGATAGATGGACTAGGCTACATCTTCCTGTCTTTAGGGATGAGCGACATGAAGATCCCCATGACTTTGTTGATCGGTGCAGGAACAGACTGCACAACATGAGGATATTGGAGTCCCATGGGGTAGACTTTGCTACCTTTCAGCTGGAGGACAAGGCCCGTAGGTGGTGGCAGTCATATATTCTTGGCATACCAGCAGATTCTCCTCCCATTACTTGGGATAGGTTCACCCGTATTTTCCTGGATAGGTATATTCCACCCTCCCATAGGGAAGAGTTGTGGTTTCAGTTTGATCAGCTCCAGCAGGGTCAGATGTCAGTGATCGATTATGAGGCGAGGTTCTGTGAGTTGTCTCGCTATGCACTTATGATACTCCCTACCGAAGCGGAGAGAGTACGAAGATTTGTTGCGGGTTTGCACACTGGCATTCAGGCCACTATGGCCCGAGATGTTGAGATGGAGACTTCTTATGAGCTGGTTGTAGAGATACCCTGGAGGATTGAGGGTGTGCGTCAGCGTAGCCGAGAGCAGGTTATGATAGATAAGCAGTTTAGATATTCTGGAGAGTTCAAAGGTGCTCCGTATGGGGGTAGAGGTCAGTTCGTGAGAGGGCAGTCAAGCAGGCCCCCATATCCAGCACCACCACCTCCTCGGGGTGCTCCAGTGCAGCCTTATTTCAGTGTTATGCCAGAGAGTTCTTATCGTCCATTGTTTATTCAGGGTTTTTCCAGTGGGTATTCAGGTCACCAGGGCCAGACTTCTAGTCTGCAACCCATCGCACTGAGAGGTTGTTTTGAGTGCGGGGATTTCAGTCACGTGCGGAGATTCTGCCCCAGGCTTAGGGGTAGACCAGTGCAGCACGGTCAGCAGCCCATGATTACCGCACCAGTTGCTCCACCAGCCGTCCGGCCACCCAGAGGTGGAGGGCAGGTGGGTTGGGGCCTTCCTAGAGGTGGAGGCCATCCAGGCGGAGGCCAGCCAGCTGGTGCTCCAGCTCGGTTCTATGCTTTTTCGGCCAGACCATATGCAGAGGCCTCAGATGTCGTGATCACAGGTATTATTTCTGTTTGCAGCAAAGATGCCTCCGTATTATTTGATCCAGGGTCTACATATTCCTATGTGTCATCTCTATTTGCTCATTTCCTGGTTGTTTCTCGTTAGTCCTTAAGTACTCATGTTTATGTTGTGGATCAGATCTATCGGTCATGTATTGTTACACTATGTGGTTATGAAACTAGAGTAGATCTTTTGTTGTTTGATATGACCGACTTTGAGATCATCCTGGGCATGGACTGGCTATCCCCATATCATGTCGTCCTAGATTGCCATGCTAAGACTGTTACTTTGGCAATGTCGGAATTACCTAGGTTGGAGTGGAAGGGTTATCTGTCAGCGTATCTAATAAAGTTATTTCCTTTCTGAAGGCTCGACACATGGTCGAGAAGGGTTATTTGGCTTATCTAGCCTATGTTCGAGACACTACTGTAGAGACTCCGACGATTGATTCAGTGCCTGTAGTCCAGGATTTCTCCAATGTATTTCCTTCAGATCTTCCAGGCATGCCACCAGATCGTGATATTGATTTCTGTATTGACTTGACTCCAGATACCCAGCCTATATCTATCCCATTGTATCGCATGGCTCCGAAAGAATTGAAGGAGTTGAAAGAACATCTTGAGGAGTTACTATCCAAAGGGTTTGTCAGATCAAGTGTATCGCCTTGGGGTGCACCGGTATTATTTGTGAAGAAAACGGATGGAACTATGTGAATGTGTATTGATTATCGCCAATTGAACAAAGTTACTATTAAGAACAAGTACATGTCGGCTCGTATTGATGATCTATTTGACCAGTTACAGGGTGCTAGGGTGTTTTCTAAGATCGACTTGAGATCGTGGTACCATCAGTTGAAGATTCGGGATTCAGATGTCCCGAAGACTGCTTTACGGATTAGATATGGTCATTATGAGTTTCTGGTGATGTCTTTCGGTTTAACTAATGCTCCGACGACATTTATGGATTTGATGAATAGGGTATTCAGTCCATATATTGATTCGTTTGTTATTGTCTTTATTGATGGCATTCTGATCTACTCGCGCAGTAAGGAGGAGCACGAGCAGCATATGAGAGTGGTGCTTCAGACACTGCGGGAACAAAAGATATATGCTAAGTTCTCCAAATGTGAGTTTTGGCTAAATTCTGTAGCATTCTTGGGGCATATTGTATCGGGTAAGGGCATTAAAGTTGATCCCAAAAAGATTGAGGCAGTTCAGAATTGGCATCATCCCACTTCGGCCACTGAGATCAGGAGTTTTCTAGGTTTAGCAGGTTATTATTGTCAGTTCATGGAGGGCTTTTCATCTATTGCAGCACCTTTGACCAAATTAACCGAGAAGGGTGCTCCATTCCAATGGTCCGATGATTGTGAGGTAAACTTTCAGAAGCTCAAGACAACATTGACTACAACACCAGTGTTAGTATTGCCTTTCGGTTTGGGGATGTATACAATGTATTGTGATGCTTCACGCATTGGTTTAGGTTGTGTATTAATGCATGAGGGGCGAGTTATTGCATATCCCTCACGTCAGCTGAAACCCCATGAGAATAATTACCCGGTACATGATCTAGAGTTAGCTGCAATTGTTCACACCCTTAAGATTTGGATGCATTATCTTTATGGGGTGTCTTGTAAAGTTTACACTGATCATCGCAGTTTACAGCATTTGTTCAAGCAGAGGGACCTAAATTTGAGGCAGCGCAGATGGTTTGAGTTACTAAAAGATTATGATATTACTATCCTGTATCATTCGGGCAAAGCAAATATAGTTGCAGACGCCTTGATGTCACGACCCAACTGGAGGGTCATGACTAGCACCCGGGCCATACTTGCCGAGCACCAACGTACATTTTATCTAACCTTCCTTATTATCTTTAAGGGCCGACAAGATCAATATAAATAGTAGACATGGATCATGAACATCCAACAATGAAAGATAATTTCATGAACATACATAACATGGGACGACAAGACTGTCAAGAAACTATATATAAGGTACGAGCTATCATGATGCCATGAAAGACTATACAACAAAAATCAGCCGAAAAGGCATTCTAAACCATACATAAGTCGACACCTGTCTATGAGCCTCTAAAAGAACATAAGTGCTACAACATTGCCGGAACAGGGCCCCGACATACCCATAAGGTCTATAACAAAAATGCATACCAAGACCACGGCAAGTCCGGAGAAGGGATCTCGCCAATAACTGCTGAACTGGACAGCCTACTGTGGTGGGGGAGCTACGTCTACCTGTCTATCAGGACCTGCAGCACGACATGCAGCGTCCACAAATAAAAAGGACATCAGTACGAATAAAGTACTGAGTATGTGAGGCAAGAAAGCATAAGTAAGAACAGTAATGTAAACATGGATAGAGAATATACAACCTGTGACATCTGGGTACCTCTGAGGGCTACTGACATGAAATACATGATACATACATATATATACATAAACTTTTAAAAGATACGCCTTTGTGGGCATCACCATCATCATATCGTACCCGGCCATAATAGGCTCGGTAAAACGTACCCGGCCATCATAGGGCTCGGTAGAATCGTACCCGGCCACGTGGAGCTCGGTAAAACCCAACTGATCAGTGGTTGCACAATAGGTGCCATACCCGGCCAACTATAGCGCGGCTCGGTAGAGTAAAATAGATACATATATATGATGCATGCTGGACTCATTGGAATCACATTTTGAACCTTTCGGAGTGACGTAAGGTCGGTATCCTTCGTACACGTTATTAGGATTAACTCTTCATCAAGAATCTTATAAGAATCAGGAACTACCAACAACATTGATAATATAAGAATAAGAGAAGTAACATCAATATCAATCGTTTCATAAGAAGGGCAGCAATGTAAGTACTGCTAGCTTCTAAGAGTAGAGTATCTTTGGGAGCTCGTTCATTACATTATGTACAATTGGAGTCGTGCAAAAGAATGAAGGGGATAGCCTCACATACCTTGTATATACTGCCCAACCTCAAGCTATGCAAATATCACGACTCCTTAGTCTACAATAAGACAAATGACACTATCATTATCGTTTAAGCGTCGTAACTATTATGTATCGACCACAACCTATTTTACGATGAAACGGACAGCACCTCCCCTATTTATATGACTTCCCACAAGTCAATACAATCACCAAACAGCCCAAACAACATCATTAATAATTATATTGAGCCTCCAAAATAGTCCACCAACCAACAACATTACTACCAAGCTTTTCGATATATATTTCACAAGTTCTAGCTTCAACGACTTAGCTGCAACTTGGATAATCTTAAATATATATAGAGTAAGAGGTTCCTTACCTTTAAACAGAAAGAACAACTCCAATTTGACCTTAATTTTCCACGAAATATCCCTTCAATTCTGCCACAAGAACAAGGAAGCGAAACTAGCAATTAATTCGGGTTTTTCGGCACTAGAATTACTTTAGAAGACTTGAAATCACCTAGGGTTGATATTAAAAACTTGAAGGTGTATTTACAGGACATAAAACACTTAAAACAACCTCCCACACGAGCTGGAACAACACAAAAATCAGCAACAACAAGAAGAACAAGAAACTTACTAGCGCCACGGGATTCCCGACATTTGATTTGTGTTGTTTGCCCTTTGTTTGGGTCTTGGATCATGAGAGAACCTTGAGAGACTGTTTTTAGGGTTATAAGGTCTGAATATACTGAAAAATAATGACTTAAAACGGGGTTGAGGTATCTTATATATGTCCATATGCCTTAAACCGCCTTTGTGGGCCCCATAGAGAGCAGCTTGGCGCACTCTCGCGAAAACGTGAATATCTCTCTATTCCGAGATCGTATCAACGAACGGTTTAATGCGTTGGAAACTAGACTCATAGATCTTCAATTTTATAGGTAGATCACCCCATAATTCCAAGCACATTGGGAGAAAAATGCAGTAACATTTGACCTAAAGTTTAAGTAAAATTATAAACCTAAGTTGCGACAACTTTTATCAACTTTTGTTTCATAACTCGCTTGACTTCAAGACTTATGATGCGGATATTATATGATTCAAATACATTAAAACAAGACCTCTTGGGATAGTAAATCACCTCTAGTGTTACCCGAAAATACGGGTTACAACATCCTTGATTCGTTTAACTTCTAATATTTGTTAACCACTCTTATACACCCTTGTATCGTTTAAGACCAATAGGATTAACTTCTTATCATCTCAAAGATAATCTCTTCTTGGATTTACATCGACTAACTTACGACGTGATCTATGGTATGCGAATTTGGGTTGTAACACCCTCTCCCCCTTAGGAACATTCGTCCTCGAATGTAAGGGTTTATGGGGTGTCTAACTCATCGTGGATTCCGACGGAGATTTCCGGCTGAGTTTCCCCCATAAAATGGACACTAGCCAAACTTGCAAGCAGTTAAACCCAACCTATGGCCTTACAAGACTATACAAAGCATTATGGATATGTACATTATCTGCATATCACCATTTTGTATTAAAAAAAAGAGTATTCACAAGCTATTGCTTATCTCATAGAGTCGTTTCACCTTATAATGCGTCCTTCTTTCCCCCGACATCCTCGTTATCTTCACTCTGGAATAGGTAAGGGTATTTAGACTTCATCTCCTTTTCTGCTTCCCATGTCATTTCTTCTATATACTTGTTCCTCCATAATACTTTCACGGAAGCTACATCCTTTGTTCTCAGCTTGCGGACTTGTCGATCTAATATAGCCACTGGCACTTCATCATATGATAGATCCTTTGTAACTTGTACATCTTTGATAGGGACGACCCGAGAAGGGTCTCCAATACATTTCCTCAACATAGATACATGGAATACCGGGTGGACAAATTCCAATTCAGATGGCAATTCTAACTCGTAAGCAACCTGTCCAATTCGTCGAATAATTTTGTACGGCCCAATATACCGCGGACTCAACTTACCCTTCTTCCCAAAACGCATAACACCCTTCATCGGCGAGATCTTCAGGAAAACCCAATCACCAACCTCAAATTCCAGATCACGACGTCGGACGTCGGAATAAGACTTTTGCCTACTTTGTGCCATCCTCAGTCGTTCTTGTATCACTTTCACCTTCTCAATGGCTTGGTGAATCAAATCTGGCCCATATAATTCTGTCTCACCGACTTCGAACCATCCAACTGGTGATCTACATCTCCTCCCGTACAGTGCCTCATACGGGGCCATTTTAATACTGGAATGGTAGCTATTATTGTAGGCAAATTCTATAAGTGCCAGATGGTCATCCCAATTCCCTTGAAATCTAGAACACATGCTCGTAGCATATCTTCAAGCGTCTGGATGGTACGTTCAGCCTGTCCATCAGTCTGCGGATGGAATGCAGTGCTGAGATTTACTTGTGTGCCTAAACCCTTCTGAAAAGACCTCCAAAAGTTAGCCGTAAATTGAGCTCCTCGGTCTGATATAATAGATACCGGCACACCATGAAGCCTAACAATCTCCTTGATATACAACTTCGCATAATCTTCAGCCGTGTAAGTTGTCTTAACTGGCAGAAAATGGGCAGATTTTGTAAGTCGATCAACTATCACCCAGATGGAGTCAAACTTATGATAAGAGCGAGGTAATCCAATAATGAAGTCCATATTAATCACCTCCCATTTCCAGGTCGGAATCTCTATATTCTGAATCAATCCACTAGGTTTCTGATGCTCGATCTTTACTTGTTGACAATTAGGACACTGGGCTACAAATTCTGCAATAGACTTCTTCATGTTATCCCACCAATATTGCTCCTTAACGTCATGATACATCTTTGTCGAGCCAGGATGGATAGAATATCGGGACTGGTGAATCTCAATCATAATCTTCTCTCGCAACCCTGCCACACTAGGTACACATAATCGACCCTGGTATCTCAGTGTCCCATCTCCTCCGATCTTGAAAGCTGTAATCTTACACTGCTGAATTCCCTCTCTCAATCTTACTAAGGTAGGATCTTCATATTGCCGTGCTTTTACCTCGGCTACCAAAGATGATTCTGCTGTATTCTGTACAGTAACACCTCCGTCATCAGAGTCCAACAATCTGATTCTCATATTGGCCAGCTGGTGAAGCTCTTTGGTCAACCCTTGTCTACCTGCCTCAATATGTATTAAGCTTCCCATTGACTTACGGCTGAGAGCATCTGCCACAACATTAGCTTTACCGGGATGGTACAATATCTCGACATCGTAGTCTTTCAGTAATTCAAGCCACCTACGCTGCCTCAAATTCAACTCCTTCTGCTTGAAGATGTATTGTAAACTCTTGTGATCTGTGTAGATGTCAACATGGACGCCGTATAAGTAGTGCCGCCATATCTTCAAAGCATATATTACTGCAGCCAATTCCAAATCATGAGTCGAGTAATTCTTTTCATGCTTCTTCAATTGTCTTGATGCATAAGCAATCACCTTCCCACGTTGCATCAATACGCACCCCAAACCTATACCTGAGGCATCACAATATACCACATAACCTTCTGTTCCTTCTGGGAGAGTGAGCACTAGCGCGGATGTCAATCGATTCTTTAGCTCCTGAAAACTATGTTCACAAGCATCAGACCACTGGAACTTGGTAGCTTTCTGTGTTAACTTAGTCAATGGTGCTGATATAGAGGAAAACCCTTCTACAAACCGCCTATAATATCCTGCTAGCCCCAGGAAGCTGCGGACTTCTGACGGTGTTGTAGGTCTCGGCCAATTCTTCACTGCATCGATCTTCTGAGTGTCGACACTAATACCCGCATCAGATATCACATGGCCAAGGAATGCTACTGAGTTCAGCCAGAATTCACATTTAGAGAGCTTAGCATATAACTTATGATCCTGAAGGGTCTGTAATACTATCCGCAAGTGGCCCGCATGTTCCGCCTCCGAACGAGAATACACCAGAATGTCATCAATGAATACGATCACGAACACATCAAGATAGGGCCTGAATACACTATTCATGAGATCCATAAAAGCTGCTGGGGCATTTGTTAGCCCGAACGACATCACCAAGAACTCAAAATGCCCATATCTTGTCCGGAAGGCCGTCTTTGGAATATCCTTCTCCTTAACCCTCACCTGATGATACCCTGAACGCAAGTCAATCTTGGAGAAATACTTGGCACCCTGGAGTTGGTCAAACAGGTCATCAATTCTTGGAAGTGGATACTTGTTCTTTATTGTAAACTTATTCAACTGTCGATAATCGATACACATCCTTAACGACCCATCTTTCTTCCGCACGAACAAGACTGGCGCACCCCAAGGTGAAGTGCTAGGCCTAATGAAACCCTTATCCAGCAAGTCCTTCAACTGTGCCTTCAACTCTCGCAACTCTGCCGGGGCCATCCTGTATGGAGGGATAGAGATCGGTTGAGTGTCAGGCAATGCATCAATGCTAAACTCAATCTCCCTTTCAGGAGGAAGGCCTGGGAGTTCATCTGGGAAAACATCTGGAAATTCATTAACCACGGGGATTAATTGTAGAGTAGGCGGCTTCGCCTCCGCATCCCTAACGCGAACAAGATGATAAATGTAACCTTTTGAGATCATCTTCCTTGCTTTAAGATAGGAAATAAACCTACCTTTCGGCGTAGCAATGTTCCCCTTCCATTCAATGGCGGGTTCACAAGGAAACTGAAACCTAACCATCTTCGTATGACAGTCAACACTTGCATAGCATGAGGCCAACCAGTCCATTCCCATTATCACATCGAAATCAACCATTTCTAACTCAAATAAATTTGCCGAGGTTTGACGACTACAAATCATCACAGTGCAACCTTTATAAACCCTTCTAGCAATCACAGAATCTCCTATCGGAGTGGATACCTCAAGTGGTTTACTTATCAATTCAGGTTCAATGCCAAACTTATTAGCCACAAAGGGTGTAACATATGATAAGGTAGATCCTGGATCAATTAGCGCATATACATCATAAGAAAACACAGACAATATACCTGTAACAACATCCGGAGATGACTCGAGATCTTGTCGACCTATTAGAGCATAGGTTCGATTTTGAGCACCACTCGAACTCGGCACTGAACCTCTACCTCTACCACGACCTGTCGACTGTTGAAAACCTTGTGCTGGAGGTCGAACTGATGAGGAAGAACCAGACACAGATCCACTCGGTTGAGCCATACCACCACCTCCTCTGTTAGGACAATCCCGCATCATATGGCCATGCTGTCCGCAAGAATAGCACGCATCGGAACCTCGACGGCACAGTCCAAAGTGGGCCTTGCCGCACTGATCACAACGAGGTGTTGGGGGTCTCGTCTGACTAGTATCTCTATGAAATTGGGAGCCTGATGCCCTCGAACTCTGACCTGAACCAGAATAGGTAAATCGATCATACCGAGGCCTCTGAAACTGTGGAGGAGCACTAGCTACAGGTGGCGCCGAACTCCTCGAAGATTGGGGCCTGATACTGCCTCTGAACTCATCAGAATACCATGCAAATCTTGCCCTCTTATGCTGGCCCCTATCCTGCTCTCTATCTGCCCTTTGCTGGCGCTTACGATCCTCTAGGGTCTGGGCATAAGCCTGAATACGGGAAATATCCATGCCCTCTACCAAGGAGGCTGTTGTGCACTCATTTATCAGATGTGGTCCCAACCCGTTCACGAATAGATGCACCCTATCACTCATCTCTGACACCATATGGGGAGCATACCTTGCTAAAGAATCAAACTGTATACTATACTCTCGTACACTCATATTACCCTGTCGAAGGTTCAAGAACTTATCAGCTCTAGCTCGTCGTATCTCAACTGGCAAGTAGTGACGAAGAAAGGCCTCAGAAAATTCCTTCCACACGGCTGGAGGAGCGTTCGGACCCCTAGATCTCTCCCAACTATCACACCAGAAAACCGCTAAATCCCGTAACCGATAAGAAGCCAACTCTACTGCCTCCGTATCACTAGCATGCATAACCCGCAATGTACGATGAATCTGATCAATAAATATTTGTGGGTCCTCCTTGGGGTCTGATCCGGTAAACACTGGAGGGTCTAGATTAATAAAATCACGAACTCTCGCACTAACCGGTTTATCAGCAGCACCGGTATTCTGCCTCTGAGCCTGAGCAGCTACCAAGCTAGTCAACAATTGCACCGCACTGCGCATATCATGGTCTGTAGTGCCAGACGGAGGAACTGGATGTACTGGGTGCCTCCTAATATCCTCGGGAGGAGACAGAGAGGTATGAGACGGCATCTCACTCTGAGCCTCACTTTGGCCTGCTCTGGCTGGAGGCACCTGAATGTTACCCTCTCCCACAGCTGTATCAAGCCGTTTACTAATCACTTGCTTCCTAGTCGAAGGCATCGCTGAAAGAAAACAAGGTGAATATTAGATATGAACACTTACTACTCAACTCTACGCACGATCTAGATTCAGGAAGAAGGTAACAACCCTAGATGTCACGTAGCCTCCTGATTATAAATGTGGCGCGCTACACATCCATAATCAAAACTCTACTAGACACGGCTCATAGACAACCCCTAGGACAGACTTGCTCTGATACCAAGTTTGTCACGACCCAACTGGAGGGTCATGACTAGCACCCGGGCCATACTTGCCGAGCACCAACGTACATTTTATCTAACCTTCCTTATTATCTTTAAGGGCCGACAAGATCAATATAAATAGTAGACATGGATCATGAACATCCAACAATGAAAGATAATTTCATGAACATACATAACATGGGACGACAAGACTGTCAAGAAACTATATATAAGGTACGAGCTATCATGATGCCATGAAAGACTATACAACAAAAATCAGCCGAAAAGGCATTCTAAACCATACATAAGTCGACACCTATCTATGAGCCTCTAAAAGAACATAAGTGCTACAACATTGCCGGAACAGGGCCCCGACATACCCATAAGGTCTATAACAAAAATGCATACCAAGACCACGGCAAGTCCGGAGAAGGGATCTCGCCAATAACTGCTGAACTGGACAGCCTACTGTGGTGGGGGAGCTACGTCTACCTGTCTATCAGGACCTGCAGCACGACATGCAGCGTCCACAAATAAAAAGGACGTCAGTACGAATAAAGTACTGAGTATGTGAGGCAAGAAAGCATAAGTAAGAACAGTAATGTAAACATGGATAGAGAATATACAACCTGTGACATCTGGGTACCTCTGAGGGCTACTGACATGAAATACATGATACATACATATATATACATAAACTTTTAAAAGATACGCCTTTGTGGGCATCACCATCATCATATCGTACCCGGCCATAATAGGCTCGGTAAAACGTACCCGGCCATCATAGGGCTCGGTAGAATCGTACCCGGCCACGTGGAGCTCGGTAAAACCCAACTGATCAGTGGTTGCACAATAGGTGCCATACCCGGCCAACTATAGCGTGGCTCGGTAGAGTAAAATAGATACATATATATGATGCATGCTGGACTCATTGGAATCACATTTTGAACCTTTCGGAGTGACGTAAGGTCGGTATCCTTCGTACACGTTATTAGGATTAACTCTTCATCAAGAATCTTATAAGAATCAGGAACTACCAACAACATTGATAATATAAGAATAAGAGAAGTAACATCAATATCAATCGTTTCATAAGAAGGGCAGCAATGTAAGTACTGCTAGCTTCTAAGAGTAGAGTATCTTTGGGAGCTCGTTCATTACATTATGTACAATTGGAGTCGTGCAAAAGAATGAAGGGGATAGCCTCACATACCTTGTATATACTGCCCAACCTCAAGCTATGCAAATATCATGACTCCTTAGTCTACAATAAGACAAATGACACTATCATTATCGTTTAAGCGTCGTAACTATTATGTATCGACCACAACCTATTTTACGATGAAACGGACAGCACCTCCCCTATTTATATGACTTCCCACAAGTCAATACAATCACCAAACAGCCCAAACAACATCATTAATAATCATATTGAGCCTCCAAAATAGTCCACCAACCAACAACATTACTACCAAGCTTTTCGATATATATTTCACAAGTTCTAGCTTCAACGACTTAGCTGCAACTTGGATAATCTTAAATATATATAGAGTAAGAGGTTCCTTACCTTTAAACAGAAAGAACAACTCCAATTTGACCTTAATTTTCCACGAAATATCCCTTCAATTCTGCCACAAGAACAAGGAAGCGAAACTAGCAATTAATTCGGGTTTTTCGGCACTAGAATTACTTTAGAAGACTTGAAATCACCTAGGGTTGATATTAAAAACTTGAAGGTGTATTTACAGGACATAAAACACTTAAAACAACCTCCCACACGAGCTGGAACAACACAAAAATCAGCAACAACAAGAAGAACAAGAAACTTACTAGCGCCACGGGATTCCCGACATTTGATTTGTGTTGTTTGCCCTTTGTTTGGGTCTTGGATCATGAGAGAACCTTGAGAGACTGTTTTTAGGGTTATAAGGTCTGAATATACTGAAAAATAATGACTTAAAACGGGGTTGAGGTATCTTATATATGTCCATATGCCTTAAACCGCCTTTGTGGGCCCCATAGAGAGCAGCTTGGCGCACTCTCGCGAAAACGCGAATATCTCTCTATTCCGAGATCGTATCAACGAACGGTTTAATGCGTTGGAAACTAGACTCATAGATCTTCAATTTTATAGGTAGATCACCCCATAATTCCCAGCACATTGGGAGAAAAATGCAGTAACATTTGACCTAAAGTTTAAGTAAAATTATAAACCTAAGTTGTGACAACTTTTATCAACTTTTGTTTCATAACTCGCTTGACTTCAAGACTTATGATGCGGATATTATATGATTCAAATACATTAAAACAAGACCTCTTGGGATAGTAAATCACCTCTAGTGTTACCCGAAAATACGGGTTACAACATCCTTGATTCGTTTAACTTCTAATATTTGTTAACCACTCTTATACACCCTTGTATCGTTTAAGACCAATAGGATTAACTTCTTATCATCTCAAAGATAATCTCTTCTTGGATTTACATCGACTAACTTACGACGTGATCTATGGTATGCGAATTTGGGTTGTAACACTTGAGTAGAAAGACGAACAGTATGTGTAGTTTGTCTTTCATTTTAGCAGAGGAGAGGCCATTAGCTTTTTTAGTCCCTCGCTAACAGACTTGTGAGGCTGGATATTTCAGAGCCCAGCCGAGTTCTTTCATGTGTTGTGGCCCAGTCTTCACTTTTTGAGCATATCAAGGTTTGCCAGTTTGATGATCCACACTTATTGGTTCTTCGAGAAACACTACTACGGGTGGTTCCAAGGACGTTACTATTGGCACGTATGGTATTCTGTGACTCCAGAATCATTTATGTGTTCCTAATGTGGATCGACTGAGGAAAAAGATTCTAGAGGAGGCACAGAGTTCTCGGTATTCTACTCATCCAGGTGCTACAAAGATGTATCATGACGTGAGGCAGCATTATTGTTGGCAGCGGATGAAAAAGGACATAGTGGAATATGTAGCTAGGTGCCTAAATTTCCAGCAAGTTAAATATGAGCACTAGAGGACAGATGGCCTACTTAAGTAGATGACTATACCAGAGTGGAAATAGGAACGCATTACTATGGACTTTGTAGTTGGGTTGCTGCGGACCTTGCGGAAGTTTGATGCAGTTTGGGTCATCGTCGACAGGTTGACCAAGTCGGCACACTTCATTCCGGTTGTGACTACATACACTTCAGAGAGGTTGGCTCAGATTTATATTCAGGAGATAATTCGGTTGCACGGTATGCCAATTTCCATCATATCAGATAGAGGCCCTCAGTTTACTTCACATTTCTGGAGAGCAGTGCAGAGTGAATTGGGGACCCATGTAGAGCTCAGCACAACTTTTCATCCGTAGACCGACGGGCAGTCGGAGCAGACAGTTCATATTTTGGAGGATATGCTCAGGGCATGTGTGATTGACTTTGGAGATCAGTGGGATTGTTTCTTGCCTTTGATCGAGTTTGCCTACAACAACAGTTACCAATCCAGCATCGAAATGGATCCATTTGAGGCTTTATATGGTCGGCGATGTCGTTCGCCCATCGGATGGTTTGAGCCCGGTGAGGCTAAGTTATATGGTAGTGATTTGGTGAAAGATGCCTTGGAAAAGGTAAAGTTGATTTAGGAGCGACTTTGTACAGCACAGTCCAGACAAAAGAGTTACGCGGATCAGAAAGCGCATGATTTATCATTTATGGTAGGTAAAAATGTTCTCTTGAAAGTTTCGCCGATGAAGGGAATCATGAGATTTGGGAAAAAAGTCAAGTTGAGCCCAAGGTTTATAGGACCATTTAAGGTGTTGAGACGAGTTGGGGAGGTTGCTTACAAGCTTTCCTTACCTCCCAGTCTATCGGGAGTTCATCCAGTTTTCCATGTATCTATGCTCCGGAAGTATTATGCCGACCTATCACATGTGTTAGACTTCCGCACAGTTCAGCTAGATAAGAGCTTGGGTTATGAAGAGGAGCCAGTTGCCACTGTTCATAGACAGGTTCGCCAGTTGAGGTCCAAGAAGATTTCTGTGGTAAAAGTCCAGTGGAGGGGCCAACCAGTCGAGGAAGCGACTTGGGAGGCCGAGAAGGACATGCAGAGCAAATATCCACACTTATTCAACACTCCAAGTATAATTCTAAACTCGTTCGAGGACGAACGTTTGTTTAAGAGGTGGAGAATGTAATGAACCAACCAGTCATTTTGACTTTTAGAACCCCGTTCCCCTAAATAAAACTCCCCGTATGTTCTTTTACTAATTTATGATTTACGGGGATGGTTGGTTCGGGATTTAGAAGTGTTCGGGTTAAAATCGAAACACTTAGTTCCTTATTTTGACTTTAAAAGGCCAAGTTTGACTTCGGTCAACATTTTTAGAAAACAGCCCCAGAATCGGGATTTGACGATTCCAATAGGTTTGTATGATGATTTTGGACTTGGGCGTATGTTCGAATCGGGTTTTGGACAAACCGGGAGCGTTTCGGAGCTTAATAGTGAAAATCGGCTATTTAAAGGTTCAAGGTTCTTTAAATTTGGTTTGGACTAGGTTATGGAGTAATCGAGGTCCGTTTGAAATTCTAAGCCTGGGAATAGTTTCGTATGGTGATTTAAGACTTGCATGCAAAATTTGGTGTCATTCCGAGTAGTTTAAGTATGTTTCGACGTATTCGGAATAAGTTTTGAAATTTTGAAAATTCTAAGTTGAATCAATTTGGTTGAGGTATGATTCTTAGTTTTGATGTTGTTTTACACGTTCCGAGGGTTCGAGCGAGTCCATTTTATGATTTCAAACTTGTTGGTATGTTCGGGCCCCGGGGGCCTCGGGTGTCAACCGGACGAGGCTCGGACCAATTTTGAAATTTGGAACAGCAGCTGCTTCTGCTGCAATCGCACCTATGCTTGGACAGTCGCAGGTGCGACCATCGCAGATGCAACATTGTTCTTGCAGAAGCGGAAAGGGGAGGGGCAGGCCATCAACCGTAGATGCGGAATTTTGGGCGCCATTGCGAGCGCGCAGGTGCGAGGCAAGGCACGCAGAAGCGAGAAATGCGCAGATGCGAAGGCTTGGGCGCACCTGCGGTTGCGCAGAAACGGTCCCTTTGTGCGCATGTGTGAGAACACTGCTAGGCAGAATGTTTTAAAGGGGCAAGACTAAGCCATTTTAGCCCGTAATTCCTCCATTTTGGGGTAATTTTGGAGCTTTTTGAGAGGGGATTTCAACTAGCAACTTGAAGGTGAGTTAATTCTACACACTTTGAGTCAAATAAATAGATTATGGGTAGATTATAACCTGTAAATCGTGGAAATCAATGATTTAGATGAAAAACCTAGATTTTTATAAAAATGAGATTTTAACCACGAAAATGATTATGAAATTGTATGGAAATTATATATTTGAGTTCTTGAGATTATGGGTAATATTTTCCTCCGAATATTTCTAGAATCCGGGCACGTGGGCCCAGGGTGAATTTTAGTAATTTTACCATTTTGGGTTGGGTAATTAATTTAACAGCCTAATTTTGAATTATTGAGCATGTATTAATTATTTTATATAACTTTTGGATAGTTTCAAATTTTTCGGCATCGAATTGAGATATTAACGCGACATTTTGATCTGGAAGTGGACTTTGAGACTAGGTAAGTCTCTTGTCTAATCTTGAAAGAGGAAATTTACCCCATAGATGATTTTAATTAATAATTGTTGTTAATTGTGGGGGTTACGTACGCACGAGGTGACGAGAGTCCGTGCGTAGCTACTAATTATGCTATGTCTGGGTAGTTTGGGACTCAAATCATGAAATACTTGTGATAATTGAATCCTCTATATAATTAAAATGTTGGGATTATATTGTAAATTGTTAGGAAAAATAGCAAAAAATCGAAATTTCATATACTTGATTTTTTGTGTAAATTATTTATTTGTTAAAGAAAATTGTACATCCTTATGTGTTAGTTTTATAATAACTTCTCATTCCGTAGGTTCATAAGAAAATGACATCATTTCTTGTGGAGCGGGCTGAATGCCTCGGCAGTATAGATGCATCTATGGATCATGCCGCATGACACTCTGAATCTGGCCGAACGACCTCGGTAGGAATCGTGCCTAATAATAATAATTATACGATACCTTGATATTTTATTACAGCTTGTGAAGCAAATTGATAAATTGGAAATTATTGGAATTTGAGAATAATTAATTCTGCTCGTTAAGGAAATTATAGATGTTCAAATAAATAATGTTTAATTAAATATTTTTATTTTAATATTATTAACCCATAGTGAGCGTCAAAGTCGACCTGTCGTCACCACTTCTCGAGATTAGGCTTGATACTTACTGGGTACACGTTGTTTACGTACTCATGCTACACTTGCTGCACTTTTTTGAGTAGGACCTGAGACAGGTGCTATAGGTGGACATACCAGCGCGTACCCAAGTTATCCAGAGGCTTAGTGGTGAGCTGCCTTTCTGAGCCGTTCTGCAGGAACTAGTGCCTCTTCTTGTATTTGCATTCTTTCTATTTTATTTAAGATAGTATTTAGAATTTTTGTATAATCTACTAGATGCTCATATACTTGTGACACCAGGTCTTGGCACACACACTAGTAGAATTGTTGGTTTTATTATTTTCTTGGTTTATATTTAATCGGATCTTTCATATTTTTCTTAATTATTACAAGTAAGAAGAGTTTAATTACTCGAAAAGTTTTAAAAAAAAGAATAAATATATATTTAATTCACTAGTTGGCTGGCCTAGCTGTGATGTTGGGCACCATCATGAACTATAGGTGAAATTGGGTCGTGACATCTAAATAATCGAAAGTGCTTCTTGAATTATTGGTTAAACCAAGTTAGGAGAATATTGGATAGATGTTTCCAAGATATTAATACATTAACATTCCCTTTTGCATATATCATTGTGCCTCACATTAATTTACCTCGTAAAGTTTAATTAGATTAATTTGAGAGAAGGATCTTGACCTTAAGATTAAGCTAATCATCTAGTGAATTCGTGAAAATTATTAGAACATTAAAAATGAATTTAATAGAGTTAGATTTCGAATAACTACCTTGTACCTATTTTGCCGCGATGCTTATTTCTCATATTAATAACAACCCATCTTTAGATCAACTCTTTAGTTTTTTGTGGTCAATTTTACTTAGTCATAATATTAGTTTGTTAGTTGTAGTTAATAAACGCCTCAAATTAAATGTTTATTCATTTTGAATGGTGTTAAGCTATAAATTACTAAAATACTGTTTAATACAATCCATATAGATAAAATACATAATTTATACTATTTTTAATTAACAAGCTTTCAATTTATACAATGATTTCATGGAGCAAATGCACAAACATAAATTGCATAACCGAGAAGAATTTAGAATTATGAGATGAGGGAGAGAGTTTTCAGCTCAAAGCTTATTGATCTCATTATCATAAGGAAAGGAATGATCAAAATGTAAAATAAACCTCTTACAGAAAGTATCAAATGTTCGGCTATTTATACACGGAACTAATTAAGACTAACTACCACTAACTCCTCTAACCACCTAACAGATTAAGTTATAACTTTTGTTTTGTATATATTGGCCGCACATCTTATGATATATTACAGAAGTAGCTCATGGTGGCTCATAACACCCCCTCCCCCCCTCCCCCCAAGCTGGAGGGAAGAAAAATATTCTTCATTCCTAGCTTGCCAACAAAGAATCATGTTGTTTTATGCCCAATCCATTAGTCAAGATGTCTGTTATTTGTTCCTTGGTGTTGACATGTATTGTTTTGATTGTCCCTGCTTTCACCTTCTCTCTAATGAAATGACAGTCAATGTCGATGTGTTTGGTACGCTCATGGAATATAGGATTCGCTGCTATCTGAATTGTAGCTCTATTGTCACACATCAAATTCACTGGTATCTGAAGCTCAATGCCTAATTCACCAAAAACCTGCCAACCAAACTACCCTAGCTGTTGTAGAGGCCATACTCCTGAATTCTTCTTCAGCTGAACTCCTTGCAATAGTCATTTGTTTCTTGGATTTCTAGGAAATCAAGGTTGTACCATAGAAGACTATGTAACCTATTACTGACCTTTTGGTTTGCAAACAAGCCTCCAATTGGCATCACAATAAACATTTAGTTGTCCATCACCCATAATAGGTAGTAGCAAACCCTGTATAGGTTTAGTCTTTATGTATCTTACTACTCTTATAGTTGCATCCAAGTGTGACTGCTTGGGAGCATACATGAACTGGCTAAGAGTCTGAATTTCATAAGAGATGGAAGGTCTAGTCATTGTTAAGTATAACAATCTCCATACCAATCTCTGATATCCAGCCTCTTCTAATAGACTATCATCTAGAAGTTGTTATTTAAAGGCGCTTTAATTCAATTCTAAATCGCACCATATGCATGCACTACTCGTTCCATACCTGCGGTCCAGGGGGCTTTAGACCTCTATTTGGGTGGTTCTAGACTTTACCTAGGTTGTTCAAAATGATAAAACTAATCGCACATTCAAAATAAGTAGGACTACACATAATAGCAAAGAGTGGCTCATGTTATCCTCCACACGTAACAATAAAGCACACAAAAAAGTTCCAAGCTACACAGTAGACAATTTCAGGATTAAGACGTATTTGAGTCGTTAAGTCCTATGGGCATGATTTCTATATGATTTTGATTTCTGGTATCATACAGGTAGTACTGCAATTTTTAGACTAATGCTTAGGCAGACTACAGGCATTGTAAATCCTATAGGCATAATTTCTAATTTTTTGAGCAATGAAATGATCCAGAAGTGCTGATTTATAGACGTGTGTCTCAAGAAGGTGAGAGTATCCTATAGGCAGGATTTCTAATAGTTGATAACTTAGGCAATGAAATAACCTCGAAAGTCTAGTATTAACAATGTTGATCTCATAAATAATTTTTTAAGCAAATGACAACATCCTATAGGCGGGATTTCTAACCATTGACAATCAGACTTGATTATATAACGATGTACTCTTATAGGCATGTCATCTAGGCGAGGCAGTGTAATAAAAACAAACAAGAGTAGTTGATTAAAAGATTGGTGTCCTATAGTCATGGCATCTAGATGGGCAGTACACTAAAGGTAATAGAAGCAATCGACCAATTGATTTATTACAAGTCCTATAGGCATGGTATCTAGGTTGACAAAAAGAATATGTCATACATCCTATAGGCATGTTGTCTGAATGCACACTAGTAATATAGAATCGAGTATGGTAAATACTTGAACTAACGTGTTTGGACAGTGTGCAAGTGAGATGTGTGTGATTCCTATAGCCATGATTTTTACTGATATGCAGAAATAAATCAAGTTTAAACAAAGTAGCACATAAAGCATGTAAATCCTATAGACATGTTTTCTACCCTTTTATGCGAATATTAAAATACCCGAGCCCCCTTTCATTAATCTCCTCATTATTCGTTATTACAAATTATTACAGGCCCAAATGATATAGTATAAACCTAAATATGACTGGTTACAGAATGAAACAACCAAAAACACAATATAACAAACACAGGCCCAATGCAGAACAACCCATGGATGTCCCTAAACCTTCAATGGTCCTAATCTTCATGCAACAACAAACCCATACACCACTTACCATAGCAACCTGAGTTTCATACTCAAACCCAGCATGTATGGCCCAACAATAGGCCTAACGAATAACCTTACTTACTCAAATAAGCCATACAGGTGACAAAATGTTCATAGAATTAACTAAAGAACTTAAACACTTAGTTCTTAGAGTTGTGGCTAACAACATCTCTAGCCAAGACATATAAACATGATCGGGCTAGATTGGGAAGCACACAAGGCAAATTTGTGCTCGTAGTTCTAGCGACAAAGTTTAAGAGTGACCTAATTGACTACGTAGGATAGTAAACCATTCCAAAGAGTTTCAATAATGAAGCATGATTCAGGTCAACCTAGGGAACCTTAGATGAAGGTCTAACAGATTCAAGCCAGAGGCAAACAAAGCACAGTCAACACATGAAGATGTTCATCATGAAAACCCTAAGGAACAAAGTAACAGAATCAGCTCACGTTCAAGCAATTGCTTAATGGAACATGGGAAAGACCCTAGCATATTGAACATTAATCATAATATAAGAAGCATGCCGATTCTCAACAGCAAGATAGGCTAGTATTGAACCTGATACTAGTCGGCCATATATGAGAGGAAAGACTAGTTATGAGGTTTCCTAAGGTCTCAAACAGTGTAGAAGAGCACAGGATTGCATAAGTCCAAGCATACATTAGAACTTAAATAGCATGGAAACAGGCCTTAGCTAACTAGTACAACATCAGGAACTCAGCAGGTTGGGCAGGAATGACTTAACAAGGTCTGGCATATATGTATTGATTATTACAAAGATATAAGACAGAGCAGGGAACATACATTAGTTTACAAGTAGTAGGAAAGCAGGTTTAGGCTAGTAACATAATCAGGAGTTGACTCTAATAAAACATTAAGTTATACATGAATGACTCAACAAGAATTAGAACATGACTCGTCTCGTCACAAGACTCAGTGTAGGCAACAATAATAGGCATTACACATTAGAGCAAACGGACTTAAGAAAAAATAGAATCAGGACAACAAATAGGCAAATTCGATTACTAGAAAGCATAGAGCCTCAAGAAGAACTTCAGAGTATACAATAGCGTGTTGATTCACAAAATCCCAGAGATATAGATATGCAGAAGAGGAACTCAAACGAAAAGGAACGGAATTGCAAAGGCCATATGTACTTACCAGTTACAGATTAAGGAACAAGTAAAAACGAAGAACAACAATACTCCAATGTCAAATAGCAAAACGAATAGTAGAACCCAGGAATCTTAGTGCATCAGAGTTCCTAAGGGTTTCGAATGAACCTCTGGCAGTGTTCACACTAAGAAAGGTTCGATAATTGAATTTCGATGGCCTTGGCTTTCAGCCGGTCAAGAAATTGAGCCTTAGAGTAGTATAAGATGAATAAGAATAAGAGAGTAGTAGTAATATTTCTCAGTGATTCCAAGTATGTCCCCAGGGAAAATTGGGGAGAATTTTATATAGTGTTGAATCAAGCATGTAAACAAGGAAAGAAATCAAGTAAACACGAACAAAAAGAGTAAAATATCGCATGCAATCAGTAAAATAACCGGAAAGGAAAGAAATCAAACTCCAAACCTTAGTTAGGGTTTAATACTCAAAAATCGGCCGACTGATATGAAGAATCAAGTCTTTCTTCGTATATATGGACGAAATATTGTCCAACTCTCCAACATTGAGGTTGATTCCAGTCCGATATAGAGATCGTATTTGCCAAAATTGGGCAAATACCTAAGTAATACCATAAACGTGTGACCAGTAGCGGAGAAACATAGATATGGTAAGCAAATAATGGTGGAATACCGTAATCAACGGGATTAGGAGAGAGAATTAAGTGAGAGGCGGCTAGGGTTCATTAGAAGAGAGAAGAGGAGAGTTGAAGGGATTTGGGGCAGCTGTTAGGTGGGAGATGAGGTAGGGTTTCTGTGTTTGGTTAACTAAAAGGGCTTGGGTGAGCGAGGGTCGTTGATCTTGAGAGATCAACGGCCAGGATTTAAAAGATGAATGGGGCGGGACGTTTAAAGCGGGTACCGACATGGTTTATTAAAGAGTCATTTGGTTTTGGGCCAATGGGAATTGGGCAAAGCTTTGGTCCGAAATTAGCCTTGTATTGGGCTGGATTTTAAATATAATAACTTAAAAATAATAATTTAATAAAATAATTAAATAAATATAAAAATATTATTTATACAACTTAATATGTTAAAATAATAGATGAAGGTTATAAAAATATAAAAAAAATTGACCTTGAATAAAATGACGAAATGCAATTAATTGTAAAGTATAGGCTATTTTGCAAAAAATGTATAAATAGCTCAAAAATGCAAAAAATGTAATTATATGAAATGACGTAAAATGGTATAAAACATGCATGTGGGTATAAATAATAAATTTGGATGATTAAATCATCCCAAAATAATTTGAAGGGATATTTAATAAATATTTAAATAATTAAATGCGAGAAAAATCAATTTTAAGCTTTAAAAATTATAGAAAATTCTTATATGAATCGTGTAAATTAGGTAATAATGCAAGAAATAATATTTTAAAAGTATACATGAAATTTATAAAAATATGAGGGCAAAATTGGGTATCAACACAAGTCATCCACATATATAAGCACAAGTACTAAATGGTTGCCTTCTCTTCTTGTAAACAAGGAATATTCATAATAACTCTGAGTAAAATCCATCTTTTGCGGTGCATCTATCAGCTTAAGATTCCACTGTCTTGAAGCGTGTTTGAATACAGGATACTTTCCCTACCTTAGAGCAGTCTTGGAGAAACCTAGAAGTACAATCGTGTACACCTCTTCTACAAGATCACCTTGTAAAAAAGCAGTATGAACATCCATCTGGTAGAGGGACCAGCCAAAGTGAGCTGCTACTGTAATAATGGACCTGACAGTCACCATTTTAGCTACAGGAGAGAATGTATCAATATAATCTAATCCCTCCTTTTTGTGTGTACCCCTTGGCTACTAGGCGAGATTTGTATCTTTGAACCTCCCCAGATGCCTTGTATTTGATCTAAAGACATTTGCATCCATTAGGATGCTTCCCAGGAGGAAAAGACACAATGCTCTATGTTTGGTTGTCATTCAGTGCTTGAATTTCTTTTTGCATGGCTGCCACTCATTTTGGATCTTTAGCAGCCTCGGAGAAAGATTTGGGCTCAACCTCTGCTGAAAATGCTGCCAAGCATTTCTAGTAGGTGGAGGCTAAACCTTGATAACATAGTGTTGTAAACAGTATACTAACTTGTTAGGGGTTGTGCCTCTTAGATAATCACTCATCCATATAGGGGATTTGGAAGTCCTAGCAGATTTTCTAAGAGTTGGATTAGCATGTGAAGTACAAGCAAAATCAACTGGTATTGAAGGTGCAGAAGCAATCTGACTAGCATCAGGAGAAAGAACTTCAGGATAGAGGTCACCAGCAGAGTCAACTGGAACTTGTTGGGTAGAGTCAAGAGGAGATCCATCTGCAAAGTCAACAAGAATATCCTCTAATTCTGAGCTAACAAACACAGAATCTAAGTGTCTATCATCAAGATGAACTAATAGAATAGGTGATACATCATTAGAATTCCTAGCAACAGAAACTAGGATCAGGTGTAGTATCAAAAGAATGTTGCTAAAGTATGGGGATTTAACAAGACCAGTACTTGAAGGCATCTGCTAAAGGGGAAGACATTCTCCTTGAATATGACATCTCTACTAGCAAATAAAGAGTGACTCTGTAGATCATAGAGTTTGTAGCCTTTCTATATAAGAGAATAGCCCAAAAATAATGTTGGAACTCCTCTGGAAGAAAACTTGTGTTGTTTCTTGAGATTTACTGCATAACATAAACACCCAAATATTCTAAGATGATCAAGTATGGGATATTTGTTGAATACCACTTCAAAAGGAGATTTTCATGGAAGAGTCCTGTAAGGAATTATATTGATAGGATATATTGTTGTCATGATACATTCACCCCGGAACTTCAAAGGCACATTGACTTGAAATTTTAATGAACTGGTGGTATCCGAAATGTACCTTGTCTCCTCTCGACAACTCCATTATGTTGTAGAGTGTAGGGGCAGGAACTTTGATGTGTTATCCCTTCTGAACTCAGGAGATATTTTAGTTGGTTGTTAAAAAATCAACCTCCATTATCTGTTCTTAAAGTTTTGACAGCAACAGAAAAAAAAATTTAAGAATGAAATGAATTGTTTCAGCACTAACACTGACTCATCCTTGGAGTTCATGAGACAAATCCATGTGTATCTACTAGAGTCATCAACCAATGTTAGAAAATACCTTTTTCCATCAAAAGTAAGAATTTTAAAAGGGCCTCAAACATCTGCATGTACAAGATCACCAAATTCTTCACTTCTATTAGTATTAGTAGGAAAAGAGAATCTTGTTTCTTTGGCTACAAGGTATACTGAACAATGTTCACTACAATCAACAAACTTGGTATTACGAAAAAAAAAAATATTCTTAGTGTATTCATAGGGACATGGCCTAGCCTCCTATGCCATAAAAGTCCATTTATTTTATTCACTAACTGGCAGCCTCTCCCTGAGTGACATTCTTACTTTCAGATCCAGGATATAAAGGCTATGCTCCACTCTACAAATCCCCTTCACCTGCCAACTGTAAATGTCTTGGAACACACATAAGTCAGAGAAGAAGGAAATGAACAAGCCTGCTTCGTTTGAAAGCTTAGAAACAGATAGCTAGTTGTACGGAAATTGTGGCACATACAGCACTCCCTTGATAGCCTGACCATCTAATATACAGGAAGACCCTATGTTAGTTATTCTACTTGTTTCACTATTGGAAAATTACACTTGTCTGACATCCGTGTTAGTCAATTCTATAGAATAAATGTATGCATCCAAATTAGAAACCATGTGATTAGTAGCTCCTGAGTCTATTATCCATCTATCTTCCTCTACTTGGCTTAGAAGAGATAGGGGTATACCTGTGACTTTGGCATGTGTTGCAGTCTCAATAGGTATTGTAGGTTAATAAGCAACTGCAACAATTATTGATATTGTTCCTCTATGAAGAAGTTTCCTTGGACTGCAGTTTTGTGACCATTTCTATCCTTTGAGCCTTGGGATTCATCGAGTTGCACATTGTGTGCTACTATTGTGTTCCTCTCAAAAAGGTTTCTTTTTTGCTTAAAATCCGCAGGATAACCTACTAGTTTGTAACAAACATCTTTACTGTGACCTATCATTTTACAATATTCACAATATGCCTGAGTTCTTTGTTCATAAGTGTTGGTAGCTCCTTGCCCGGTGTTGTAAGCTACAGTTGCAGCTCCTATCTCTAAGGTGGTAGTACTTCCTACCTTTGCTCGCTAACTCTCATCTTGAACCACCATTCCATATGCCTCACTAATTGTTGGTGTTGGAATCATTAGCATAATATAACTCTTCGCTTAAGCAAATGATTTATTTAGTCCACTTAGAAAATAAACCAGTCCTTGTTGTTCAATATGCTCAAGGAACACCTTCAATTCTAGATATGGACAAGACAGAGTAGGGGTCATGGCATCATATTCATCCCATAGATCTTTCAATTTCGAGTAGTAGGTAGTAACTGGAGCGAGACCTTGCTTCAAAATAACGATTTCCTGAAGTAGGTTGTAGATTCTGGAGATGTTCCTTTTATCAAATCTCTCCTCAAATCCTTCCACATATTGTATGCAGATGAAGAATAAATCACACTACTGTAAAGTTCTTTTGTCACTGCGTTCATGATCCAAGACAACACAAAAGCATTATATCCCTCTCAGTGATCATGAAGATCCTTCTTAAAATTCACCTTTTACAGGTTCCGTCAATAAAGCCGATTTTGTTCTTCGTGAAAGCCCAATTCTCATAGATCGACACCACAAATTGTAGTTTTAAGTCCCTAACAGTCTGAAATCGATCAGATGCTCCCCTGGCGAGTCCGATAATGCAAATACAGTCGATGATTGTGGTTAAGTACAGTATCATCACTCGTACCTTCGTCAATGGCCATCTCAGATCTGAATCAGAAACCCTAACTCTGGAACTGCCTTTGTCAATGGAATTGGACACAAAATCGAAGAGCGAAATCAACACTGGCACCTAATCGCAAGGCTCTGATACCATATTGAGCAAATGCACAAGAATATATTGAATAACATAGAAGAATATAGAACCATCAGATGAGGGAGAGAGTTTTCAGCTCAAAGCTTATTGATCTCATTATCAGAAGGAAAGAAATTATCAAAATATAAAATGAGCGTCTTACATAAAGTATCGAATGTTCAACTATTTATGCGCGGAACTAATTAAGACTAACTACCACTAACTCTTCTAATCACCTAACAGATTAAGTTACAACTTTTGTTCTGTACACATTAGCCCCATATTTTATGATATATTACAGAAGTAGCTCATGGTGGCTCAATAGATTTATACGCTCGTCAGTGTCGCAGCGAGGTATGAGGTTCAGATAAAGACAGTGAAAAATGACAAAATATCATGTGCAGAAGCAAATTTAAAATTTTCATTTGTGGTGCATAATATCCTTTCGCTCATTACTTGTCGAAGACGGTAAATGCGTGTCAACCAATATATATATATATATATTGGTGAACTTTCATTTTTTATATAGTTTTTTTCTCAATAATCCAGCAGTTATGTCTCCATGTCATTGGCCTATTAACATCCTCTTACCTAGAACCAAAGCAAGAGAAACCACTTCACTGTCGGACAAGTTTCCTTCAAGATATACAAAATTAAGAATAAGAAACAGGATTAAAGGGTTAAAGATTATGTTCCAATTCTGCATAATTGTGTACGTGTTACTGATACACAAACTTGAGCAATAATTTTGTTTTATATTGTTGGTTTAAATATGACAAGATAATAAGAATGTTATTTTTTATCGTGACCTAATAAAAATAATGTGACAATTTAAAGAACCGGACATTAAATAAAATTAGATGCAGTGAACCTATAGAAAATATAATTCATGCAACCTTCTCCGCGAGATTTACAGGACTTTAATTTATCCGACAGTAGGAGAATGATATGTTCCAAAAATCATGCAACATTCCTAATTGCAAGAACTAATTATATATGACTTCCTCCGAAATTAAGATGCCGCTCTGTATCCTCAGAGCAATAAAATGTAACCCAAGTCATAAGGCATTTGAATAATCTAAGTTGTTGATTGACGGACTGTTATAGATAATTAATTGCATAACAGTTTCTTCTGCGGTTTTAAATTTGAACGAAACTGCTAAGAAATTCAGTGGCAGATAACGTGACTAGATGTGGCCAATGATGCAAGATTGAGTGGATCATAATATCTTAGTTTTAAATTTGGATATAATCATGATTCATGACAGCATTAGTTATTCCCCTTAAGGGGGTGCATTGCATTCCTTTATTCAGTCTGTCACTTGTAATACCATTTTATACTTGCATTGTACAATTCTTAATAAACATCAACTAATTATTTGGGATTGAAGTGGAGCTATTATTATATAGTTGTTAATAAAGATTTACTTATAGTTCCATCGCTTCTCCAGAAAACAAACATGTAGAGATTTGCAGGTAGAATTACGAATTGTCTTGCATGGATGGAGCAAGCAGTTTTATTTAAACTAGCATTTGGCCATAGATTCCCAAATTTATTCTGAAAAATCTGATTTGGGTGAAGTTTGGTTTGAAGATGAAAATGTGTTTGGACATTTGTTTTGGGTGAAGTTTGATTTGAAAAAATATGAAACATGACTTATACCCACAAGTTCTAAAGCCTATCACAAATACCCAACAGTATCATTATCAATAACATTCATTATATTATCGCAAACCATAGTCCTCAACATAAATAAATTCGATATTAAATTATCATTTTTATAATGAACTACATGATACACTATCAGATGACCGAGAAGACGAAGCAACATCGTTACAAAATAATAAATGGTGGACTCTTTTATAAAATACAAAAGTTTGGGACAATTTTAAAAAAAAATATAATAGTGATATTTTGGCCCAAAACCAGCTATTGAGCTGGTTTGGGATTTGGGATTTGAAATTTGGCCAAATTGTAGGCAAAATCTATGGCCAAACATGTGTTTGCCAAATAAAACTCAAGTTTATTTTGGCAAAATCTATTGTCAAATGGGTCCTAAGAAGTTATGCTTCCGCACTGATGCAATAATTAAATGCATTGTTTTCTCTCAACAAAAGCTTCATCTCAGACGGTTTGAATAAAAAAGTCAGTTAAGATCCATTTTAACCTTTTCAATTTCAATATTTTAAAATTCTCATACCATCACTCACAATTAAATGGTAAATATGACAAATATATCTGACATGAAAAATGTTACTAAATGCAGGATTTAGCGTACTGGTAAGCAAGGATATAACATTTGTGTTACTAGTAACATTATCCATTGAATCTGACATTATTTTATCACTAATGCAAAAATATCTACAAATATCTGTAACTGTGCTAGCAATAAAATACCCTGTGTGACGTGAATTAATTATTCTATAAGCAATTATGCGCTTTTGCATTATCCAATCCTCATCAATCCAATGACTGGTAACAGTAAGGTAATCACAGTCATTACCACTTCTACCAATATTAGTTGTAATAGCAACACGACAATTTATATGAGTAAATAAATAGCGCAAATATTATTCATATTCATGCTTATATTTATAAATATCGCTCTTTACGGTTGTGCGAGGAAACCCTTTATAAGTAGGATTAAAAAAATTCTAATATAATGTACAAAGTTAGGGTCAGAAAGAAAACTATAGGGTAAACACATAACAGTTACCATTTTTGTCAATTCTTCCCGATCTTTTTTAGGATCATAATATAAAATACCATCGGTAACAGTGTTAATTACCGGTTGAAATTGATTTGAACTGGTACTATGGTCAGTCTGAGTAGGACTAGGTACACTTTTCCCCTCGTCCAAAGCTTTCAGACGTTCATATCTGATTCTATCTTGACGGTGTTATTTTTATGTGTCTAGCCAAAGTCCCCTCCCCCATCCCCCCTTCCCCTCGCGATCCAAAATATTTAAAAGATAACTCTGTACCACAAGTTTTACACTTAGCCCTATTTTCTAAAACTAGTTGAGTAAATAATGGCCAAACAGGAGATGTTTCCGTCCGTTTGGTAGGTTGTATAGAAAAAATAGGAACAATAACAGGAGGATCAGATGGGGCATCATTTGGATTAGTAGGGTTATCACTAGTTGGGTTAACATCAGTAGCATGACTAGTGGGTGTATCATCATCTGGTTGAGTTTCATCAAGATCAATTTCCTCATCATCATTTTCATCAATAGTATTATAATTATTAGAATAAAGAGCATTTATTAATTCATTGTCTAATTGTTCACCGGGTACAATATTATAACAAAATTGACTCTCAGTAAATTATAATAAACTATTGTCACTATCAAGAATAATAGGTGTAGAACGAATATGAGATTTGATTCGGGGAGCCGGGGGTAGGGGAGGAGGAACAGCATGACCACTAGATTCGCCACTCTTGGGTTTTTCCTTATTTTTACCAAAAAGTTTTTTTAAGGAAGTCATCTTAATTAATCAAGTAATAGCAAATAAATAAAATAAACAAAACTATAATATTAAAACTTAAGAGTTGGAACAAGTTTACCGAATTGACAAACAACTTGTTGAAAATTGATTATCGTTGAAGACTTCGATTCACCAACTTCACAATTCTTTCACAAATTGTAACAATAAAGTAAGCAATAGTAGCAAGTATAGAAGAAAATTAGAGAGAGATTTTGATAGATTGATATTGATTTTGTAAGAAAAATGAAAGAATGAGGGGGTATTTATAGTTGAAAATAGGAAAAAAGTGTAATTATAAAAAGTTTGGGGTTAAAACAAAGTTGGGGAGGGGGGAGGGGAGGGGGAGGGGATTAAATGACTATTTTATAAATAGCCAACGGCTATTTTTTACGGTCCAACGGCTATTTTTGACAGCCCAACTGCTGTTTTTTAAATTTTTCAATTTGTTTTTAAATATTATCGTTGGGATCGTTTGGCCCGCCAAGGGACCGGTCCGGTCTTTGGCGGTCCAAACGGTCCCGATCCCTGGTGGTCCCAAAGCATAGGACCGGCCCACGAGACGGGCTCAGGCCTACTAATACCGATCCTGGCCCGTTTGGCCCGCGGTATCGGAGCGAACCCGATCCCGGACCGACTCACTTGCCAACCCTTACTTAGACCAATGGACTACACCGTCTTGAAATTTTGGTGCTATAAATAGATTATTAGACAACTCATTACAGAATATATTACTAGTTATTTACATAAGCTTTGGCTTTGACGATTAGGTACGCGACACATTTACCGTGTCCATAGGTTTTTTGTTTAATCTTGATATATACATTTGCGTGCTTGTAGGGGAAGTGAGAGAGACGTCATCTGTCATGTTTGTTTTACTGAATATTCCCAATTCCCACGAGGAGAGGGAATGCTGCTTTTATAGAGTAACGTTTTTCTTCTTTTATGATAGTAGGATAAAGTTTTTCAAACACATTCTATTTTATATATTGGACTTCCCAGTCCTTTACCAATTAAGAAGTGGCATGGACGCAAGGCAATTTTTTTTTTATCTATTTAAAAGTTTGGTGAACATAATTACTCAATATATGCATTGGTAAGAGCTAGTTGAAGTATATATATCAACACTATATATAGTTTAAAGTATATCATGGAAAGCCGTATGGTACTCCTCTTTGTCAACACAGTTAGATGGCACTCTCAATATGTATTACGAGGTAGGTACGTAATAGCTACAAATTCCAACCATGATTACTACAAATAGCTTGTTTGGCCAAACTTATAAAATCAGCTTATTTTGTAAAGTATTTTTTCAAAATTGCTTTACAAAAAAATTATTTTTGATGAGAAGTTTGGCTAATTAATTTGAAAATTACTTTTCAGCAGCAATTAGTGTTTGGTCAATTTTTTAAAAAGTGTTTCTAAGTGTATTTTTTTCAAAAGTGCTTCTATTTTCTGCTTTTTAAAAACTACTTCTACTTCTACTCAAAAGCATTTTTTTTTCCTCTTCTAAAAGCTCGGACAAACGCTTACTTTTAAAAAAATATATTTTTGACCTTAGAAAAGCTTAATCAAACTATAGTTGCTAATCAATTAATTATCATATTAACAAGTTAAGCGTCCAAGTCCCGAGTTCCCAACTCCCCTATATCTCGCACCCCGTTATTTAAAAAAGGAAAAGATAAAACCTCTAGAACTAGCCAGGACAGAGAGAATCCAAGAAATTATCGCATTCCTCCCACTCTCGCACAATTAAAAATTTATTCACATCGAATATTAATTTAATTTTTATAAATATATATTTATTTATTTATTTATTTTATTTTTTTACCTTAATTCATGATTTAACCATAGTATTTTAATACAATTTGTACCTCAATGCAATGCATAAGTTATACTCTATAGTTGTTCGAAAAAATCAGTTATGCACTTAAACTTTACGGGTGTCCCTTTATTTCTATCCTTATTTGAAATGGAATTAATACCGTCCTTAAGCATATACAATGTCAGTTTCATGAGATGGAGTATAAATTTTAAAATTTTAACTCTTTTTTTTTCTTTTTTTTTTTCAAGAACAATTTTTTCCTTTTGTCACGGATTAATTATACACTAACTAATCCTTGTTTAACCATTTAAATCCCTGAATTACTCTAATCTTTTTCATCATCTGAACCCACTTCAACCCTATCCCTTAATCTCGCCGGAAACTAGTATACGTTTCTGGTGACCACTAAAGAGGATGAAATGATCAAATAGGAAGAATTAAAATTATACCAAATTAAATTAAACCATGAACAGAAAACACACTTACAGCTTGTTTGGATGGTTGTTGCCCATTGTATTGTATTGTATTGTTATCCCAAAATAATGTTTGTTTTGATGGTTTAGTTAAAATTAGTTGTATTGTATTGTTAAATTCATTGTTTCGGAACAATGAAAAGTCTCATTTTTTGGAACAATTGATTTGATGTGGTGGGATTGTTTCCTATTTTTCTTTCCAATTATGCCCTAACTTATTACTTTATAATTCTATTTTACCCTTTACTTCTTTTTTTATTTTATTTTAATCCAAATCTCCTAACCTATAACCTACATCTTCATTCCTTTTTTCCCTCTGCTACTTCCAACTCCAATGTCAGGTATAGGTTTTGCCTTCTTTTTGTTTTGTTCTTTCTTCTACTTTGATTTTTAACTCTAATTCTAATTACTTTATCTCCAACTAGCTGTATAATATTGATTTTTAATTCAAATTCTAATTACTTTATGTGCAATTCTTGATAATATTTAAACAATTAAGGGTATTTTAGTAAACTCATCAGTTACAATACAGTACGATACAGACAAACCAAACAACAAAATATTATTTGACAACAACAAACAATACAATCTATCCAAACGTTGTATTCATAAAACGATACGATACAATACCATACAATATAATACGATACATTATAAAATGATAAGTAATAATGATCCAAACAGAGTGTTAGGGGTCGTTTGGTAGGAGGTACAAGAATAAAATCGAATATGGTGTATTAGTAATGTTGATATTAGTTATGTTGGCATTAGTTATGCTGAGATTATTTCTTATCAACTGATTGGTTTGGTATATCAAAGCATTGCATAATTTCTAAAAACGTTGGCAGTTTTTAAGAACACCTCCACATTCTTTAACTTTGTATACTATTTTTATTACAACAATTTTATTACCCTTCAAATTCTTTACTCTCTCTAAAGCCAACTTTTTTTTTTACAGGGGAGCAAAATTAAAAGAGAAAACTAATTAAAATAATAAAGAAGAAAAAGAAGAAAAATTTAATTGCTATAACGTATAATACAAAATACCAAATATTAAAAAACAGAGTAGATTTTTAACAAATAAAGAAAACTGCAGTTTATACTTTGTATGAATTCAAAATCAAATTTAGTATTAAATATAATATTATTTTGATTATAGTAGAATGCTAAAGGGAACAATTAATTAAAATATCACAATATAATAATAAAATATACAAAATATGGCAAAAAGTATTTGGAATAGGTTTTGAGGGATTTGATGGATAATTATATCTTTAACTATATTATACAAGTATTAAAAACCTTTGCATTGCTAATATCATGGTTTGCTATGTATTAATTATACCTATGATAATACCAAATAGGATGTATTAGTTATACATAAGTTGAGAAACTGTACTCCCCCCGTTCTAGTTTATGTGAACCTATTTTCTTTTTGGTCCGTTCAAAAAAGAATGACCCATTTCTAAATTTAGAAACAATTTAGCTTAAACTTCCAATTCTACCCTTAATGAAAAATATTTATAACCACACAAATACTCTAAACTCCTTTTTGACTTGTTTAGGACCATAAATTCCAAAAGTCTTCATTTTTTCTTAAACTCCGTGCACAGTCAAACAGGTTCACATAAATTGGAACGGAGGGAGTAGAATATTATGCATACAAATTTAATTTTTTCCGATAAATCTGCAGGTAGTTTTGGAACCATTAGGCGCAAACTATTACCTGGGGAATTACATGAAAAAATAATCGGCAAGTCCTCTATCCGTAGGTGAATTTGTAGGTAGATGAACAAAACAATATTTTTTTATCGTTTTTGAGTCGGCAGAAAATTTCCCAGGCAATTGTCATGCGGAGTTTGCTGTGGAAATGTACCTGGGGATTTAGTTTTTCTAAGGAATTACCTAGGGTTATTTTTCTACGATTTTACATGGGAAATATTTCTTGGAGAATACACAAAACTAATGCTTACATTATTTTTTCTATTATCTCCTCCCAAACGACCCCTTACCGATTGCATAGCTATTTACAAAAATTTAGGGTGTGTTTGGTATTACGGAAAATATTTTCCGAAAAATATTTTCTTATTTTTCCACTATTTGGTTGCACAAAATAGTTTTGAAAATATTTTTCTAGATATCATATTTTCCTGAAAATGGATGAAAATGACTTTCCTAGAAAAAGTTAGGAAAATATTTTCCAAAAGTTCCACCTACTCTCACATCTAACCCCAAACCCCTCTCCCTTCTCTCCCCTACCCCACCTCTCCCACCCCCCTCTCCAAAATTTTTTTTTTTTTTCAGATTTTAGTTTTTTTTCTTTTCTGTCACCACCCACCCTGCTAACCCCTTCCCTCCCCCTGCATTTTTTTTTCTTTTTATATTTTCAATTTTTTGTTTTTCAATTTTCAATTTAGATCCAAAGTTATAAGTTTCGAGGTTTATGTGTTTGGAAGTTTGTGGGTTTAGAAATTATAAAGTTTACGGGTTCGAAAGTTTAGCGGTTCGCAAGTTTATAGAATTTGTGGGTTCAGAAGGTTGTTAGTTCGAAAGTTTATGGCTTCATGTTTATTGTATCCAAATTATTTATGAATACTCTTGATAAATTATTTTCCTTAATTTGTGCGCCAAACAACCAAAAATAAATAAGATTAAAATATTTTCCGTTATACCAAACACACCCTTAATGTTATTACTTTAGATTATTGTTTAATTTAACATTATTCCTCTATCTCGCTGGAAGGATCACCTCTCTGCCATGCATATCACAACAACAAAATCCCATTAATTTCAATTGATCACTGATCATTTCTTTCCAAACACCATGCCTAAAGCAGCCGAAGCAGTAGATGGAAGTGCTTGGCCGGAAATCATTAATATAATTTTGTTCAGTGAGGTGACTGAGGGAGAAGAAGGATAAAACAAAAAAAAAAAGAGCTTACTGTGGGAGTTTGTTCCTCACCGTACTAAGTAAAGGAAAGAAATACGTATTTTATCTTAATACGTGTTGGAAGAAGAAAAGGAAATGTACGAACCCTATGGGAAGAAGAAAAGGAAAAACGAAAGTGAAGGATAAAAAGAAGAGAAAAACTAAGAAAGAAAGCAAAAAGAAAAAAGAGTTTGTAATACACGTGTAATAGTTGTCATTACAAAATAGAGCCCCATTAAAAGATGGCATATGTCCAATTTAATAAGTTTTTTCACTTTTCTTTTCTTCTCACTCGCGCGAGTAAATGTTAAAGCGCACTCTCTGTCACATCGGTAAAGATTAAATGTGTAACTAACTTTTTCGAACAATTAGTACTTTTCCCTAGTAACTATGAATAATAACATCATTTTTATATCCAAGGCAGCAATTACAAGGCACTAATGATTACACACCAAAGACAAAAGAAACTAGAGCTACTGTAAAATCAGTACATCAAACATCATCGGCTCAAATGTTGTGTCTTTACTGGTGATATCTTGATAGAAAACGAACTTTTGTTGGACAGTCGTCACTGGTAAGATATTTCTGAAGTGTTAAACTTGGATCCGTCTGGATTGATTTGCAGAGATTATAGTGAGGACAAGGTAACAAATCACAGCAAAGTAGGAGAGCATGACACTGTTTGTAATCTTGTGACAGAATTTGGAAACATGATCGCAAATGGGCATCCATCCCGAATGCATCTCTCCGTGTTTCCCCACATATCCTATTGCAGTCGCTGCTGCACATCCAGCCAGCATTACTGCCATCACAATCTGTCCTCACACCAAAATTCCAACATTCACATCAATGCTTCATAATAATTGCACTAACATTTTGCTCATGATAAAAATCTATATTTCTAATTTCACGAGAAATCATGGTTCAAATCCTACCAAAGCCAAAGACTTTCTCATATATATATATATATATATATATAAATAAAAGCATCGGTGAACAAGTAATAAAATAATTGTGCAGGAATTAGCAAGTGCAAGTGAAATAGTCAAAGTGCACATGTTGACTATTCTAAAAGAAGGGCCAACATAAAGGGAAAGAAAAGGGGTCGAACTTTTATACTCTACTAACACCAGTATAATCAAGGAACCACTTCTTAGCTCTAGCTTCTCTTTCGTTTTTTTTTCCTTTTATTGTCAAAACAATTTTCTCAAAATTTATATATTTAGTATTCACTGCAACAACTAGAAAAGTGTGTTGTAAATGACGTCTAGGTTTAAGTCTCATAAGAAAAGAATCAAATCAAGACAGCAATGTATGGAAAATACTGTATGAGATTCTAGTGTGGGGAAGAAAGGTATATATGGAAAATATTGAGTGAATCCATAGCGTGAGGAAGAAAGGAATTCTTTTTCCAGGCCCCAAATTGCTTTATAAATTACCTTTGAGTCTGCCTAAATCCAAATTGGTTATGAACTTTATCCAGATCTACTAATAACAATTTAAAATTAACGCAATGAATAGTAGTGCTAGATGGATATTTTCGACATGCTAATTTGACAAGTGACTGATCATTGAAAAGGAAAAGTTGGACGTACCAAATCATGAAGGAAAATGTAAAAGTAATGCTTTGGGTCAAAACCCTTATGGCCTAAAACAAAAGCCAGAAACAGGGACAGAACAGAGAAGGCACATCCAATGATATTTGCCAAAGCAAAGAACCTGCAGAGAACCCCAAAAAATAAACAGCAAAATCAGAACATACTATAAAACAATTCAGAACTTTCAAATAAAACCACAAATATTTGCTTTTGTTATTCTTTACTTGAAAGTGGGAGAATAGCTATAGCGAGCATCCATCTCAATGCCAAATACAGTGACAGTCTGTTTGCTGGTAAGAATAATCAAAGTGGACGCCAATGTGAATGCAGTTGCCAAAATTCTCAGGAAAATTTGAGTTCCCAACAAACATGTGTGAGATTTCCGAGGTGGGCTTTGCATATTTTTGACACTAAAACTCTCCATTTTGGGATCTTCTCAAGAAGGGGGCAAGAAGAGAAACAATAACGGAATGAAGAAATTAATGGACGAGTGGATGTTGTGGTAGTATTTATAGAGTGAGAGAGTAGGGAGAGTCCGAGAGAGATCATTAAAGTAAATGGATCACTTTCAAGACCGACAAAAAAGCAAAGAAGTTTGAAAACTGCTGCCTTAGATTTAACAAGTAACAAAAATAGATAAACAAAAATGTATTATTTCTCGGGAAAAAAGAACAAAATTGTTTTAATTGTAAACTTAATAAATTACTATGGGGTAAAGGACATGAGATTTTAGTGGGGGTTTGGTGATAAGTAAAATTGTGGTCATGTATCTTATGTTTCTTCTCTATATTTTGGCCTTCGCTTTCGGAAGCAACCAATGGGTAATGAGTATATATAGGCCTTCGATTTAGTGGCTGCTGCCAATTCTTACTTGCCTTAAAGTATGCCAAGACTTTGGCCTTACAGAAATAGTCCACTGGTCAACAAGTAAACCAATTAAAATGGATCCGAGGGAGTAAGTAAAGTTCTTAACCAATTCATTATTAATTAGGATTTTTACTTTCCTATACTATATTTAAAATTTTATTACCCGCTAATCAAGTTTTAACTTAATTACATGGTCATATATAATTTATTAATTATATACAAGTTAGTTTTAAATGAGTATCCCTTTATATTATGAATTGAATAAGGAATCAGTTATTTCTCATCTATGTTCTCTCTCCTGCTCGTTCTCTCTCTCTCTCTCATGCGCTCTCTCTGTCTCGCTATCTCTTATTCTCTGTTCTTTTCCCAATTTTTATGTTCTCTACTTTTTATCCTTTCATATTGTATATATTTTTAATGAAATTCATCAATGGATTTCAATCGTTTTACTATAGAGTTTTAACTTAGAAATTTCTTTTCATGTTGCATAATTGGTGTTCAAATTGAAATTGTCAATTAATAAATTTTGAAGGTATTTGACTCTCCACCATTGACAACCATTAAAAAGCTTTGAAGCTTTGAATTTGGGTTTTCAAAAACCATTATTTTGTTTGGATTGGGTGTTGTTGCTAATAATTGAGAATATTATTTGGAGTTTATATCTCAATTTTGAGGGTGTTTGGTGAAGATTAGACTTGATTTTGGATGAGTTTCATATTGAAACTCGAAGAAGAAGAAGAAGAAGAAGAAGAAGAAGAAGAAGAAGAACACATGACATACAATATACTTACAAAATTGTATTAAAGTTGTATTATAATTGTATTTAATTGTATTTAATTGTATTTAAGTTGTATTCTGTTGTAGTTATATATATTTTTATTTGAATGTTGTATGAAAGCTGAAAAATAGTTGTATAATGTATGAATCGTTGTATAAAATTTGTATTTAAATTATAAATACTATCTTTTTACATAAAGTTGTTGATATGTATCAAAATTGTATTAAAAAAAGAAATTTTTGATTGAAATTTCAGAAAGGAAGAAGAACATACTACATACAAAATATATACAAATCTTTTACAAAATACATACAGAAGACATATTGTATAAAATTTGTATGAAAATTGTATTTAAATTGTATGATGTTGTAGATATATTTAATTGGGTAAAAATGATGTATGAAAGTTGTAGATAAGTTGTAAATAAGTTGTATACTATATAATTATTTGCATAAAATTTATCTTTAGAATGTATGTTGTTGTAAATATATCAAATTTGTATTAAATTTATACGAAATTTGTTTTAAAATTTATATTTTATTATATGATACATTATTCTTTTTTTATTCGATTTGTTAAAGAAAGAAAAATAGAGAGTGAATTCCAAATTGACTCATGTGCACTGATTCATGACATAACGTTTCAGCCTATAGACTTCAAATCTGATCGAATTGGAAGTTGTTCGTGGAAAATAAAGTCTGCAACAAAATAAAAGCGACTTCACCTCTTAATGTATACAGTTTACTTAATTTCTATTTATTCCTCTGATAATTTTTGCTTGATCTACTTATAGATTTCTATACCTGGGATGATGGATACTGTCTTCAACCTTGGATTCAATGATGAAGTCGTTACTGGTTTGGCAGCCAAAAGTGAGGAAATGTTCATTTATCACTTGAACAGACAATTTCATAAAATGTTTGGAGATGTGATAAATATTTTCATCAATGTCTTTACCTGTTCTAATATTTCTCTCTTTTCAATTTTTCCTACATTTCTTTGAAGGGGAATAGACTGCTGGTCAAAATCTATTAGTAGATTTTATCTCATATGGTTCTCGCGGTCCTCTGTTTGATTGAATTTGGAAAGAAAAATGCCTATTCAAAGAGGTGTGAAGAGAAAATAGAAAAATGATGTAACTAAATCCTCTAATTTAAGGTATTAATAATTTATTGTATATAATTTGTAAGTAATCCTTATTTAGGGCGGGTAATATAAAAAATTAGGATAATTTTGGTAAATAAGTTTCAAATATTGTATAGGAAGGAAAATATCCCTTATAAATTTCGTTGTTAATTAATGCTAAAAGGTGAATTTTTTAATGTGTGAAAAAAAATTAAAATATCAATTAAAGTGGACCGGAGGGAGTATCAATTTGTGACAAATGATCAAAACCTTTTTCTTTAGTAAAATTAGTGAAGTTCTCAACGACAACCGTTGAAAGGTTTAGATTTCAAAACCTTTTTCTTTAGTAAAATTAGTGAAGTTCTCAACGACAATCTTTGAAAGGTTAGATTTCTAAACCTTTTTCTTTAGTAAAATTAGTGAAGTTCTCAACGACAACAAAACATCAATGACAAATGAAATGAACCTTGTGAAACTTCCTTTATGGATGCCATTAAACTCGGTCGAATTTGCAAAAAGAGGAAAAGAAAAAAGTTTGATATGTCTATCTTTGTATATGAAATACTAAACTTGGCCATCTCATCTTAACACTTACTAGACGCCGCAAAATCCTCTCCCACATCCTAAAATGTTTTTTGGTGCGTAGAGAGGCTAGAAATGTTTATTTTGGACAGCGCAGCACCAAATGATGGAAATAAAATGGAGATATTTTTTTCTCATTTTCAACAAATTAAATATTGTGTGGTAACACTCTCTAAATTAGAGCTAGTTAAAACTATGTCTAAACTAGAACAACTTAAGTAACGAAGTGTAATATGCCAGATAAAAGCTCAATATAGAGAGAGAAGACGAAAATTTACTGCTTTTACAATTGTAGGGTGGATAACATGTCAAAAGTTATAACAGCCCAATTTTAAAAGGCTAAACAAAAGTAAGAGTAGTAGTAATTTACTTCTAGACATTTGATGGATATTTCTAAACTAAAGATAAGATACACATTTTTCTTTCATATATCCAACCACGGTAAATACTTACTCGCACCGGGTGTTTACGCCCATTCTATAAATAAATGACACATGTTATTTTATTTAATCACATCTTTTAGTATATAACCATAGTTAACTACCATATACATGATTTTAAATAATAGTATAAAAATACATAATAATTTATGTTTCTTATGTTAATGTCAACTTGAACCAACGGCAAGTTACTGAAAACACAAGAAATCAACTGGGAAAAACTCAAGTTTTTTAGCTAGACATCCATTTGTTAAAATATTATTCCATAAATTATACGAGAAAACAAAGATGTAGTTTATTATGATTTATTGATAAGAAAAAAAAAAAAAAAAGAGGAGGCGGACTGCATATCTTTTCTCGTACTTTCATGTATTCAATGAAAACATAAAGATAACTCCACATTTATTGAAGTTATATTTGTAATTTAATTTTGCTTACTCCTAAGCAAAAGGTAACCTTTGCTTACTTGCAAAACTTGTCTCCCACAATACATTTTCAATTGTGTTTTTGGCATAATACTGTAAATTAATTTTGCAATTGCATCCTTGAAAAAGAAAACTTCAGTTTCTTGTTAAATCAACGATGAAGAGTGAACCAATGTGAAGAAAAACTGAGGGAAATAAACGATAGTAATGTGACGGCAACCCTAAATTTTATCACAGTGCCTTATTAGATATACTCCATCTTTAAAAAATTTATTGTTTAGAAATAAGACTCCTAATAAACTTTAGTTTGTTGTTTATGGTTAACTTAACTAAATTGGGTGTATCCACCCGGTGTGGATAAGTTTTTACCATCCAGCCACCTCACTGCAACATAAATAAAAGAAGCTAAGCAAAAAATATTTTGATAGATATTTGATTGAACCAAAAATAAAAAAATGAACCAAACAATAATTTACTTTACATTTGATGGATATTTCTAAACTAACGAAAAGAGAACATTTTTCTTTCATATATCTAAGTTCTAACCACCTCGCTGACAATGAAATAAAAGAAAGGTCGCTATAGTTATTTTATTCATATTGTTTGCCTCTGCCCTTCCCATTGATGAAGCCTTTCTGGGATGCAGTCAATCAAAAGTCGTTTTGCCTTTACATTCAAAAATAGCGAAAATCTAACAAGTAAATAGTGGTGGTAATTCATGTTCATTAATGAATGTTCTTTATCCCATTTCACAAAGGAAAAAAGTAGGAGAAGAAGATAAAAGATACTTTGGAGGAGAAGAATTGAGTAGCAAAAAATTTAGGAGACAAACAATTGTTATGTTGTATAAATGCCGCAGATGGATAACATATTTTTGGTAACCTAATAATTGCTCAATTTTGACACAGAAAAATAAGAACAGCCCCACTGAAAAAGTCCATCAAGCTTTCCTGCAGTCAGTGACCTAAATTTCAAAAGAAAGGAAAAACGACGCAGAAATCTTTATACAAAGGCTGCTTGCAAAAAGCATTCTCGCACTGATTTGTATGTACCTAAAGTAAATAAAACTACTGCATCACACTCCTTCCATTCATTTTATGTGATCTTGAACACGTTTTTTAATTAAAAAAAACTTATAATCTAAAATAAGTTATAGATTAATAAAAAATTTAAAATTAACTTGTTTTTAAATATAAAAAAATATTATTCTTTTTTCAATTGAGTAAAAAGGCATGCCACTGGGAATAAGAGAATACTATACTTACCAACAGGGTATATCAGGACATGGGAAGACATGACAAAGAAGTTTCTAGACAAATATTTCTCCTATGCAAAAATAGGGAAATTTAGAAGAGAGATACATAACTTCTGTCAGAAGGACACATAAACTATTTTCGAGGCATGAGAGAGGTTCAAGAAGATAGTCAGAAAATGTCAGTATAATGGAATTGAATTGTGGATGCAACTCCATGATTTTTGGGATAGACAGACACCCACCTCCAGGAGAACTCTAAGTAATGCAGCTAGAGGTCCCCTTATCAAGACCCCTGAGGAGATTGTTGCGATTATTGATGAGCTGTCTGAAGATTCAAACCAATGGCCTGTTGAGGAATACAAAAGAAGAAAAGAAGTTAGGATACATCAAGTGGAATCCAATCTCAACGCAGGCTCAACTTGATTCAATGGACAAAGAGATCAGAAAGTTTCCACCATCAGGTTGTGATTTTTGTGAGATGGGCCACCCAACACACGAGTGTCAGGATTCAGCTACAGATGAAGTGGTAAATGTGGTGGAAAGTTTTGAAAGAGGTAGATATCAAGGCAGAAACAATTTCAACTCCATGGTCCAGAGATATCCTAGATTTTCGCGGAGTTCACCTGGTGGTAGTTTGAATGCATGGCAACAGAATAATCCTAGACCCTAGGGACAAGGAGCTCCAGGTTTTCAAGATTAGCATAGGCAGTAATACCATCCTCAAATGTCCAATCAGTCTATCATGGAAGATCTAATGAAGGCCTTCATTATTAAGACATAGGAGAGACTTGAAACTAATAGCACAACCATTCAGAACTTAGAGAGGCAAGTGGGATAAATAGAGGGATCGAGGAACTCTTCTTGCTGATACCGAAAAGAATCCAAAATAAATAATAAAAGATATTTCTTTGAGGGGTGGCACAACATTGAAGGACCCTATTGTAGAACAAAAAGGGTGAGTTGATTAAAAAAATAAGTTGGGACTGTAGAGGAGCAGAATAATAATGAAAGCCAAGAATGTCAAGTAAGGGTAGACCCAGAGGACAGTCTAAAGAAGAAGAGGAAGACTGGAGCTTTGACAAGGAAGAAGAAGGAAAAATCAATAAACGAGTCAACACCGCCTAACACCGCTTGCTAGGAAAACTGTCACGACCCAAAATCCCAACCAATCGGGGTCGTGATGGTGCCTAACACCGATTTCTAGGTAAGACAATACACAATAGGAAAACACAAAAGAATTACAATAAATGACTAACAACATGATACTAATATAGCGCAAAAGCAACTCGAAGATATACATAATAAGTCTAAAACCAACATCTAACGTAAACCATCCCAAGACATAGAGTCACAAGTACATGAGCTTCTAGAGTTTACTACATACACTGTTTTAAAAGAAAATACAACACTGTCCGAAAAATAAAAACAATACAATAGAAATACGAAGATGACATAAGGCCTGCAAATGGGATGAACTTTTACCTCGAATCACATGCCCAGTATCTGCTAAGCATCTCTTGGGACTCCGTTGGTACCGATATTCGGATTTGCACAAGAAGTGTAGATGTATAGTATGAGTACAACCGACCCAATGTACTTAGTACGTGTTGATCCTAACCCACACGAGGTAGTGACGAGACTAAGACAAGACACTTATAATGAACCTGTGCAGTTATATATTAGAAGTAAAAAAACAACATGCAAGGGATCAAGTCAAATAACGAGATATCAACAAGTTAAAGGGGATAACGAGTATACAAGTGAAGGGGCATAAATGGGGAAAGTAAGGTAAAGTGATAACAACTTTGAGCCATCTTTCAAAAAGTAAGTAACAAATCCACAAAGCCAAGTCCACATTTCAAATATTAAAGTAAAGAGCAATGAAATCAACAAAACTGCACGACATCACCCTTCATGCCTTTTACTCTTGTCCTCGCATTATAATATAATAACAAGCAATGAAATCAACAAAGTTGCATGACATCACCCTTCATGCTTTTACTCCCATCCTCACATTATAATATAAAAACAAGCACGGAAACACCCATTGTACATATCCTCACGTTCAATCAAGCTACGATATCAATATATAAATAAGACACGAAAATACCCTTCGTGCACAATCACTCTTCCTTACAAGCACGACAACACCGTTCGTCCATTTCACTCTTTCTCACAAGCACGACAACAACCTTCGTGCATTTTACTCTTCCTCGCCAAACAATCATATACAACTCATTACCAAGAAAGGTGGAAAACAAATTCAATATCAACAATAGTATTTGAACACAACTTGTCATATGAGAATCTTCCAAAAAATAGCACCAACAACCAATTAACAATTCAATGATCTCAACACCAATATCTCAATAATCTCAAGATAGAAAATAACATGAATACAATAAATTTAAGAATTAAACAATCTATCTAAAGCATGGAAGACATAATACACAAATAACATGGCACAAATAATGCTAATTCTACCCGCATGCATATCCCATACACTCGTCACCTTGCATATACATGATCGGGTCCAAACCTACACCACTATTTAGTAGCGAGAATGGTCGATGCAGTTTTACCCAACAAGGTCGGGATCGATTTCCACATGGAGTTAATTGATTTGGAATTAGGTTTATATCTAAGTCTAGATGTGTGTGTTGTTCCTAATTGCACTTCCAAACATGATGGTGTTGATTCTACTTCTAATTCTATTCTATTGTATGCGATGATTAAATCTAAGTACAATATATTTTATGTTGGTTTTCAAGTGTTTAAAAGAACTAGGGTAGTGACTTTTGCCTAGGTGGACATCTAACGGGTAGTAAGAATCTAGGGCAAGCTCGATTAATTTGGGATCATAATATAGCCATCACACCCAAGTACTCACTCTATATCTCTCGATAGTTTGAGTGATTTTGCCAAATTTGGCTTTCTCAAGTCCAACTAGGTATTCATGCAAGTCATGTGATATTAGCTCAAGTCGGGTATTACTATCTCTAGGTTTAACCCTTTAATTGGGGCTATCAATTTCTTGAGTTCACCCTAATTCTTTATTAGCCTAGTTTTTCCAGACTTAATCCCTCTTTCTCAAGAAGAGACCAAATCATAAAGGCATGAATCAGTATTTGCAACCACTAATTCTATAATTCTAGCAAGAACTAGGCTAAATATCACTAACACATAAACATTCAAGCCCTAAAATTCAAGACCCATTAAATACCTACACTAGGGTTGAGTCACAACCCTAGCTATGGGTCTAGCTACTCATAATAATAGCAAAAATCAAAGATAAAGAGAAGATATAATCCATAATACTAAATTAAAAAATGAAAATCTAATGTTATAAAGTAAATCTAGTACAAAATTGCCCAAAAAGGAAAACCTAGCCGTCTCCCGTACTCACCAAAAACATAACATAACCTAAAATTGACAAAAAGATCTATTTATACTAAACTAAAATTTCTGGACAAAAATACCCCTGTGGAAGTTTCGCGGCCGCGTAATTCTGACCGCGGCCGCACACTTGCTTTCGCGGCCGCATAATTCTAATCGTGGTCCGCGTTTTTTCATATCTGGACCTGGGTTAAAACTTGTTTCGCGGACCGCATAATTTTTACCACATCCGCGTGAGAGACTTCGCGGCCGTGTAACTTTGACGTGGACCACCCTTCTCATTTTTGCTTGAGTTATGCACTCTCTGAACCTTAGCAACCGCGGTCCGCGAAATTCCCATCGCGGTCGTGCTGGTACTTTTGCGGCCACATCTTCTTGTCGCGGTCCGTGTTCATGTTTGTGCTCAAAATAACCATCTCTCTGATTCTTCATATCGCGGACCACGAAATAATGGCCGCGTCCGCGTTGATACTTTCGCGGCCACACTTTTTTGTCGCAGTCCGCGTTCCATACCTCTTGGCCCAGTTTTGGTTTTTGTTCAAGTTTGACTCCTTTATGAGTTGATTATGGCTCCTTTGGCTCATTTTGAACAGTCCCTGCAAGTAAGCATATTAAGTTAGTTTCCGGAAATACCTTCACGCATTGTTTTGACCAAAACACAAGTAAAAGAGAGCAATTAATAGGCTAAAATCCCTACTTATCAACTCTCCCAAACTTAAGCTTTTGCTTGTCCTCAAGCAAATAAGATAATTCTCACCTTCACAAGAAAAAGAAAAGGATATTTCAGCTGGCCTAAGGTGAATTCATCAAGAATCAATTGGGACTAACAATTACCCTCAACACAAATGAATTATCAACAACGTCATGTTATGACCCTTTGAGTTCCATAGTTCTAATGTGACACTAGAGCATCAAGAGTTGACTCAATTCATCAAGGAAGCTCGTTCTCTCACGTAGGTCATTGTGGATCCCAAACTCCTTCTCCTCTACTCTCCACGAGTAGATCTCGCTTTTTAGAATGTAACACTCAAAATAAGGATTGTGAAGAAGTGCGCTCATCACTCTCAAAAGAATGCCACAAGTCCGGCTCTAAGTACCATAAGCTTGCCCCTTATGTAAATAATCACTAATGTAAGCTTACTCAACTTGAAATCATATAGGGCTTTAGCAGGGATGTAATGAAGGCTTTTGGATCAAGGTAGGACATAACGAACTATGATGGTTTCATCTTTCCTTACGCACTCCATTTTCTCATTTCGGCTCATACTTTCTTGACTCTTTGAGTCATTTTTCTTCTTCTTTAGGGGAACTAGAGAGACAAACCATCATTCTTTCTTACTCATGAAAATTATTTTTCTCCTTTTCTCATCATTCCTTGCCTTTCATTATTATGTTCTTTGAATCCCTTCAAACTTCTCTTTCTTTTTGACGTATTTCTTTTTGGCTTTTCTTCCTTTTCTTTGACTTTCCTTTTCAACAATTCTTTTCTTCTTTGAACCTTTTATCACTTTCAAATTACTCATCTCTCCCCCAAATTTATACTTTTGCCAATTGTTCATCATGAATGCTAAGGAAAGATTGGGTGCCAAGAGAGGGTCATTATGAAACAGAGAAAGGCTTGTAATGTGGCTATTGAATGAAAAAGGCTTAGGCTCAAAGGAGTTGACTAGGGATATCATATTGGTAGGCTACGGAAGCTTTCAAAGTTCAACTTGGACCAAGGAGAGCCTACAATCATTTCTCAAGTCAAGCTATACTTAGAATTTCGCTTAGACAAACATTCAGGGCAAGTTCTAGACTTATTGGCATAGGACTTGGACTTGCAATTCAATACCTCACCTCTCAAGCCGCTGGATTGTTAAAGAGAACAAAGTCAAGGGCCCACAACAACCCTAGCTAAGATTGAAAATCACAAATGGCTCAAGGGAACCACTCGATGATTGTTTTAGCCAACACAATAGTCTTAAGGTCACAACTAGAGCTAATCTCTGCCAATCAACTTGCCTCTAACCATGAGACCAAAGGTAAATGTGTTAGTACCAAGTGAAGCATGCTTGAGACACTTTTATTCATTACTACTACTATATACACCAAAACAAAAAGAAAACGGATTTGATTCCTTAAGAAGGTTGTCACGCCATCATCGTTTCACATAACATCCACCTTTGGAAAGAACCGTGGCATTAAGAAAACCAAAGGCTTATTGATCACGAAGAATGTAAAAAGAAGCTAAAAATAAGCTACTAAAGGAAATAAGAAGCTAAGCTATTAAGGAAAAATACAAAAGAAGTTATGAAGTAAACTACGGAAAGTAAAATGAATATGTACAATAATTGAGTGAAATGAGTACATACAAAATGGAGATGAATATATACATCGAATGATAAAGTTATATACATAACAAAAGTAAAAAATAACGAAAGTGAAACTAACGATAAATGAAGGTAAAGAAAAATAGTATCATAATTATTACATACCAATGTCATCAAATCATAACCAAATCAAAATGGACCACTCCCCCAAATAAAAGATAGCATTGTCCTCAATGCTAATATCAAAATAAGATCAGGGAAGAGTTAAAGAGTAAAGAAAACTCCCTATGTGGTCTCTGTCTGCATGGGGTCAGGCACATGAGTGGGGTCCTTGGACTGCATAGGATCATCATCTCCCTCCGGGTCCTCTAATTGGATTTCCAAATCCTCTGACTGGGGGACCACAAATCTTCTAACTGGAGCTCTGTCTTCCTCATGCTCTGCTACCTGTGCTGGTGGGGCAGTCTCCTCCATAAGCAAGTCAAGTGGGATGTCTCCAGCAGAAGTGAACTTCTCTATCTCCCTCTTCAACTTCTCCACTGACTCCTTTGAGGCCTGAGTCTTTCACATCTTCTTTACCTGCTTGCCCAGATCCTTGAGCACCTTGCCATGAGTATCCAAAGTCTCCAGGATCTTCGTTTGGTTGTCCAGGAGCTTCTTCTGGTTGGCCAGAAGCTCCGTCAATGAATCTTTCACTGATGGAGGTACCTAAAGCTGTTCTGGCGATGACTGTGCTGCTAATGCACTGGATAAGATAGACAGCTTTGATGTAGCTGCCTGCATCCAGTTGTTCATGCTGGATAAGGTTTGAGAAACTCATAGTGCAGTCTGGGGGTAAGTAGAAGATGAGGGCACAGATAGTGGCACAGTGATGGATGGCCTAGATGAAGGAGGAGGCATGGCAGCTGAAGGTCCCTCTGCTGTGGAAGGCTCTAACCCGGTCGCCACTACCCTTGGCTCTTCAGACTGGCTAGTAGATGTAGTGGATTTATCCTTTGCTTTAGGATTGTCCGGTCCTTAAAGGCTATACCAGGAGAAAGGTGTCTTCGGCTTCACCTTCGTGTCATAGTGCCTCCCCTCTACCCCTTGGTCCTCGATATACATAATGATAAAGTTGGGGTAGGGGTAGGACCTTCCTTCTTTTTCGGTTCCTTTGGAGATGTGGTGAGACATGAGGTTCCCCACATTGATTGGATACCCCGCCATGATGAAAGCTATTAGGATTGCCTGAGAGAGTGGGATGTCACTATCATGATGGCTAGGATCAAGCCGGTTACATAAAAATGTGCACCACCCTTTGGCTTCAAAGCTGAGGGTGTTTCTGGCGATTGGGACTCCAACTGCGAGCCGGGCCGGTGTTGTCCCTAGGATGGCTATTACTTCCGCTAGCCAAGGCCAGGCTGCTTCATCTAGGGTCATCTTCTCCAAATACTATACAGCTTCCACATCCTCAAAACTGGCATATTTGTTCAAGGTGTCGCCATCAAACCGTATCTTCAAGTTCCGTACCTTTGTCACATTGGTGCCCTTTTTGATGTCGGCAACATTTGCGTAGAACTCCTTGACAAGGTACTCATTGGCATCCGGGATCTTGCTGGTGAAGTACTTCCACCCTTTTCTCTCCTCAAACTATCTCTTGACATTTGGATTGTGAGGAAGGAGATCTCTGTCTATAAACTGTCGCTCAAGGATGAGCGACCTTTGGGGCCACCATTTCCAGAATTTGAGGTATGCTTTCTCGCTCACGAATCTATCCGCCCACACCTCGGGTTTCCTTGATTTAGCAAGACCACCCACATTGGTATCACCCCCTCTCCTGTCATCCGGGACCTCATCATCCTCATCTACATTGATAGGAGCAGTTGTTGAGGCCGGAGTTGTAGCAGGTGAGGGAGATGGCTCCGATGCCTCACTACGTCCCTCTGAGCCATCATATGACCCAAAAGAGGAGGTAGCTTCATCGATTAGGCGAAATGGTTGTGATTGAGCCTCTTGTCGAGGTTGTGTAGATTCCCCCTCAAAAATCTCCCAGGATGGGAGATATTCACTTGTGTCTGATGAATCGGTAGGAGGTCTAGTGAGGGTTTTCTTTTTGCTTATGATTCTTTGAACTACTAAGGGCAAATCCTACTTTCCTTTGCCCCGACCTCGAGAGGATTCTGCCCTCCCTTTTGATTTGTCTGCTCCTCCGCGAGATCGCACCATTTTCTGTAACACACAATTAGTGAAAGATAATTAAATTGGGGTTCAATCATGCCTGAAAGCAGTACAGATGAAATGAACAACAGGTCTTCTCAAAACAGGGCATCGCGGATCGTGAAAAAGTGGACGCGGCCGCGGAATGCCCATCACAGACCGCTAAAAAGTGAACGCGGCCGCGAAGAGGTCAGGTTCAGACTACTAACTCTCTGATCTTGGACACACACCGACCGCAAAAAATTAGACGTGGTCGTGAATGACCAATCACGGACCGCGAAAAAATCAACGCGACCATGAAAGCAATTAACAGACTCCTTGAAGTTCACAAGCGCGGACCACAAAAACTTGAACGCAGCCACGAAGGACCAGCCGCGGACCGTGTAAAAGTGACTGTGGCCGCGAACTCTTAGCAATCATTCAGTAACTAAAAGCTGGGATAGTGCGGATCGCGAAGAAAATGAACGCGGCCGCCTACCCTATCGCGGATCGCGTAAAATGTACCGCGGCCGCGAAATTCTAATAATATCGGTACTAAGAACACTGATAACTAGGGTTTTCACTAAGTGTGCCAAAATTAGTTCAATTAACCATACAAAGTTACTAACCCCAGCCCCCATTAGGCATATAAACACTATCCATATGTATTTAAATATCAATTAAGCATTAATTTGAGATCATGGCATGCATCTAACCCTAACTAACAAAGAAAAATTAAAACAAAGAGAAAAGAAAAGAAAAAGATAAAATCACATCATGGAATTGAACATACCAGTTGTAAAATTGTAGTAGGAAATGAACTCTTAATGTGAATGAGATGAAAATTGAGAACATGATGAGATGAACAGTGCTTTTTTGTGCGGTGAAACATTAGGGTTCGAAAACTGTAAAATGTTTAAAGAACCCTTATTTATACAAATAACCTGTGGAACCCACCACCTTACCTGAGCGTGGCCACGAAATTCTATCGTGGTTCGCGCTACGTTACCTTATGTAGACCAGCTTCAAGTACATGGGGGCGGTTCGCGGAATATAGGTCGCGCCCGCAAAATTCAATGTGGTCCACGAAAATTGGAACGCGGCCGCGATCTCTGAAGGATTTTCAATAGTCCAACTTCAGAGAGTTGACATTTTTCTCTTTTCAAGTATGCGTCCGCGGATAAAAATGTGCTGCTGCAAAATGCTCACGCGTACCTGAAATTTTGGGCGCGGTCCGTGAACTTCCAACACTTAGCCAAATATTTCCTGTCAAAATCCTGCACTGCACAACTAGTTCCTACATACACTTCATAACCAGTTAATCCAAAACAATGCCTAATCTAAGAAGAAAATCAAAAGAAAGAAAAACACATGAGTTGCCTTCCAAGAAGCGCCTGATTTAACGTCGCGGCACGACGCATGTTACTATCATCATTTGAAATAGATCAAGGCCACTACGTGGCTATCATCAATCTTGCCAAGGTAATGCTTCACTCGGTGCCCATTGACTCTAAATATTTCACCATTTTTGTTTTTCAAATCGAGAGCACCAAACGGAGTTACATACATCACTTCAAAAGGGCCACTCCACTTTGACTTGAGCTTTCCCAGAAACATCCGTAACCGAGAGTTGAATAGAAGAACCAAGTCACCGTCCTTGAATTCTTTGTTCCGGATATATTTGTCATGTAAGTACTTTATCTTGTCCTTATATAAGGACGAGCTGGAATAAGCATGGAACCGGAACTCATCAAGTTCATTTAGTTGCTCTACCCGGAGATTGGCAGCTACATCCTATTCAAGGTTCAACTTCTTCAGCGCCCACATGGCCTTGTGTTCTAATTCAACCGGAAGATGGCATGCTTTCCCAAATACCAACCGGTACGGAAACATATCAATTGGAGTCTTGTAAGCTATACGATAGGCCCATAAAGCATCGTCAAGTTTCCTTGACCAATCAGTTCGGTTTCCTTTGACAGTCTTGGATAATATGCTCTTGATCTCCTTATTAGAGACCTCAACTTGTCCACTAGCCTGTGGGTGATAAGGGGTTTACACCTTATGATTAACACCATACTTAGTAAGTAAAGTATCTAAGGCTTTGTTGCAAAAATGAGAACCCCCATCACTAATGATAGCCCTTGGGGTGCCGAACCTTGTGAAGATATTTTTCTTTAAGAAATCCACCACACTCCATGCCTCATTGTTAGGCAAAGACATAGCTTCAATCCATTTGGAAACATAATCAACAGCAACAAGAATATAAGTGTTCCCACATGAACTCACAAATGGCCCCATAAAGTCGATGCCACACACATCAAAAATATCAATCTCGAGAATAGTGGTGAGGGGCATTTCATTCTTCTTGGAAATTCCACCAGCTCTTTGGCACTCATCACAATGCCTAACAAGCTCGCTAGCGTCTTTGTACAAGGTGGGCCAATAGAATCCACAACTTAGGACCTTTGTAGCAGTTCTCGCCCCACCATGGTGACCACCATAGGGTGAGGAATGGCAAGCTTTAAGAATATTTAATTGCTCTTCTTCCGGAACACATCTCCGGATAACACCATCATTGCAATTTTTGAAAAGATATGGCTCGTCCCAATAATAATCCAAGCAGTCCCGTTTGAGCTTCTTCCTTTGGTTTGAAGAGAGCTCATTCGGGACAATGCCAGTCACAAGAAAGTTAGCCACATCGGCGAACCAAGGTATCCCAGTCACAGACACAGAGAGGAGTTGTTCATCCAAAAACGAATCATTAATCTCGAGGCCATCATGGGGCCGCCCCTCCTCTTCCAAGCGGGACAAATGGTCTGCCACTTGATTTTCACTCCCTTTTCGATCTATGATTTCAAGCTCAAACTCTTGTAGAAGAAGACCCCATCTCATCAACCTAGCCTTAGAGTCCTTTTTACTCATCAAATAACGAAGTGCCGCGTGATCGGTGTGCACAATCACTTTGGTACCCATGAGGTACGGGCATAACTTTTCCATGGCGAAGACAATGGCTAATAGCTCTTTCTCGGTCACCGTATAGTTGACTTAGGTGTCGTTCATTATTTTTCTTGCATAATAAACCGGATGAAATATCTTGTTGATCCTTTTTTTCCAAAACCGCTCCTACCGCAACGTCGCAAGCATCACACATGAGCTCAAATAGTAAGCTCTAATTGGGTGCGGTAATGATGGGAGTGGTAGTTAATATATACTTGAGAAGCTCAAAAGCTTTCATGCAATCATCATTGAACACAAACTTTGCATCTTTTTCCAACAACTTGCACAAGGGGTTCACCACTTTTGAGAAATCCTTGATGAACCTTCGGTAAAACCCCGCGTGACCAAGAAAGCTCCTCACTCCCTTGACGGAAGTAGGAGGAGAGAATTTTGAAATCACTTCAATTTTTGCTTTGTCCACTTCAATACCATTCTTTGAGACCTTATGGCCAAGGACAATGCCCTCCTCGACCATAAAGTGACACTTTTCCCAATTAAGCACTAAGTAGGTCTCTTCACATCGGGATAACACTTTGTCAAGATTATCCAATCATTCTTCAAAGGAATCCCCCACAACACTGAAATCATCCATGAACACCTCGAGGGGGTCCTCCACCATATCCGTAAATATTGCCATCATACACCGCTGAAAGGTAGCCGGTGCATTACACAAACCAAACGGTATCCCCGAGAATACAAATGTGCCATACGGACAGGTGAAAGTAGTTTTCTCTTGGTCTTCAGGTGCAATGAGAATCTGTTTGTACCCGGAGTACCCATCCAAAAAGCAATAATAAGCACGCCCGGCAAGTCTATCCAACATTTGGTTGAGAAATGGCAATGGAAAATGGTCTTTGCGGGTCACTTTGTTCAACTTTCTATAATCCATGCATACCCTCCAACCGATGACAGTTCTTGTGGGGATCAATTCATTTCTATCATTTGTGATCACAGTCATAACCCTCTTCTTTGGGACATATTGTTTCGGCGAAGTCCATGAACTATCAGAAATAGGGTACACAACCCCTGCATCTAGCCACTTGATGATCTCTTTCTTAACTACCTCTTGCATGGCCTTGTTCAACCTCATTTGATGTTCCACAGAGGGTTTGGCATCTTCCTCCAATATGATTTTGTGCATGCAGAAGGCGGGGCTTATACCCCGAATATTCGTCAATGTCCAACCTATTGCCTTCTTCCTTCTTTGAAGCACCGCAAGAGTGAAATCTACCTGCACGTTAGTTAAGCACGAAGAAAGAATAATAGATAATGTGGAACAAGGGCCTAAGAACTGATACCTGAGGTGTGAAGGCAAGGTATTTAACTCCAATATTTGTGGCTCCTCGATTGAGGGCTTTGTTGGCGGAGTCTTCCGGTTCTCAAGGTCGAAGGAAAGTTATGTGTAAGATCCCATTCCTTGCAAAGCATTTGTACATTCTATCAAGCCTGCCTTCTCATCATCCTCATGATTCAACAACACAACTTCTAGAGGGTCTTCCATATTGATCATAACACTCGTGTCATTAACAATCACCTCTATCACAAGATCCACAAAAGAGCATACTTCATTACTATTAGGCTGCCTCATTGACTTGCACACGTGGAATACAACATTTTCATCGCCCACCCGGAAGGTGAGATCCCCATCTTCCACATCAACCAATGCCTTCCATGTTGCTAGAAAATGTCTCCCCAATATGATTGGCACCTCATAGTCAACCTCACAGTCGAGTATCACAAAATCTGCGGGAAGTATGAACTTGTCGACCCAAACTAGCACATCATCAATTATCCCCAATGGCCTTTTCATTGTTCGGTCCGCCATTTGCAACCTCATGGAAGTAGGTCTTGGTTTCCCTATCCCCAATGTCTTGAACACAGAATATGGCATCAAATTAATGCTCGCTCCCAAATCGCACAAGGCTTTGGCAAAATTGGCACTACCGATAGTGCATGGAATTGTAAAGGCACCGAGATCTTCTAGATTTGGAGCCATGGAATGCATAATGTCACTCACTTGATGTGTCATTTTGATCGTCTCACAGTTCATTGACCTCTTCTTTGTTACCAAGTCCTTTATAAACTTGGCATATCCCGTCATTTGTTCTAGAGCTTCAACAAAAGGTACATTTATGGACAAACGTTTCATCATATCAATGAATTTCTTGAATTGGTTCTCGTTGTTTTGCTTTGCGAACCTTTGAGGATACGGTGGAGGAGGCCTTGGCAAAGGGGCCTAGGCTTTGGGCACTACCATTTCTAGTATGTCTATCACGTGTTCCCTAGATGGGTTCACATCATTTTGTGTCTCCTCCACGTTGTCATCAATGTCTATCCTCGCTTCATCATTCACATTCTCATCATTGATTTGGATCTCATCATCTTCTTGCATAACCAAATCATCATTCACAATCTTTCTTAGATTGGAGGTACTTGCATCTCCACCTCTACCGCTTCTTGTGGTCACTGCCATAGCATGGCTCGTATTGTTTCCACCATTCGAGTTTACTACCGTATTACTTGGTAGTGCCCCCTTAGGGCGAGTATTGAATGCTTGATAAATTTGACCCAATTATACTTCCAAGTTGCGGATAGAAGTATTGTGGGAGGCTATTTGGGCATCGGAGTCGGCATTTCTTTCCATCATTTGCTTGAACATACTTTCTATCCGCCCCATCTCAATATTTGAAGAACTTTGCCCTTGAGACGGATATGGAGGCGGGTTGTTGGGTTGTTGATACATCGGGGAGCTTTGAGGGCCCAACCCCCTTGGTTTCCATTGCCTCCCCAATTACTATTATTGTTACCACCCCAATTGCCTTGGTTATTTCCTTGATTCCCCCAATTTTGATTGTTGTTCCCCCAATTGTTCGGATTGTTGTTGTTTCCACTATTCCAATTCCCTTGGCCTTGGTTACCCCAATTTTGATTGTTTCCCTGTGATCTCCACTATTGTTGATTTGGAGCATTGCTCCTTTGACCTTGGTAATTGTTCACATATTGAACCTCTTCACTTTGATCATCATAAGAGTCATATTGGTTGTACCCACTACCACTTTGCTCAAATTGATCCTGATCGTGTTGAACTTGTTGACCTCTTTGTCTCCTCTTGTTAACCATTACATTCATCCCTTCCATGGCATTTACTTGCTTTGGCCCCTGAACCTGCTGAAGTTGTGCCTTGACTAACTGATTCATGGTAGTTGTCAACTCTGCTATGGCTTGTCCGTGATCATGGAGTTCGTTGTGAAGGTGGATAACATTAGGGTCACCCTGAGGAACGTTGGTCCGACTTTGCCAAGCTGAAGAGGTGTCCGCCATCTCATCTAATATTTCACATGCTTCTGAATATGATGTGTTCATGAAGTTTCCCCCTGCGAGCTGATTCACCACACACTGGTTAGTTGTGTTGATACCCCTATAAAAGGTTTGCTGGATCATTGCTTCAGTCATATCGTTATTGGGGCACTCTCTGACCATTGTCTGGTACCGTTCCCAAATCTCATGTAACGGTTCATTTGGCTCTTATTTAAAAGTAAGGATTTCATTTCTCAATGTTGCCATATGTATCGGAGAAAAGAACTTCGCTATGAACTTCTCGGCCAACTCATCCCAAGTGGAGATGGAATGGTTGGGTAGCCTCTCAAGCCAATCTAAAGCCTTCCCTCTAAGTGAGAAAGGGAAAAGCCTTAACCTCAAAGCGTCCTCAGATACATTCGTCTGCTTGCTCCCCCAACATATGTCTACAAAACCTTTTAGATGCTTATATGCATTCTGATATAGAGCTCCGGTGAAGAAACCCCTTTGTTCCAATAGAGTAAGCATGACAGTGGTTATTTGAAAATTGCCCACCTAAATCCGGGGTGGGATAATTTCACTTGCGTAGCCTTCATTGGGCAACACCCGGTGTGCTGCCTTTGGAGGAGGTGGGGGAGAGTTTGGAACGTTGTCATGAGGCGGGCGACCTCTTCTTTGTACTTGAGGTTCAAGGTGAACCTCATCCACTTCATTTTCATCTACCTCCTCCCCCTGAGGAATATGTCCGAGGACCTCGTTAAGAGCCATTTGGTACCTAAAAGCAATTGACACACAAAAATTAGAAAAACGGAAGGAAAGAAAAACAAGACACACAAATAGTTAGATATATAGCTAAGACCGTCTAACTCCCCGGCAACGGCGCCAAAAATTGATTGGGTCCAAACCTACACCACTATTGAGTAGCGAGGATGGTCGATGCAGTTTTACCCAACAAGATCGGGATCGATTTCCACAGGGAGTTAATTGATTTGGAATTAGGTTTATATCTAAGTCTTGATGCGTGTGTTGTTCCTAATTGCACTTCCAAACATGATGGTGTTGATTCTACTTCTAATTCTATTCTATTATATGCGATGATTAAAGCTAAGTACAATATTTTTGATGTTGGTTTTCAAGTGTTTAAAAGGACTATGGTAGTGACTTTCGCCTAGGGGGACATCTAACGGGTAGTAAGAATCTAGGGCAAGATTGATTAGTTTGGGATCGTAATATAGTCATCACACCCAAGTACTCACTCTATATCTCTCGATAGTTTGAGTGATTTTGCCCAATTTGGCTTTCTCAAGTCCAACTGGGTATTCATGCAAGTCATGTAATATTAGCTCAAGTCGAGTATTACTATCTCTAGGTTTAACCCTTTAATTGGGGCTATCAATTTCTTGAGTTCACCCCAATTCCTTGTTAGCCTAGTTTTCCCAGACTTAATTCCTCTTTCTCAAGAAGAGACCAAATCATAAAGGCATGAATCAGTGTTTGCAACCACTAATACTATAATTCTAGCAAGAACTAGGCTAAATATCACTAACCCATACACATTCAAGCCCTAAAATTCAAGACCCATTAAATACTCACACTAGAATTGAGTCACAACCCTAGCTATGGGTCTAGATACTCATAATAATAGCAGAAATCAAAGATAAAGAGAAGATATAATCCATAATACTAAATTAAAAGAAGAAAATCTAATGTTATAAAGTAAATATTGTACAAAATTGCCCAAAATAAAAACCTAGCCGACTCCCGTACTCAGCAAAAACATAACATAACCTAAATTTGACAAAAAGATCTATTTATACTAAACTAAATTTTTCGGACAAAAATACCCCTGTGGAAGTTTCGCGGCCGCGTAATTCTGACCGCAGCCGCACACTTGCTTTCGCGGCCGTGTAATTCTGATCCCGGTCTGCGTTTCTTCACTTCTGGACCAGGTTTGAACCTTGTTTCGCGGATCTCATAATTTCTACCATATCTGCGTGAGAGACTTCGCAGCCGCGTAACTTTGACGCGAACTGCCCTTCTCATTTTTGCTTGAGTTATGCACTCTCTGAACCTTAGCAACCGCGGTCCGCGAAATTCCCATCGCGGTCGTGCTGGTACTTTTGCGGCCGCATCTTCTTGTCGCGGTCCGCGTTCATGTTTGGGCCCAAAAAAACCATCTCTCTGATTCTTCATATCGCGGACCGCAAAATAATGGCCGTGTCCGCGTTGATACTTTCGCGGCCGCACTTTTTTGTCGCGGTCCGCATTCCATACCTCTTGGCCGAGTTTTGGTTTTTGTTCAAGTTTTGACTCCTTTATGAGTTTATTATAGCTCCTTTGGCTCATTTTGAACAATCCCTGCAAGCAAGCATATTAAGTTAGTTTCCGGGAATACCTTCACGCATTGTTTTGCCCAAAATACAAGTAAAAGAGAGCAATTAATAGGCTAAAATCCCTACTTATCAATACGCCGCCCCCAACACATAGATCACATAGAAAATAGACTCGATTCTACCCTATTTTCCTAAAATCAAGGTTAACCAAGATACTTACCTCTTTTTGGAATACAATCAACAACCCAACACAGATTTTTCTTTATAATAAGCCTCCAAAGCAATCGAATCTAGTCAAATATTGTTTAAACAAGTTAAAACAAGATTTAGAATCTACCCTCGAATGAAAAAGGTTCAATCTTTGATATAATTTAAAAAGTCAACAAAAAGGCAACCCAGGCGCACATGGTCAAAATATGAAATTAAGACCAAAATCCGGATTACCCATTCACCCCACCCAGGATATGAGATTTATTTCGAAATCCGACCTCAATTTGAGGTCTAAATCTTAATTTTACAAAATCCCTAAATTTTACCCAAAACCCCCAATTCTTAGATTTGATGATGAAATTCGTGAAAAAGTAGTTGAAATCAAATGAAAACAAGTTAAGTTTACTAATCTATGAATTTGGGAAGAAATAGCTCTCTAAAAATCTCCTCTATGGAGTCTAGAATTCAAAAATGGTGTAAAATGAGCTAAATCCTGAAATCTCACCATTTAATCCAGTTGTAGATATCATAATTGCGAACACTTGTTTTTAATTGCAACGCAAAAGCGAACCACTGTTCACAAAAGCGAATAATGTTTGATCCATTCAGTTGTCGCAATTGCGACAAAAACTTTGCATTTGTGAAGTGCCCACCTATCGTAAAACGATTCAATCTTCGCATTTGGGAAGTTGTCCAGCCCATCCTTGAGTCACAAATGCGACACATTGATTGCAAATGTGATGCCCTCTAACTCGCAAATGCGAAAAAATCTCTGCATTTGCGAAGTGCCCACCTATCGCAAAAGAGATTCAATCTTCGCATTTGGGAAGTTGTCCAGCCCATCCTTGAGTCGCAAATGCGACGCTTTGATTGAAAATGCGATGCCCTCCAGCTCACAAATGCGATCACTACTTCGCAATTGTGAAGCATACCTGCCCCTACCCAATATCGCAAATGCGAGTCGGACTTTGCAAACGCATTTTCCCAGAAGGAATATCTTTAGATATCCCAAGTAGCCTCCTCAATCAGCTGACCTCTCCAATGCACTTTCACAGAAAGAATATCTTTAGATCTCAGCTTCCGAACCTGCTGGTCTAGAATAGCCACCGACTCTTCCCCATAAGTTAAATCCTCATCAAGTTGCAACGTGCTGAAGTCTAAAACATGTGACCTATCTTCATGGTTCTTCCGAAGCATGGAGACGTGAACCTCCCCAACTCTCTCCAAGATATCAAACGGGCCAATAAACCTCAAGTTCAACTTTCCCTTCTTCCCAAATTGCATCACGCCCTTCATAGACGACACTCGGAGAAGAACCTCCTCACCTTCCATGTAAGCCACATCTCGAACCTTCCGGTCCGCATAACTCTTTTGCCTTGATTGAGATGTACAAAGCCAATCTTGAATCACTTTCACGTTCTCCAAAGCATCACGAACCAAATTTGTGCCCAACAATATAGCCTCAACAAGCTCAAACCAACGGACTGGAGAACGATATTGCCTCCTATATAAGCCATGTGGATGCTTGACTGATAGTCGTTATTGTTGGCAAACTTTTCTAGAGGTAGAAAATGTTCCCACTAACCCCCGAAATCCATAGAGCATGCCTACCACATGTGCTCCAAAATTTGAATGGTCTGCTTAGACTGTTTGTTCATCTGAGAATGAACGCAGTGCTCAGCTCGACCCGCTTGCCCAACTCATGCTGCACAGCTCTCCAAAAGTGTGAAGTAAAATGCGTTCCTCGGTCTGAATGATGGACATGGGCACACCATGCAGGAGAATAATCTCCCGGATGTAAATCTTAGCCAATCGCTCTGAAGAATAGGATATCTTCACCGGAATAAAGTGTGTAGACTTAGTCAACCCGTCCACAATGACCCAAACAATATCATATTTCCTCAAGGTCCATGGTAAGCCTACCACAAAGTCCATAGTGATACGCTCCCATTTCCACTCCGGTATTACCAATTTTTGAGTCAACCCACACGGCTTCTAATGGTCATACTTCACCTGTTGACAATCCAAACACCGAGAGACATGTCCAACATTGTCTTTCTTCATCCTCCGCCACTAATAGTGCTGCTTCAAATCACGATACATCTTCGTGACACCAGGGTGAATGGAATACTGTGAACTGTGAGCCTCTTCAAGGATAAACTCTCTCAACCTATCAACATTCGAAACACAAATCCGGCCCTAAAGCCGCATAATACAATCATCCCCAATCACAACCTTCTTAGCACCACCCTGCTGCACCGTATATTTCAACACCTACAAGTGAGGATCATCAAACTGATGAGCCTTGATACGCTCTAACAAGGATTACTGGGCCACAACACAATCAAGAACCCTTCTAGGCTCCAAAACATCCAATCTCATAAATCGATTGGCCAAAGATTGAATATCCATATCTAATGGCCTCTCCACTGCCGGTAAAAATGTCAAACTGCCCATGCTCTCTTCCTTCCTACTCAAGGCATCGGCCACTACATTGGCCTTCCACGAATGGTATAATATGGTGATATCACTATCTTTCAATAACCCTAACTATCTCTGCGCCTCAAATCAAGGTCCTTCAGCTTGAATATATGCTAGAGACTCCTATGGTCGGTATAGACCTCACATTGAACGCCGTATAGATAGTGCCTCCCAATCTTGAACACGTGAACAATGGCTAGTAACTTCAAGTCATGCATAGGATAATTCTTCTCATGGACCTTCAACTAACGAGATAAAGAGGCAATCACTCTACCATACTGCATATGTATCGCGGCAAGTCCAATATGCGATGCATCATAATAAACAGTGTAAGATCCCGAACCTGTGGGAACACCAATACTGGGGTTATAGTCAAGGCAGTCTTGAGCTTCTAAAAGCTCTCCTCATACTCGTCGGACCATCTGAAAAGAGCGCCCTTCTGAGTCAACATGGTCAATGGGGTTGAGATAGATAAAACCCCTCCATGAACAGGCAATAGTAACCTACAAATCCCAGGAAGCTCTGAATCTCTATAGCTGAAGTAGGTCTAGGCCAGTTTTGAATTGCCTCTATCTCCTTAGGATCCACCTTGATACCCTCGGAAGACACAATGTGACCCAAAAAAGGCAACTGACTCTATCCAGAACTCAGACTTTGAAAACTTGGCATATAATTGATGATCCTTCAAAGTATGATATACAATCCGTAGGTACTGCTCATGCTCCTCACTACTACGAGAGTAAACCAGAATATCATCAATGAAGACAATCATGAAGGAATCTAAATAAAGCTTAAACACTCGATTCATCAAATTCATGAAGACTGTTGGAGCGTTAGTAAAGCCAAATGACATCACCAAGAACTCGTAGTGACCATATCGAGTCCTAAATCCTTTCTTAGGGACATCCAATGCCCTAATCTTCACTTGATGGTAACCAGATCTCAAATAAATCTTGAAAAACACCTTAGCACCTTGAAGTTGGTAAAATGTATCATCAATCCTAGGCAATAGATACTTGTTCTTGATAGTAACCTTGTTCAACTGCCGATAATCTATGCACATCCTCATTGATCCATCCTTCTTGTCAACAAACAACACCGGCGTACCCAAGGTGAAACACTAGGTCTAATGAATCCCTTGTCAAGCAAATCTTGCAACTGATCTTTCAATTCTTTCAACTCAAATAGGGCCATATGGTACGGTGGAATAGAGATAAGTTGAGTGCCCGAAGCCAGATCAATGCAAAAGTCGATATCCTTGTCGAGTGGCATAACTGGCAAATATGTAGGAAATACCTCAGGAAACTCACTTATAATCAATACTGAATCCATAGAAGTAACCTCCGCACAAGAATCACAGATATAATCCAAATACGCCAAACACCCCTTCTCGACCATATACCAAGCCTTCAAATATGAAACCACCCTACTAGTGGAGTGATAGAGAGTCCCTCTCCACTCTAAACTAGGCAACCCCGGTATGGCTAAAGTCACAATCTTGGCATGACAATCCAAGATAGTACGGGGACAACTAATCCATACCAGGAATGACCTCAAAATCCACCATATTAAATGACAAGAGATCAACTACTGTATCAAAACCATTAATAGTGACAACACAAGACTTGTATACCGTATCAACTACTATGGAATCTCCAACCGGTGTAGACACAGAAATAAGAACATAAAGAAAATCACGAGGCATACTTAAATGCAAAGCAAAATCTGAAGACACATAAGAATATGTAGAACCCAGATCAAATAACATGGAAGCATCTCTATAACAGACTGAGAAAAAACCTGTAATAACTGCATAGGATGACTGCGCCTCAGGTCTAGGTGGAAATGCATAACAATAGGGCTGAGCCCAACCAACCAGTCCTCCACCTCTAGGACGACCTCTCACTAAATGGCCTCCACCTCTAACTTAACGGACTCCACCTCAGGATACCTAAACCCCACCTTTAGCTGGTTGTGCGGGTGGAGGAGACATCGGTGCCGGAGTTATGTCAAGAGTACCCCGTTGTGGCATACTGCTCTGTGACCTAGAGAAAAACATGGCAATGTGCCTCAAATCCCCACATGTATAACAGCCCTCGGCTGACGTGATTGTTGAACCAGGAACTACCCTGTTGACCTGAATAAATACCCTGATAACTCTGTACTAGAGGTGCACTAATAGGAGCTGGTGGCGCACTGCATGCTAGCTGATCGGGATGAGGTCCATAAGTATTGTGGCTGCCTGAAGTACCATGGGTGACTTGTATAGATGATTGAACCAACCTGATAGGATGGCCTCTACTAAAGGAACCCCTGCCTTCAGACGAGGCACCACTGAATCCTAAAAAGTGATGGGGCCTCTTGTCAAAGGCCGCCTCCCTCGCCTGGCCTCTGATGCGCTCGATCCTCCTAGCAATCTCCATGACCCGAGTGAAAGAAATCTCAGACTCGATCTCTCTACCATTTGAATCCCGATGCCATATATAAGACCCTCGATGAACCTCTGTACCTTCTCCCTCCTAGTAAGGATTAGAATAGCTGCATGGCGTGACAGATCCACAAATCTAGTCTCATATTGAGTAACGGTTATACTACCCTGCTGAAGGCGCTTGAATTGACTGCACAACTCCTCTCTCTAAGTGAGGGAAATAAACTTCTCTAAGAACAACTGTGAGAATTGAGACCATGTGAGAGGAGTTGATCCCCCTGGCCTGCCATGCATATATACTTGCTACCATCTCTTGGTAGAACCATGCATCTGAAATATAGTGAAATTAACTCTGTTGGACTCTACTATCCCCAAATTGCGCCAAATGTCATGGCAACGGTCCAAGAAGTCCTGGGGATCCTTAGAAGGTATACCACTAAAGTGAGGGGGATAAAACTTGGTGAACCTGTCCAACCTCTTCAGCTCATCAGCTGGCATAACGGGTCTCTCCCCGGGCTGTGTAGCAACAATAGGCTGAACCGCCCCAATTAGTAGAACTGCTGGGGTCTAATAACCATGAGCTATATGCTTTGGAGTGTGAGTATCAAAGGTCTGGGCTCCTTTCCCATCCTGGGAAACAGCCGGTGCCATAGGAAACACGCTGGCCTGGGCCATACTCTCCATGAGGCCAACCATGCAAACTAAGGCGTCCTAAAGCACTGGGGTAGCAATAAACCCCTCTGGGACCTGAGATGGTCCTACTAGCTCGGTCGGAACTGGGATCTCATTTCCCTTCTCTATTTGAGGCTCTATAACGGGTGTCAGTGCATGCACTCTAGGCTGAGCTCTACCTCTAACTCTGGCTCTACCTCGGCCACGGACCCTACCCCTAGTAGCCGCTGCAATATGGGGCTCCAGCTCCTGATCAACTATAGATGACGTACGTGTCCTCACCATCTGTAGCTCTACCTCGAATCACCTGGCCTGTATCTACTAAGAATCTATCTCGCTGGTACCGATATCCAGATCTGCACAAGAGGTACAGAACAATAGTATGAGTACAACTGACTCAATATACTCAGTAAGTGTAGAGCCTAACCTCGACGAGGTAGTGATGAGGCTAAGATAAGACACCTACAATGAACCTATGCAATTATATATCAAGAACGAAATAACATGCAAAGTATCAAGTCAAATAACATGATAGCAATAAGTGAAAGGGGATAACGAATACACAAGTAAAGAGGCATAAATGGGAAAAGTAAGGTGAAGTGATAACAACTTTGAACCATCTTTCAATAAGTAAATAAACGAAGCCACAATGCCAAGTCCACATTACAAATGTTAAAGTAAAGGGCAATGAAATCAACAAAACAGTACGGCATCACCCTTCGTGCTTTTACTCTCATCCTGACATTATAATATAAAAACAAGCAATAAAATCAACAAATTTGCACGGCATCACCCTTCGTGCTATTACACTCATCCTCACAGTATAATACAAAAACAAGCACGGAAACAGCCTTCGTGCATATCCTCACGTTCACTCAAACAATAATATCAATATATAAATATGGCATGGAAACACCCTTCGTGCACAATCACTCTTACCCACGAGAATGACAACACCCTTCATGCATTTCACTCTTCCTCACAAGCACGACAACACACTTCGTGCATTTCACTTTCTTACCGAGCAATCACATACTACACATTACCAAGCAAGGTGGGAAGAAAATTCAATATCAACAATTGTATTTGAACACAACTCGTCATATGAGAATCTTCCGACAAATAACACCAACAACCAATTAACAATTCAACGATCTCAACACCAATATCTTAATTATCTCAACATAGAAAATAACATGTATACCAAAAATTAAGAAATAAACAATATATCTAAATCATGGAAGTCGTAATACAGAAATAACCTGCATGCTTATCCCATGGATAACGCATATACACCTATCACCTTGCATATACGCCGCACCAACACATAGAACACATAGAGAATGGATCGATTCTACCATATTTCCCTCAAGTCAAGGTTAACCAAGACATTTACCTCTTTTCGAAACACAATCAACAATACAACACAGCTTTTCCTTAGAACATGCCTCCAAACCCATCAGATTTAGTAAAGTATTTTTCAAACAAGTCAAAACAAGCTTTATAAATTAGCCTCGAATTAAAACGGTTCAATCTTTAACATAATTGAAAAAGTCAACAAACATTCAACCCCGACCCACATAGTCGAAATCCAAAATTAAGACCAAATCCCGATTGTCAATTCACCCTCGAGCCTGGATATGTTATTTATTTCAAAATCCGACCCCAATTTGAGGTCTAAATCTCAATTTTATAAAATCCCTAAATTCTACCCCAAAACCCCAATTTATACTTTAAAATTCTTAGATTTCACGATAAAATTCATGAAAAAGTAATTGAAGTTGAATGAAAACAAGATAAATATTACTAATTTATGAATCTGAGAAGAAATTGCTCACCAAAAATTGCCTCTATGAAGTATAGGGTTCAAAATTGGTGTAAAATGAGCTAAGTCCCGAAATCCCAACATTTAACCTGGCTGCAGATATCGCAATTGCGAACACTTATTCGTTATTGCAAACATGTGTTAGCAATTGCGATGTTCACAAAAGAGAACCACTGTTCACAAAAGCGAACAGTGTGCGAGTCCTTCAGTTGCTGCAATTGCGACATAAATTTCGCATTTGCAAAGTGCCAACCTATCGCAAAAGCGATTCAGTCTTTGCATTTGTGAAGCTGTCAATCCCAGCCTTAAAGTTGCAAATGTGATGCATTGATCGCAAATGCGATTCCCTCCAGCTTGCAAATGAGACCACTACTTCCTAATTGTGAAGCATACCTGCCTCTGCCTAATATCCCAAATGCGAACCTGACTTCGCAAAAGCGAAACTCGCAGTTGCGAACAGGTTCTCACAAATGCGAGACCTGTAGATCATGCACACCAGCAAATCCCAGCTTAGCCAAAACCATCCGAAACTTACCCGAGCCCCTCAGGCTCCAATCCCAACATTCACACAAGTGTAATCATGTCATACAATCTCTCTCGCAAGCTTAAATCATCAAAATAACATCAAATATCAAGAATCGATCATTAAAACTCAAGCTTTTCAAAGTTTAAACTCAATTTTCTAATTTTTCACATAAAGTGCCAAAACGGCCTCAGGTCACCCGGGACCCCAACCAAACATGCGTACAAGCCCAAAATCATCATATGAACCTACCTAAATCGTCAAACTAATGATCTGAGGTCGTTTACCATAAATGTTGACAATGATCAACTCTAGCCATTTTTAAATTCAAAAATCACATTTTCTTTAAACTTTCGCGTATAAGCTTTCCGAAGATCAACACAGACCCCACACGCAAGTCATAAATCATCAAATTAATCTATGAAAAGTTTCAAAACATAGAAAAGGGTACTAATACTCAAAATAACCTATCAGATCATCACGCAAACAATTTGGGGTTGTTATTTTGACGCTCTCTGATGTGCTCATACAAGGAAGACCAAGAAACCACATAAGCAAGAACCCGGTTGGGCTCCGAAACATCCAATCTCGCGAACTGGTTGGCCAAGGCCTGAACATCCATGGCTAGTGGCCTCTCAGCTACCAGTAAGTATGCCAAACTGCCCATACTCCTGCCTTTCTAATCAAGGTATCGGCCACTACATTGGCCTTCCCGGGATGATACAAAATAGTGACATCATAGTGTTTCAGCCACTGTAACCATCTCTGCTGCTTCAAATTAAGATCTTTCTGCTTGAACAGATGCCAGAGACTCTGTTGGTTGGTATAGACCTCACATGGAACACCGTACAAATAGTTCCTCCAAATCTTCAATGCATGAACAATAGCTCACAATTCCAAGTCGTGCGCCGGATAATTCTTCTCATGAACCTTCAGCTACCGAGACACTTAGGCAATTACCCTACCGTCTTGCATCAATACCACGCCAATCCCAATACATGACGCATCACAATACACAATGTAAGACCCCAAGCCCGTAGGCAACACCAACACTGGGGCTGTAGTCAAAGAAGTCTTGAGCTTTTAAAAGCTCGCCTCACACTCCTCAAATCATCTGAAAAGAGCACCCTTCTGGATCAATCTAGTCAAAGGTGCAACAATGGATGAGAAACCCCATACAAAATGGAGATAATATCCGTCCAAACCAAGAAACCTCCGAATCTAAATAGATGAAGATGGTCTGGATCAACTCTGAACTGCCCCAATATTCTTCGGATCTACCTTGATCCCCTTATTAGACACCACATGACCAAAAATGCCACCGAATCAAGCCAGAATTCGCACTTGAGGAATAATTCATATAACTTATTCTCCCTCAAGGTCTGGAGCACGATCCTCAAATGCTGCTCATGATCCTCCCGGCTGCGAGAGTACACCAAGATGTCGTCAATAAACACAATGATGAATGTGTCAAGATGTGTCTGGAATATACTATTCATCAGGTGCATAATACTGATGGGGCATTGGTCAGCCTAAATGACATCACAAGGAACTCGTAGAGACCATACCAAGTCCTAAAGGCAGTATTCAGGATATCCAGATCCCGAATCTTCACCTGATGATACCTTGACCGCAAATCAATCTTCGAGAACACCCTGGCACCCTGAAGCTGGTCAAATAAGTCATCAATGTGCGGTAATGGGTACATGTTCTTTACTATAACCTTTTTCAACTACGGATAATCAATACACATGCGCATAGAACCATCATTCTTCTTCACAAACAGAACTGGAGCACCCTAAGGTTATACGCTAGGCTGATCGAAACCCTTATCAAGCAATTCTTGTAGTTGTTCCTTTAGCTCCTTCAACTCCACTGGTGCTATACGGTATGGTGGAATAGAAATAGACTGAGTACCCGGCACCAGGTCAATACCAAAATCGATATCTCTAGGCGGCATGTCCGAAAGATCTGCTGGGAATACAAAAGGAAAATCTCTCACTACCAGAACTAATTCAACGGTAGGAGTATCAACACTGACATCTATCACAAAAGATAGATACGCTTCACACCCCTTCTTAACTGTCTGCTGCACCTTCAGAAAGGACACAACTCTACTAGGAATATAATCAAATGTACCCCTCCACTCCAACCACGACAAACCTGGAATAGCCAATGTCACAGTCTTGGTGTGACAATCCAAAATAACATAATAGAGCGACAACCAATCCATGCCAAAGATCACATAAAAGTCTACCATATTGAGTAACAATAGATCAACTATGGTCTCAAAACCACCAATAACAACTAAATACGACCGATACACATGGTCCATAATAATATAATCTCCCACAATCATGAACACATATATAGGAGAACTCAAAAAATCACAAGATATATCCAAATTCGGAGCAAAGTAAGATGACACATATAAATAAGCGGATCCCAAATAAAATAAGACTGATGCATCCCTATGACAAACCGTAACCATATCTTTGATGACAGCATCCGATGCAACCGCCTCCATCAGGAAAAGCATAGAAACGAGCCTGGCCTCCCCCTCTAGGGTGACCTCTACCCACCTGACCTCCACCCCTAGCTGGTGGGGCAGGTAGAGTGGCAACTTGAGCGGAAACCATGTCCTGCAAACCTTATGGACCCTGTAGATTCCGTGGAGCTTGTGTAGTCTATGGAGGTTCATCCCTCCTGAGTCTAGGGCAGTCTCTTACCATATGTATTGTATCATCACACTCAAAGAAAGCTCTCGGTGGGCGTGGCTACTGAAACTTACCCTGCCCTAATCGGCCAGACTGACTGCTGAAGGCACCCCGTGCAGGAGGTCTACTAGAAAGTGGCTGAGCAAAATGGGCAACTTGATACCTCGGAATAGCAGGTGCACCTCTAGTAGCTGGAAGTGCCAAATGAACTAGATGACTCATATAGCCTCTGCCATGACGAGCTACAACTAGAGCGCGAGAACCACTATATACTCTAAAATCTTGTGGCCTATTGGCCTCTCTGTCCTCCCTCTCATGACCCCACATACCCTCCAACCTCTGTGCGATCTCTACCACCTACTGATACAGAGTATCTGTCTTTAACTCTCGAGCCATGCTGAATTTAATACCATAGTTGAGTCCCTCGATGAATCTACGGACTCGCTCTCTGACTGTAGAAACCATGTTTGGTGCATGTCGGGGTAACTTACTGAATCTGATAGCATACTTTGACACCGTCATAGTCCCCTGACATAGATGCTCAAACTATGTGCGCCATGCATCCTGAAGGGTTTGGGGAACAAACTCTCTCAAAAGCATCTCTGAAAACTGAGCCCAAGTGAGTGGGGCTGCATCAGCTGACCCACCCTTCTCGTAAGCCTGACACAACTGATACGCTGCTCTTGACAGCTGAAATATAGTAAAAGCAACTCCGCTCACCTACTGTTGAGAGGATTGTTGGGGTGTTCATATGTGAGCTGTCTGTGCTATTGATATTATTGATATTGCACATGCGGCGTGACAAGGCGGGCTATATATATCGGTTTGCGCATGTGGCGAGACAAGGCGGGAATATTATTATACGCACGTGGCGAGATAATACATGCATTTACTTTATTGTTGCGCACATGGGGAGACAAAGGGGTCTATGTTGTGGATGATTTGTGATGACTTGTGATGGCCTGGGAGCATTGTTATTGGTGATATTTGTGTAGTGGTGTGCCTACCTTGTGTGAGTTGTGCATTTTAAGTTTTGTTGTGTCTTTTCCTATGTGTCATTCGTTGTCTCTGCTCTTACTTGTTGACTCGAGTTGTTATAGAACACTTGCACAAGCATACACGTAATTAATCACTCATATTGGTTTAAGAAGATGAATCCTGATGTTTATTGATCATTTACATGTATTCTCGTTTACTTGCCTTCTGTGTGAGAGTTGTACTATTGGCACGTAAGTTATCCGTGGGGTTATGAGTTATTTTTATTGCTGGCACGTGAGTTGTCCGTGTAGATATGAGATATTGTCACTCCCTTAGCACGTGAGTTGTCCGTGCGGATATGAGATATTATCACTCCCTTAGCACATGAGTTATCCGTGCAGATATGAGGTATTAATGGTATTGGCACGTGAGTTATCCGTGCAGCACGTGAGTTGTCCGTGCGGTTGTGATTTGTAATGTGGGCACAAGATGCCAAATAATTAGGGTTCGTGAATTGGGACCCGTGATTTGTGATTTATGAGGTGTGGTACCTCGGAGAAATTCTTAAATAAATCTTGTGTGAAAGAGGTTGTTGATATTGAGTTGTTACTTGTTTTCCTTACTTGGTATCACTAGAATTAAATTGTATTCAGCTTACTCTGCGGTGTTATTACTGGTCGCTACTTCTTGCTAATTGTTGCTCTAGTTCTTATTGCAAGTATTGAAGCATCTTTCTTACCATGTTTAGCTTATATTGTTCCCTGTTAGTTTTATATTCATACTTGTACAGGTTATTACATCTGGTAGGTGTCTTGACTAATCCTCGTCACTACTCCACCGAGGTTAGTCTTGATACTTACTGGGTACCACTGTGGTGTACTCATGCTACGCTTTTTATATATTTTTTGTGCAGATCCAGGTACTTCAGAGTTTGTTGATCGTTAGATAGCTGATCAAATATTGTAGCGGAGACTTCAAGGTATACATGTCGTCGCGTTCGCAGGCCTCTGAGTCACCTTTTCTATTCCGGAATAGTTGTACTTAGAAATTTTCTAGTGAACTCAGTAGAGCTTATGACTTGTACTACCGATTTTGGGATATTGTATAGTGTTGGGATTGTTGGTTTTATATAGAAATATATGGTTTTTGTTTAATAGTTGTTTTGGTTAAATTCTATCATTTGATTCAGTAAGTGTTAGGCTTACGTAGTCTTAGAGATTAGATTCCATCACGACATCCCACAGAGGGACATTGGGGTCGTGACACCCCACCTCCACCACCACAATCACAAGCGGCGCAACACCGGATTTTGCCCGATGAAGGTTATGCAAGTGCAATAAGCCCTCCTCACATTAGGGCGAAAAACTTTCAAATCACCAATGTGATGCTCACTTTTCTAGAGCAACGAGGCTTTTTAACTGGGGCGCCGAATCAAAATGGTTATAAACATTTGAAGGGCTTTGTGGATACGTGTTGGAGGATGCTTTAAGACTAAGGTTTTTCCCTTCTCTCTACGGGGTAATGCTTTAGATTAGCTGGAACGCTTGCCTAACCATTCTATCCATACTTGGGATGAGTTGGCGGCAAAGGTTATTTCTATGTTTTTCTCTCCCGCGGACATTTCTACTCTTAGGGATGAAATATTATATTTTAAGCAAGATCCCAATGAACCTTTGCATGAAATTTGATCCAACAAACTTTCTACCATGGTATTAATACTACGAACCAATATGTGGTCAATCACTCTGTCGGAGGAAACTTTATGACAACACCTTATGTGGAGGAATGTGAGATTCTTGATGAGATGGCGAAAACATCTTCGGCTTGGAAATCCCGAGCCAATGTTCCAAAAGGTGATCCCAACATGATTCATATCCATAAAGAGTTACAAGACCATGGGCAATCCATTGCCAAATTGACAACAACTGTGACTCAACTCGACAAGGCCCAACTTTATCAAGTTCAAGCTCCTAAGCAAGTTCATGCTATGGAAGGGGTCAATGTGTTGGTCAACAAGAAGAGGACCAAGGGTCCACTATTTCTTGCATATCTTCACGTGCTTAAATTGGTTCATCTTGTGAGGTTAAGACTTAATCGAGAGAGGAGTTTTGCCTAACGTTTGTAATGATAATTGAGTGAATTCGAGAGACTCACTTGAACATTAGAAGTGAATTATCTAGAGTTTGATCCCGAACAATTATCTTTCACCTATCCTATCAAAACCCTATATTCTCCCATTGATAACCTTCTTTGCTTATTCCTTGCTTCGATTGTCATTAGTCAATAGCTTTAGACTCTTAGTTAATTTTAGTTAGAAAATATATAAATCTCAATTGTTGATCATCTTCGATAGCAACCAAGCTAGAAACTACGAGAATACTATTTAAATCCAATACCTGTGGATACGATATTATACTATACTATATTTGATTAGCGAGCATAATTTAAGTGTGTGTTTTGAGCTCGTCAAATTTTGGCACCGTTGCCGGGGATTGGTAGTCAATAGTGTTTGAAATAGTTTGTAGTGCTAATTCAGGATTTTTTTCCTTTTTATTTTACTTTTCCCTTTTTACATTTGGTGTTCTTTGGTTGTATGCAGGTTACAAGTTAATATTGGTGCATGACTCGAGCTTCTATGAAAGTAGTGCTACCATACGAGCCAGAGTTAGAAACAAAACTGCGACAACTGAGGAAGGAAAAGTATCTTACCAAGACATCAAAAAAGGTTGGGAAATCCTCAACCAAAGAAACTATGGCTGAAAACTGTGATGATAATGTAGATTTGACTGCAAGAGAGGCAACCCAAACAACGAGAAAAAGCTGCACGGGATGCTGAGGAAGCAACTATTAGAGATTCGCATAACATCTATGAAGAAGAGAGGGGTCACAAATTTAATCAACATCAACCCTTGGCTGCAGAGCAGTTTGGAAATATAGCTCCCAGGCCTAGAATACAACTTGGCGATTATGCTAGACTGGTCTACAATCAAGTATTATCCAACGTTAGACCACCTCCAATTGCAGCAAACAATTTCGAGTGAAGCCAAATAAAAATCCAAACACTCATCTAATCGACTTCGAGGAGATTATGAACACATTTAAATATAATGGGGAGTCACAACATGAAGTGTACTTAAGGGAATTCCCCTTTTCACTTAAAGATGATGCTAAGGAATGGCTTCGGAGTTTGCCCAGTGGATCGATCAGAACTTGGGAGGAGATGACTAGAAAATTCCTTGATAAATATTTCTCCTCGGCTAAGACGAGCAATATTAGAAGAGAAATCCATAACTTCTTCCAGAAAGAGACTGAAACTATTTTTGAAGCATGGGAGAGGTTTAAGGAGATAGTTAGAAAGTGTCAACGTAGCAAAATTGAACTCTAGATGCAACTCCAGGATTTTTGGGAAGGATTGACACCGGCCTCGCGTAGAACATTGAGCAATGCAGTTGGAGGCCTTTTGATGAAGAAGACTCCAGAGGAGATAGTTTTAATTCTTGATGAGTTATCTGAAGATGCAAATCAATAGCCCTCTGAGAGGGCTGAAAGAAGAAGATCGACTGGTGTTCACCAAGTTGATAAAAATATATCTGTGCAGGTACAACTTCATGCTATGGCTAAGTAAATACGGAAGTTGACCTTAGCCTCGATACAAAATGAGCCTCATACAACTTGTGATATATGTGGAAGATGACACCCTACTCATCAGTGTCAAGCCTCAATTGAGGAAGTAAATGATGCGGGAAACTACAATTTCAATGCAATGGGTCTGAGGCACCTCGGATTTTCATGGAGTTCACCTAGAGGTACTGTGAATGCTTGGAAACAAAATAACTCTTGACCCTAGGGACAAGGAGCTCCAGCATACCAAAATCACTAGAGGTAGCAATTTTAGCCTCAACAGCCTATTCAGCCTGGTCTAGAGGATCTAATGAAGGCCTTCATTATCAAGACAGATAAGAGGTTGGACGCCCATGGAGCAGCTATCAAAGAGTTGGGCACATCTTTTCGAAACCTGGAGAGACAAGTGGGACAAATTGCAACAATATTATCTGAGAGGGCTCCAGCAATTCTCCCTGCTGATACTGAGAGAAATCCCAAAGAAACAGTGAATGCTGTAACTCTGAAAAGTGGGCAAGAGTTAAAAGATCATACCCCGATCCAAAATGATGTGAAACTCAAAAAAGGAAGTGGGGAGTAGCTGAAGAATGGTGTTGATAAAAAGAAGAAAGGCCCGATGAAAGCGAAGAAAAATAAGAAGGAAGAAAAATTGAGAAGGGAGGAACTTGATGAGAGCGAACATATGCCTGCTTTACCTTTCCCTCAAAAACTATATAGAAAAAAGTTGGACAAGCAGTTTGGGAGATTTCTGGATCTGTTAAAACAGGTTCATGTAAACTTACCATTCACAGAAATACTCTTACAAATACCTGCTTATGCAAAATTCTTGAAGGATATCCTGACGAAGAAGAGGAAGATAAAAGAGACCTTAGTGGTGAAGCTCACAGAGCATTGCAGCGCGATATTGCAAAACAAACTCCCATAAAAGTGTAGAAATCCAGGGAGTTTTACTATATCTTTCTCTTTAGGAACTATTAATTTTGATAAGTCTTTATGTGATTCTGGTGCCTTAATTAATTTAATGCCTCTTTCGATTTATAGGAAACTGGAAAAGGAGATTGGAGAGATAAGGTCTGCACCTATATCTTTGTAGCCGGCAGACCAAACGACTATAATACCCGAGGGGATTGTGGAAGATGTGTTAGTTCGGGTGGATGAGTTTGTATTTCCTGTGGATTTTATAGTGGTGAATATGGAGGAAAACAAGGAGGTCCCGCTCATCCTAGGAAGATCATTCTTAGCTACGGGAAGAGCTATATTAGATATACACGAGAGGAAACTCATGCTTAGAGTGGGTGAGGAGACTGTGACTTTTGAGATGAATGTAGCAAAGGCGGCACAAAAAGAAAAACCACTTGCGAGTGTTGAGTGGAAAGTGAAAGGCTCAAAAGAGAAGGCTGCACTGAGTGAGAAAGATAAGTGTGGGGTGTACCCCAAAAAGGCTGAGAGGAAGCTATCAGCATGGATGTGTGCATTGGTTCGGGCACGTGGAATAGAGCCCGACTTCAACTCAGACCCCGATTAGATGTTTAGGGAAGTTTCCTTTACCTTATACTTTTTAATTGTGTCATGGGGACATGCCACAACTTAAAGTGTGGGGTGGGGGATATGTATGTATGCTTGTATGTATATTAGTTTTCTTTTTGTGTTAGTTTTAGTAGTTAGAGATAGAAAATAATTGAAAACAAAAACCATAAAAATTGAAAAAAAAGATTTTTTTTTATTTTTCCCGATGATGGATATCATTCGACTGGTTTCTTGAGGGATTAAGGTCGAAAGAAAAAGAATAAAAGCTTTTCTTTTATTAGGTAGTGTAATAATTCCCCCTTGATTTTTCTTTGTGCCGCAGTTCTTTTCCAAGGGTTTTGTTTGAACCGAGTGTAGTTAGTTTTTATTTTGTAGAGTAGTAGGAAGCCTTGTGTTGTGATTTGAATTGAAAGAAATGTCTCTTAACTTTATTATGCCTTGAGAATAGTAAGTGATTTAGTTGTGACGCTTAGGGTCAGTTTTTGACTCTTTTATAAGTACCTTAAATTGTATGATCTTAACTTTGCTTAACTGCTTTGATTAGAGTGTCTTGATAATCCAATCTTGAGTGGGTTATGTGCCATTTGTGTGTGAGGTTTTGTGTATTTTGTGCGTTGTATTTGATGTCTAGAACTTGCCCCCGTGTATTTGCAAAGCGAAATTGTAGTTTTATTCAAGCTTGGAAGTGATATAGGCATTTCTTTATTGAGCCAGTTATAAGCTTTTGCCCACGTAATTGTTATGTATCTTAGTGAACCCCCTTTGAGCATGTAATCCTACTTCTTTGGCAACCACATTACAAGCCTTACCCATTTGTTTGAATTGACAATTTTTTTAAACCTTATACCTCTCGTGATAACTTGAATTTGTTATGAGCTTTGTAAAAGTTGAAGTGTGGGGTGGTTGGTTTGGATTTTGAGTGGAACTATTGAAATAAGGAGAAAGATGCAATGTTTTGAAAAGTAATAGCCACTTGAATTGAAAAAGAAAGAAAAGATAAGTGAGAGATTGTGAAAAATATTCCTTGATAGTGGTTACTTGATGTAATTGGGCTTAAATAAGTAGGGAGTTAATGTATATTGACGTGAAGGTGGAGTTTTGGTTGACATAAGTGTGGGATTTTGAACAATGAGATGTATGTATTAAAAGTGCTTGGGGAGGTGTAGTCACTCCTATATCTAAATGTATCCTACCTATTCTGCAGCCTACATTACAACCGATTAAATTCCTAATTGATCCATGACTGAATGAGCTCAATTAGTAGAGTAGTACACTACGGGCAAGCCTATGGTACGTCTTTTGTGGCATATGAATGTTGTTTCTGAGAGTGAGTGAATTCTTTCTATCTTGAGTTCCTAATTGTTCTTAAATTTCACTTTGTGAGGAACTACTCTCTATTGTTATGTGAGGGCACTTGATTCATGAAGGAAAGGTAATGTCGCTGAACTCTATGTTAGAGTAAGTGAGCGGATTATAAATAATTCCTGGTGCTTTTAAGTCAAATTTTGAGGGTAGGATGTTACGGTATTGTACTTGTTCTGTTTTAAATATTCTTGGTGTGATGAGTTATCAGAGTTGTTTAAAAAGGTCGTGTTTATATAAAGTGTAGTTTGATTGCTCGAGGATGAGCAATGATTTAAGTATGGGGTGTTGATGGTAGGCTATAATCCCATATTTTAGTCGCTTATTGCACTCTAATTCACTGCACTTTACTTGTGTTTGAGCTTTAATTGATAGTGTTTTGCAATTATTGTGTGTTTTATGCCTTGTAGGAGTGATTCCGAGCTATGTAGATGTTATGGAATGAATTTAAGCTATTTGGAGCTTTGAAGTCTGAGTAAAAGCTCAAAGGATTAAGCCGAGATCGTGTTCAGGGGTCGAGGACCAAGTCTGGATGTCAAATATTGAGATTTGATCCATACTCTAAGAAATCTCCACTGTCGCGCGCCACGCTTGTGCAATTTACTGTTATCTGTTAGAACTTAGCTCTCTGGATTTCCCCACTAATTTCCCGCATGGTGCGTCGCCCCTGTGCCATATTTATAGAGTGAAAATCCTATTTCGGCTAGCAGAAGGGGGTTTCGTCTAGGACGGACGCTACTTGGTATAAATACATGAAAAAATATTATTTTTAGTACTTTTGACACATATTCGACCTAAGGAGGCTAAGGAGGAGTTGGAGGAACACGAGCACAAGGATTTCATCATTCCGTCCTCACTTAAGACCCAAGTTTGAATTGAATTTATGTTTTCCTCGACTTTAACTTTATTTGTGATGAATTGCTCCATATACATGGAGTAGTTCTCTTTAGAGTTTGATGGTTTTAGTGTATTGATGATTGTTCGTGGATTATAACTCTAGTTTATGTATTGAAGCATTTTTGGATGATTTAATTGTTGCATCTTTATTCACTTGTTCATGTAATCGAGAGGCATAACTTGTGATATCGTTGCATTATATTGTTGGTTGAGTTCATTAATTCTTCTTAGTAATCGAAAGAGGCTAGTTGAATCATTGATTAAACCTAGTTAGGAGGATAATCGAGAGTGGTTTTCCTAAAGACCATTCCACTACGCATTCTTGCATATCTTCACGTGCTTAAATTTGTTCATCTTGTGAGGTTAAGACTTAATCGAGATAGGAGTTTTGAATAACAATTGAACTGATAATTGAGTGAATTCGAGAGAGACACTAGAACATTAGAAGTGAATTATCTAGAGTTAAATTCCGAACAATTATCTTGCACCTATCCTATCAAAACTCTATCTTCTCCCATTGATAACCTTCTTTTCTTATTCCTTGCTTCGATTGTCATTAGTCAATAGCTTTAGACTCGGTTAATTTTAGTTAGAAAATATATAAATCTCAATTGTTGATCATCTTAAATAGCAACTAAGCTAGAAACTACAAGAATACTGTTTAAATCCAATCCCCGTGGATACGATATTATACTATACTATATTTGATTAGCGAGCATGATTTAAGTGTGTGTTTTGAGCTCGTCAAAGCCTTCTATTGAAGAGCCACCTACTTTGGAGTTCAAGCCATTGCCACCACATCTTCGGTATGAATTTGTTGGCCCTTGTTCTACTTTACCGGTTAATCTTTCCTCTTGTTTGACTAACTTGCAGGTTGATTCCACATTGGCGGTGTTGCAAAAGAGGAAGAATGCTATTGGGTGAACTTTAACGGATATTCCGGGTATAATCCACACATTTTGCATGCATATGAGCAAGTTGGAGGATGGTGCTAAACTGTCCATTGAACATCAAAGAAGACTCAATGAGACTATGCAATAAGTGGTCAAAAAGGAGAATATAAAGTGGTTGGATGCCGGGGTTGTCTACCCCATCTCCGATAGTTCATGGACCTCTCCGGTTCAATGTGTCCCAAAGAAGGGGGCATGACGGTTGTTACCAATGAGAAGAATGAATTGATTCCCACAAGAACGGTGACCGTTTGGAGAGTTTGTATGGATTATCGTAAGCTCAACAAAGTCACAAGGAATGATTACTTTTCACTTTCTTTTATGGACCAAATGCTCGATAGATTGGCCGGACATGCTTTCTATAGTTTTCTTGATGGGTACCCGGGCTACAACCAAATTCTTATTGCTCCGGAAGATCAAGAGAAAACAACCTTTACATGTCCTTATGGTACTTTTGCTTTCAAGAGGATGCCTTTTGGTTTGTGCAATGCATCAGCAACTTTTCAATGGTGTATGATTGCTATTTTCACGGACATGGTGGAGGACTAACTTGAAGTATTCATGGATGAGTTCTCGGTGGTTGGAGATTCTTTTGATGATTGTCTTGCAAATTGGACAAAGTGTTGGCTAGATGTGAAGAGACCAATTTGGTGCTCAATTGGGAGAACTGTCATTTCATGGTTGAGGAGGGCATTGTCCTTGGCCATAAGATCTCAAAGAATGGTATTGAAGTTTACAAGGAGAAGATTGAGGTGATTTCTAAGCTTTCACCCCCAACCTCGGTGAAGGGTGTGCGGAGTTTCTTAGGCTATGCTGGTTTCTACCGGCGCTTTATCAAAGATTTCTCTAAAGTGGTAAACCCATTGTGTAAGATCCTTGAGAAGGATGCCAAGTTTCATTTCAATGATGATTGTATTAGGCTTTTGAACAATTGAAGCTCAAATTGACAACTACTCCTATCATTACCGCTCCAAATTTGAGTTTGCCATTTGAGCTCATATGCGATGCAAGTGATGTAGCGGTTGGGGCTATTTTGGGGCAACGTATCAACAAGGTTTTTCATCCAGTTTACTATGCTAATAATACCAAGAATAGTGCCCAAGTAAATTATACCGTTACGGAGAAAGAGCTCCTTGCTATTATGTTTGCAATTGAGACGTTCCGCCCGTACTTGATGGGTGCAAAGTAATTATCCATACATATCATGCGGCGCTTCGCTATCTTATGAGGAAAAAGAAATCTAAATCTTGGTTGATGAGATGTGTGCTCTTGTTGCAAGAATTTGATATTGACATCCAAGAAAAGAAAGGTAGTGAAAACCAAGTGGCAGACCACTTATCTTTTTTGAAGGAGGAGGAGAGGCCACATGATGGCCTTGAAATCAATGACTCTTTCCCCGATGAGCAACTTTTGGCACTATCAATGAAAGAGGTACCGTGGTTTTGCGGATTTGACAAATTTCCTTATGAGTGGTATCATTCCGGATGAGTTCTCTTCAAACCAAAGAAAGAATCTCAAAAGAGATTGTCAAGATTATTATTGGGATGAGCCATACCTTTTCCAAATTTGTACGGATGGGGTGATTAGAAGGTGTGTACCAGAAGAAGAGCAAGGTGGTATTCTTGGAGCTTGTCATTCTTCGCCATATGGTGTTCATCAGGGTGGAGCAAGAACGGCAGCCAAAGTTCTAAGTTGTGGTTTTTATTGGCCTACTCTTTAAAAAAGGGAAATGACTTAGAGAAAAGATGTGATGAATGTCAACGGGCCAGTGAAAATTCAAAGAAAAATGAGATGCCTCTCACAACCATCTTGGAGATTGATATTTTTGATGTTTGGGGAATTGACTTTATGGGCCCTTTTGTAAGTTTTTGTGGAAACACCTACATTTTGGTCTCGATGGATTATATGTCTAAATGGGTTGAGGTCATCACCTTACCCAACATTGAGGCGAGAAGTGTAATGGCTTTTTTGAAGAAGAATATTTGTATAAGATTTGGTAATCCACGAGCAATCATAATCAATGGGGGTTCACATTTTTGCAACAAGGCTTTCGACAATTTACTTAGCAAGTATGGTGCTACTCACAAGGTCATGACTCCCTATCATCTACAAGCTAGTGGTCAAGTAGAAGTCACCTACCAGGAGATAAAGAGTATCTTGTCTAAAACGGTGAATGCAAACCGGACGGATTGGTCTAAGAAACTTGATGATGCATTATGGGCATATAGGACAGCTTATAAAACACCTATCAGAATGTCCCCATACCAGTTAGTGTTTGGGAAATCTTTCCATCTTCTAGTGGAACTAGAGCACAAAGCAATGTGGGCCTTGAAGAAATTGAATCTTGATTGGGATGTAGCCGCTAACTTGGGGTTTGCACACTTGAATGAATTGGATAAGTTTAGGTACCATGCTTATGAGCGTTCATCCTTGTACAAAGAAAATATGAAATTTCTTCATGACAAGTACATTTGGAACAAAGAGTTCAAGGCCGGCGATCGAGTGTTGTTGTTTAACTCAAGGTTGAGGATGTTTCCGGGAAGCTTAAGTCCAAGTGAAGTGGTCCATTTGAAATTGTTGGTGTGACACCCTTCGGTGCATTGGATTTGAAGAACAAGAACAATGAAATATTCCGAGTCAAAGGTCACCGGGTGAAGCATTACTTGGCAAAAGTTGGAGAGAGCCACATGGTGGCGGTTATTACTTCACTTGAGGATGCAATGCCATTGCGTCGTGCCACAACGTTAAATAAGGTTCTTCTTGGGAGGCAACCCAAGTTCTTTTCCTTTATCTTTTTGTTTTTGTACTTAGATGTTCTTTGTTGTTTTTAACTTGATTTGAAGTGTGTTGCAGGAATGAGTGTAAGATGAAAGAAAGGTGGACAAGGTTGTGTAATTGAAGCAGAAAATGCGAACCGCACTTTTCCTTTGTGCGGCCGCAGAAAAAAATTTGCCACCACGGAAGACCTTGTACGACCCTAGATTTCATCTGCAGACCGCATTTCATAGAACCAATTTAGATGCCAAATGACAGGGTCTCTAAACTTTTCCTTGTTAGTGCGGGGAAAATGTGTGACCTCATGGAGAATTATGAGTCCTCACTTGAAATTGTGTGGACTGCACAGGTGTAACAGAACACTGAAGGCCAGGTAGAAGAGTGCGGCCAACACTTGGAATTGTGCGGCCACATTCGACTCTTTAACCTCTCAAAGTCTCTGAGTATAAATAGAACTTTAGGCCTTAATTTACACTTTTCACACTATTGAGAAAGTAGTATTGCTCTGAGAGTCTACCGGAGGATCTAGGATTTTCAAACACACACACATGCACTAATATGATCTTTGCACATTTACATCATCTCGTATGCTTCATTTAATGTTGATTTTGTTTCATTTTAATTTTGGAATTTATTTTTTCTTTCTAGCTTCTTTTTAGGCCATCTATTATTATATTCCATCATTGTATCCATGTGGGGTAGTTTTGTATTGGGTAATTGTTGAAACATGCCAGAATGGGTTGGGTTAACTGATTTCTATGTGTTTACCATGTTGCCAAGTAGATTTGAACAATTGTTTGCAAAACCTAGGCAAAACTTAAGACCTACTCGTTTGTTCCTGAAATGTGGGGCCACACTTAGATTTGTGCGGTTCGCAGTTTGCTTGTGAAGGCAACTAGTATTTGGATAGTGTTTCTACGTCGACACTTTAATTGTACAGACCGCAGAATTTCTGGAGATGTCACACTTTGGTCCGCACTGTCTATCAGAGGCTTGCCCTCTGAGACCCTAAAGTGCGGACCATACTTTAAATTGTGCGGGCCGCAGATGAATTCTGCGGCCGCACATGACCTCCGCACTGTCCATCAGAGAGTAACCATCATATCCCCTTGAACATCTATGCAGAAGTGCGGTTGCACTTGGAATTGTGTGGTCTGCACTTCCACTTTGCGGTCCGCACTTCAAAATGTGCGGACCTCACTTCCCCTATTTCTGTAGTATGTTTATCTAATTGTAACCCCACTGCTTCTATGTTGTTCTCACTCACTTACATAAGTCTTAACTGCGTTGAATCATGATTTTCAACTAATAATTCTCTTTGTGTTAATACAGACAATGGTTCGATAACGAGGACGAGGTAAATCTACCAAGGGAAGAGGAGAAGATTCAAGGGGTTGAGGCAGAGGTTTCTTGACCCCAAGTGTGTAGAAAATCATATAAAAAAAGCAACAGGAAATCGATGGAGAGGTAAAGACCTCTCTGAATCTAGTTCATATGCCCCGTCTAGAGAAGCCTCTGAGGGAAACTCTGTGTGTGTTTCGGAGGAGCACACTGAGGAGAAATCCAGGCCAAAGGGGTGATCTGAGCCTCTAGATGTGCCTTCTACATCCCACAACACTTCCCAAGGGTCGCAAAATGCCAGCCAGGAATTCGAGGTAGCTGCTGCAGGGTCTGGTTCTGATAATGCCCCTGATGATGGGAGAGGTGGAGCAGGTACACAGGCAGATTTAGCTTGGACAAAGAAGAAGGAGGCCTGGGATGATAGATTTTTGAGTCGCCAGGCATTCTCTGATTTCCGGATGTGGTGGCCTTTGAGGTCTTTGACTCATGAGTGACAGTTCTTATTGAAAGATCTTGACAAGTACAATCCTGTAGTTCTGGAGCAGTTTACAAAGAGGAAATGGTGGCTGCTATTTACGGAGAAGCCGGTAAATGTAAAGGAGCACCTTGTCCAGAGTTTTATGCAAACACTATGCATATTCTCAAAGGGACAAAGGTCACGAAATTGCGCAACCTGAATGTGAAATTTGATCAACACACTCTGAATGCGTACTTGGGATTTGAGGATGTATAGCCGAGAGAGTACTTAGAGATGTTGGCTCTGAAAGAAGAAGCCAGGTTGTGGCTTGCAGAGATTCTAGAACCGGGACCCACTCCTCCTTGGATTGCTTCTGGGGTACCTATTCTCCGGAGTACACTGAGTTTTGAGGCAAAAGGGTGGAAAACCTTTGTTTGCAACATGCTTGACCTGTGGCAGAATGAGGACAACCTACCTATTCCTCGAGCTATTTTGGTAGCATCTATCATGGCTGGGTACCCGATCAATGTGGGTGCCTGATGTCGGCCAATATTTCTCTGATGGCATAACAGAGTAACACTTCTTACCCATACCCCAACACCATTACTGAGTATCTGAAAGATGCTAAGGTAGATCCCAGGCCATTTGACACCAAGGTCAAGCCGACCTGGCTATTTGAGTGGTGCAAGTTGCAGGATATGAGGAACCCGAAGAAGAGTGCTCCGTCTTTTACTACTACTAGCCAGTCTAATGAGCCGGTAGTGGTAGTTTCTGGTCCATCTGATATTCCATCCACATCAGTTGAGCCTTCTACCAGTGCAGTAGTTTCTATTCTTGAGCCACCATCTACAGCTCCTTCCACACCTCCTATGATAGTTCCTACTCCAGCTCTAAGGCTGGTGCCTATGCCTATAGGTCCACTACCTACTCTGTGAGTCTCACAGACATTGGCGAGACTCAACAACTAGATGAAGGCAGCTACTTCAAAGTTGTCTGACATTTCCAATGTTGTTGCAGGGCAGTCATCTACACAGGCACCCCGGGATCCATCTGACATTGATGAGGAGCTGAGCTAAATCTTGGACAACCAGAAGGTGATTATGGACACATTAGTACATCATGGTGTTGTGATCGAGGGGTTGACCAACCAGGTTAAGAAGATGAGGAAGTCCCAGGCCAGCAAGAAGTCAGTGGATAAGCTTCAAGCTGAGGTGACCCTGCTAGCTACAGTTGGAGATTTGCTATTTGACATGCTGATTGACCCATCCCAGCCCCACCCAGATCCATCTACACAGGATGCTCCCGCTGGCCAGTCTGAGGAGCCATGCCGTGTCGCCGACCCTGGTGATGCAATGCGTGAGATGTTCACTTCTCTAGCCACTCCCAGACTTGATGATGATATTCAGTTGGCTGAGCCAACTAGGACTGATGCTATTGGGGAAACATTGATGATCGAGGACACTTAGGGAGTTTCTTCTACCTCTCCACTTTTGCTCTTATTTTGTTATGCATTGGGAAAAATGCTTATTTTTATTCAGCGGGAAGGGGGGGGGGGGTTATTTGATACTCATTTGATACATTTGGATATTTTGGAATGTAATAATTAGATGATTCTATTTTATTTTATCTATATTTAGTAGTGATTACTTTCATTAGCCTCTTTATTTATTTACTTTAATTTTATTTATGTTTGTAGTTTCTTTTTATGTTAGTAGCTTTTATGTTTTTCTTAGTAGTATAGATAATAAGCCTTTGGTTTTCTTAATGTCATGGTTCTTTCCAAAGGTGGTATTTTATGTGAACTGGGTGACTCTTCCCGATGATGGATGATGTGACAACTTTCTTAAGGGAATGAGTTCGTTTTGTGTTTAGGTAATAATAGTAGTAAGTAGTATTGAATAAAAGCCCTAATCAAGTCATTCTCTAAAAAGAGTTATTCATGCTTCATTTGACATCAACACACTTAACTGCATGCTTATGGTTTGAAACATGGTTTTTGGAAGAAAATAGCTCTAGTTAGTGACTTTGAGGTTCTTGAGTTGACTTTGATAATCATTGAATGGTTGATTGGACCATAGTGATTCTTAACTTGATTGTGATCGTTGTAGGCTTTAGACTCTATCATCTTTTATGGTCTAGTTGCATGACAGGTGAGGTGATTTTTGTTACTAGTCTAAGTACTTCATTGGATAGTCTAGAACTTGCCCTGAATGTGTTTCAAGGCAAAATTCTAGGTTTTCTTGGGTTGGAAGATGATTGTAGACTTTCCTTGGTCTGTTTGAGCTTTCTATTGACACCCTATGTTTGTTATCCCTAGTCAATCCCTTTGAGCCTTTAGCCTTTCTCTGTTTGTAACCATCCTACAAACCTTTACCCGTTTTGTCTATAATCCTCTCTTGACACCCAGACATTCCATAATACTCTTATGAAATAAGTGGCTTAAGGCATAAGTTTGGGGAGAAATTTGAGGAATCTAAAAGAAGTATCAAGGCACCAAAAAGAGAGAAGAAATGATCTCTATGAAAAGAGAAGTCTAGAAAAGAAAAGAGAAAAAAATGCCAAAAAAGAATATTAAAAGGGAGATTGATGAAATCGAAAAGAGGAAACTATCTCTAGTATGAGCATCAAGGGAGAAGGAGAATGAAATGAACAATAAAGAGTGATGGCAAGTCTCTCTGGCCCCCAAGAAAAATAATGCCTCCAAGGGTGGGTAAATGTATGCCAAGAAATGAAAAAGTGGAGTGCTTAAGGAAGGGTGTAACCACTTATCCCATATGATATCTTACCCTAATCCAAAAGCCTTCATTACAACCTGACAGAAGTCCTACTTGATTTTGAACCGAGTGATCTTACATTAGTGGAGATCTATATGAGGGGCAAGCCTATGGTACTTGAAACCTTACTTGTGATATTCTTTTGTGAGAGAAGAGTGAATCCTTCATTTCTCTAGAAATTAAGTGTTAATTCTTGAAGTGAGCATGTCAAATGGAAGGTAGAGGAGGAAGAGTTTTGAGTCCACCATGATTTACATGATAGAACAAGAGTCATTGATGAGTGAAGTCAGTTCTTGAAGCTCAAATGTCACACTAAAGTTATATGCACATAACATATGTTTTATCATATTGTTGAAAATGCACGAGTATTGTGGGTAATTGTTGGTCCCAACTGAGTATGAATGGCTTAAAATTGAGTCTTTTAAATGACCTTTCACTTAGAGGAGGTGGGAACTAATCTATTTATTTGAGGATAAGCAAAGACTTATGTTTGGGGGAGTTGATAAGTGTGGATTTTAAAACTTATTAGTACCTTCTTGCTTTAGTTTTCGTCTGTAAGTATTGATTTTTGTTTCCAAAACTAATGAAATCATGTGAATTGCAGGAATGTTGGAGGATTGGAGCTTAACGAATAAATCTAACTCAAAAAGTAGTATTCCAGCTCAAAAAAGCAAGAAGGAGAACTGCAAGCAAAAGTGCGATCCTCAAAAATACATCTGCGGCCATAGAAAGAGACCTGAAGCCTCAGAGGAGTTTGAAGAAGCATGGTCTGCACACCAAATTTTGCGGCCGCAAAATCTGGTTGCACTGACAAAATTTGAAAAGTTCAGAGAAGGTGCAAAAAGACCAAGTTTCAAGCCTTGTCAAAGTGCGGTCCGAAGTCAAAAAGTGCGGCCGCAGAAGATGAAGTGCAGCTGTAAATAGAATTGTGCAGTTGCAGAATTCCTCCCAACTCATGAGAAGAAACAAAGTGTGGAGCGCACATGAAATTGTGCGGCCACAGAACCTCCCGAAGGGTACTTTTGTCAGTGAATTTCCGGGCACCATAAATAGACAGGAAATACTTGTTTTGGGCAAGTTTTGTATTCCTAGTAGCTGTAGCGGTTGTATTTTACTCTTTTGGGAAAGTAGTGGCAAATATTGGAGAAAACTCAATAGTTCTATCATTTAATTGTAGTTTAAGCCTTTAATTACTTTTATACTTTGTTTTCTTTGCTTTCTAGCATGAGTAGCTAGATTTTATCTAGGGCTGTGACCCAACCCTAGAGTGTAAACCTTATGGGTTATTAATTTTAATGCTTGTTTATGATTGAGAGTTTATTATTTAGTCTTGTTTATGCATTATTTATAGAATTAATGGTTGCAAATATTGGTTCGTGCCTTTTTGACTTAGTTCTTGCTTGAGAAAGAGGAACCTAGTCTAGGAAAACTTGGCTAACAAGAAATTGAGCTAGTTAAGGTTTTGGCTAGTTTGATTAAAGGATTTGAACTAGAGATAGGAAAAACTCGACTTGAACTCAAATTAATTGTTTGCATTGCTACCCGATTGGACTTGAGAAAGCCAATTTGGGCATAACCACTCTATAACCGAGAGGTATTGAGTGGGTACTTGAGAATTGAGAGTTATAATACACCCTGATCCTCAAAACAAGTATTAACATAGTTTACCCATTGGGTTTGCACCTAGGTGAAGGTTACATCCCTAGGATTTTCCCCATTTGTTTAAAAACACCAAAAACAATTACACTCTTTCTAGTTACTTTCAATTAGTTTATTCTCTTAGTGTTACTTTGGAAAATAATCACTTCTGTTTGGAAGCGTAATAAACTCCCTGAGGAATTCTCTCATCAAGTATCTACCTTAACACCCTTCATAAACTCCCTGAGGAATTTGACCCTGACCCTAGTTGGGTATTATAATTGCAACGATAATTTCCACCCACTATTGAGTGCAGATTGGACGTGGATCAATAGCCTCTCGAAGATGAGTACAGACATCTCTGTACCGATCCATTAGACTCTACTAAACTTGCTTATGACCCATAAAAACTATAAACCTAGTGCTCTGATACCAACTTGTTACGACCGAAAACTACCAACTGGTCGTGATGGCGCTTAACTCACTTGCTAGACAAGCCAACATAATAAAAGCGAAATATAATACATAATTAACAGAAATAATATAAATCCAAAGCCAACTCACAAATAGACTATGTCATTACATATAATCCCCAAAAACTAGTAATATAGAGTCATGAGCTATAGGATAGAAGTACAAGTCTGGAAATACAAAATAAAAGTATTGTCTGAATAAAAGCAACAACAACAGAAATGGAAAGAGATGCCAAGGTCTGCGATCGAAATGCAACTCTACCTCGTCTCTTGGAAAACTCCCATCAACTGATCACAGCGACTCACGACTTGGTCCAATAGCTGGATCTGCACAATTAAGTGGAGAGTGTAGTATGCGTATAACCGGCCACATGTACTCAACAAGTATCATAACTAACCTTGGAGAGGTAACATGGGCAGCAATTATTAATGATTCTCGCTAATAACCTGCTCAGTTCATAAATTTCACAAGCACACAACTATAATATTATCAAGTCATAAATCACGGATAAAGTCATCTCGGTACACATGAGATAAAGTGCCCTGCTCTGTATCAATTAGCAATCCAGCATATAAAGAAGATATGTACAAAAAGGCATGTATACATTCCTGATCTAGTATATAGAGAAGATATGCGAATAAAAAATGTATACATCCAAGGAAATTGCAAGAGGAGAAGAAATGCAATAACCAAACCAAACAATGGCGAGTTTTTCTCATACCGCGTATACACCATAAAGAGAGAAACATGAGAAGGTGACCCTAGGGGGATGGATCCTTACCCACACACTGCACGGACAACTCACATGCCATATATAACAACCACACTGACAACTCAAGTGCTATCAAACCATTCCATATCACACAGAAAGCATATACAAGAATACATGTACATGAACAATGGATATCAATTTACATACTCATGAACTGATATAAGTGATATGCTAAAGTGTAGGCATGTGCGAAGTGTACTTACCACAGTTCAAATCATGCGATTACGCCACATGAATAGCAGCTAACATGTTTGAACAGGAGATCAGCCAACAAATAATCTCACAAATGGAGTACAACATAAGAAACATGATAACATGAAACTTAACAATCAATACAAGCCATATAATAGCCTAGTCACTACCCCAAGCATCAATAATACACCGGTGTACGCAAATGTGCTCAATCACCTCCCATGTACGCCACCCAGAGCACGTAGCTATCACTAATAACTCAGAAACTAGTGCATCAACCAAATTTAGGTAAGATACTTACCTCACGCAAGCCAAATCAAAACTCTAGAAATCCCTTCTCATGTGAATCAACCTTCGAACAACTCGAATCTAGCCAAAATAACTTAATAACATCAATAAAATCCATAGGAAACAACCCCAACAATAAAGCTATGATCTTGATTCAAATATACAAAGTCAACCCAAAAGGTCAACCCCGGGCTCGCACCCCGAAACTTGACAAAAATCACAAATCCCGAACACTTATTCCAATACGAGTCCAAATATGTATGTTTCATCCAAATCCAACCTCAAATCGACCCTGAAAACGCCAATTTTCACTCTCCAAAAACCATGTCAAACCCCCCCCAAAATCCTCATTTAAATCACATAAACTAGGTGTAATTATCCAGGGGAATCAATATCTAACATCAAAATCAAGTAGAGTTTACTTACCCTCTCAATTTTAGTAAAACAAAACCCTCCAAAAATTGCCCCTAGCCGAGCTCCACATCTCCAAATATTGAGAAATAGCCAAACCCTTCGAAATAAATATTCTACCCAGCGATTTCCGCATTTGCGGACATACCATCGCATCTGTGGCTCCGCTTTTGCCGAGAAAATTCCACTTCAGCGCATTCACTTACTCCCTCGATCTTCCGCATCTGAAGACACATAGCCGCATTTGCGCATCCAACATCGCAGAAGCGGCATCACCTCTACATCAAAACTTCTGCATCTGCAGCCTAAGTCCATTCTGTGGACTCGCACTTGCGGTCAGACCCTCGCAGGTGTGAAAACACCATAACAGGTCTTCCCGAAAACATGGAAATGATTCGCAACTCATCTGAAATACACCTCAAACTCTCGGAACCCGGTCCAAACACACCAACCAATCTCAAAATATAACACGGACCTACTCGAGGCCTCTAATCACACAAAATGACATCAAAATCATGAATTGCACCTCAATTCAAGCCTAAGGAACTAATCAACTTTCAACTTTCCAAAACTCATGGCGAACCATATCTAATCAACTCTGAATGACCTCAAATTTTTCATACAACACCCAAATGATACAACGGACCTATTCATACTCACATAACCACAATTTGAACCCGATAGCATCATAGTTAACTCCCGGTCAAACCTATGAACCTTCCAAACCTTCAACTTTTTAATTTTCGCCAACTAGAACCAAATTAACCTAGGAACCTCTAAATCCGGACATACGCCTACATCCAAAATCACCATACGAACCTTTTGGAACCATCAAAAAACTATTCCGGGGTCGTCTACAAAAAAGTCAAACTCCGATCAACCTTTACAACTTAAGCTTCTAACCTTAGAACTAAGTGTCCCAATTCAATCCAAAACTCCCCCTAGACCAAACAAACTGCCCACGCAAGTCACATAACGACAAATACACATATATAAAGCATCAAAATACACAAAACGACCAACGGGTCATCATAGAAATTTTTCTTTATTTTTAATATTCGGACCTGGTCCTCGAACCCCAAACATAATCCCGGCTTAATTCCTTGGGATTCTACTCAGACTTCAAAGATCCAATTCATCTATTTTAGCTCCAAACTTGCTTCTCAACTCGAAATCACATCTTACACACTATAACACGCATAATAAGTACAAAGTTCTAAAAATTAGGCTCAAACACGATTAAAGTGCAACAATTAGAGTGTGAAATAAAAATAAAAATATGTGTTCCTAGCCTACATCATATCTAGCTCATACGCTCATTTCCCAGCGATGCCTCGAACTCAATACGAACTTTCCCAGCTCGGTCCTAATTTCCCTGAATTTACCGCTTGTGTAGATTGGAATACCTTTCTAAGGACGAAGTTCCCAATTTTGAAATATCGTAGATTTACCTTTCTATTATAATATCGTTCGATCCTTTGCTTTTGAGTTGCCATCTGTATCAAAGCTAACTTTCTTCATTTCTCTGCCAAATCCAAATTTGTACGAAGTGCGTCCTGATTTGATAATTCATCCCTATGTTTATATCTCAGACTTGGTTCTCCTATTTTCACTGAGATTAGAGCTTCGGTGCAATAAATAAGTAAGAAAGAAGTTTCTACCATACTTATCTTGGATGTTGTTCTATAGGTCCACAACACACTTAGTAAATCCTCAGGACACTTACCCTTTGTTGCTTCCAAATGCTTCTTCATATTGTTGACAATTATCTTGTTCGTCGACTCTTCTTGCCCATTCACAATGGGATGATATGGTGATGACGTAATTCTCTTGATTTTCTAACTTTTAAGAAATTCACCTGTCTTTGCTCCCACGAACTGTGGTCCATTATCACATGCAGTTTCTCTTGGAACTCCAAATCGGAAACTTATATTTCTCCAAATGAAGTCTACGAATTCTTTTTCACATACATGTTTAAAGGCACCTGCTTCCACCCACTTAGAAAAATAGTCAGTTAAGACCAACATAAATTTTGCTTTTCCCGGTTCTTATGATAATGGCCCTACGATATCCATCCACCATTTCATAAACGAACATGGTGAGAGTACCAAATTAAGTAGATCCATCGATTATTGCAATTGATTTGCATACCATTATCATTTATCACACCTTTTCACAAAATGTTCCGCTTCCTCTTTCATTCGCGACCAATAATATCCAACTTTTATCAATATTTTTACCAACAATCTACCACCTGCATGATTCCCGCAATATCCTTCATGCACTTCTCATATTACATATTCAGTTTGCCCGGGGCCAAGGCACTAAGCTAAGGGTCCACTAAAATATTTTCGATACAAATTTCCTTCTACTAAGTAGTAGCTACAAGTGTGCATTCGTAGCCTTTGAGACAGCTTTTTATCTTCAGGCAATATTCAATCTTACAAATAATTTATGAATTCATTTCGCCAATCCCATGTTAAACTATTAAAATTTACCTCACATTTGGTTTGGTCGACTGCTGAATGGAATAAATTCACCACTATTGCATCTTCAGAGTTGGCTATTCCTGCCACCGACCCAAGGTTTGTCAATGCGTCTGTTTCTGTATTTTTTTCTCTTGGAATCTGTATATCTTTCCATTCTCGGAATTGATGTAATAAATCTTGTACCTTTACCAAGTACTTCTGCATCTGTGTCACCCTTTCCATATAATTTCCTTGAATTTTATTAACTAGTAGCTGAGAATCGCTTTAAATTTCAATTTTTTCGATTCCCTTTTATTTTGCATGTTCCAAACCTACAACCACCTCTTCATATTCGGCCTCATTATTGGTAATAGGATAATATTTTATTGCTTATATAAATTGTTATCTAGTGGGTGCTATTAAGACAATACTCAAACCTGATCCCTTTACATTGGAGGATCCATCAGTGTACAAAGTCCAAGTCCCCAGATTAGACTCGGTAGAAGCGCGTAGCTCTTTTTCAACCTCGGAGAGTAGGCTCAAACTGAAGTCTGCTACAAAATGTGCTAGTACCTATGATTTTATAGCAGCTCCTGGTTGATAAACAATATCATACTCACCGAGTTCAGTTACCCATTTGACTAATCTTCCTAATGACACATGCCTATGTAAGATATTTCGCAATAGAAAAGTACTCACTACAGATATGGGATGACATGAAAAATAAGGTTGCAATTTTCTTGGTGCCATTATTAATACTAGTGCTGGTTCTCTAAATATGGATATCTTGTTTCAACTTTCAACAATGCTTTACTAACATAGTAAATAGGAGATTGTGTACCTTTTTCTTCACGAACCAATTTCGCACTCACTGCTACTTCAAATACGACCAAATAAACGAGAAATCTCTCCCCCTCCTTTAGCTTTGACAATAAAGGTGGATTTGACATATATGTTTTTAAATCTCTCAATGATTGTTGGTATTCATCTGTCCATTCAAACTTATTTTGGTTTGTTAATGAGAAAAATTTGAAACATCTTTTAGAAGACTTAGATATGAATCTCCCTAGAGCTGTTATCCTTCCCGTTAATTTTTGCACTTCTTTTTTGCTAGAAAGCACGTCTGGTAATTCTTCAATTTCTTTAATTTGAGTTGGATTCACCTCAATCCCCATGTTAAAAAAAACAAGAACACCTGATGCTACACCAAATAAATATTTTTTTGTGTTCAACTTCATATTGTACTTCTCAAGAATTGCAAAAGTTTCTTCCAAATACTTGTGATGATATTCTGCTCTTGCTGATTTCACCACCATGTCATCTATATACACCTTCATAGTTTTTTCTAAATGTTCTTGAAATATTTTGGTTACCAATCTTTGATACGTAGCACCAACATTTGTCAAACCAAAGGGCATAACTTTATAATAATAAGTTCCCCTGTCTGTAATAAAATAAATTGTTTCCTCATCTTTGGGATCCATTTTAATTTGTTTATATCCAACATAAGAATTCAAAAAACTTAAAAGCTCATGACCCGCAGTAGAATCAATTAATTAATCTATATGCAGCAAAGGAAATGAAGCGTTAGGACATGCCTTATTCAAATCAGTATAATCTACACATATTCGCCATTTACCATTCTTTTTAGGAACTACGACAGTATTTGCTAATCAGTCAGGATATTTTACCTCATGAATTGAACTGATTTTCAAGCGTTTTCTTACCTCTTCCTGTATTACCTATTTTTTGAAAGCACCTTACTTTCTCTTCTTTTGTTTCACCAGTGGGTGTAATGAATCTTCATTTAGTTTATGAGTCATTACCTTTATACCTGTCATATCTGAATGTGACCAAGTAAAACAATCAACATTAGTGCACAAAAATTCAATCAACTTACTTTTTAACTCCGGGCTTACATTTGTCCCAATATAGACTTTTTTCTCGGGCCAGTGAATAAATAAGATAACAGCTTCGAGCTCCTCCGTTATTGTTTTGATAGTATCATTCTCATTTGGTTCCTGAATCACGTCAAGTCTCGCATTTATGTCTGCTCCATTTCTCATATCTAATGCTGCGGTTGCTAGGGGTTTAGTGTACTCCTCAATTGGGTACTGTAATTGCTATTTTTCTTCTATATCCTTAGTCTTTCCACTCGCTACAACCACCGTATTTGTTTCTCGTACTGCTCGTTGATCTCCCTTATTCTGATGAATCCCCCACTGGGATGGAAATTTAATAACTTGATGCAAAGTTGATGGTATTGCATCCATCTCATGAATCAATGGCCTTCCTGAAATCATGTTATAAGACATATTTGCTTCTACCATTTGGAATTTGGTGTCTTGTAATACCCCTTCTACGAAGGTAGACAAAGTAACCTCTCCCTTGGTTATAACACTTCAATTGTCAAACCTGGACAAAGATCAAGCCTTGGGTATTATCCGATCTGTTGCTTGCATTTTGTTGACCACTCGTAGCAAGATAATGTTTACTGAGATACCTGGATCAATCAAAACCCGGTTCATATTAGTATCATGAATAAGAAGAGAGATTACTGGCGCATTATTGTGGGGTAGTGAACGAGCCATCTGCGTCCTCGTAATCAAACATTATGATCTCTCCTTCTAGGACTTGCAGAATACGTTTCCCCTGGGACACAACTATCTTAACTATTCTTTTTGTCGTTGTATATGTTACTCCATTGACTTCTTCACATCCAGTTATTACGTTCACTGTCCTTTTGGTTATGGATGCTTCGGTGGTTCTTCCCTATTTTTTTATATAAGACTGTTTACCTTTCTCACTAAATAGATCAGTGAGATTGCCTTTCTTCAAGAGATAATCGACCTCTGCTTGTAGGATCTTGCAATCCATTATTCTATGCTCGCGATCATTATGAAATTCACTCCAAAATTCTTGACTCCTTTTGCAAGGATCTGATCTTTTCTCTTTGGGTCATTGTACCTTATCTCCCATGCTTCTTAACACAGCTACTAACTTTGAAGTACTTGAGTTAAAATTAAAATCCGATAATTTTGGTCTAGGACTCTGGTCGCCGAACCTCGTTGTATCCCTTTCCTTCCCAAATCGCGAAGAGGAACCTACCTCCTTCTTCCTTGACCTTTGATCGAATTGTACATGTTCCGATTTTGGCATGTGTTCTCACTTTGCTGGTCCCAAGTAAGGCTCTTACCTATTATTTACATTCCTTTATTCTGACTCTGATCTTCTAGGCCCGAACCTATCTTTCATCTTCGGTTGAGATACTGTATCTTCTTCAATTCGAAGATTCAGGTTGTACCTATTATAAATATCGTTCCAGATGGTTGGTGGGAATCCTCGTAAACTCTCATTTAACCTTCTTGTGGCTTATGAACTTCTCTCATTCAAGTTTCTTGCAAAAGCTATCATTTCCCAATTGTCAAGTACGGGAGGTAGCAATATCCTTTCTCGTTAGAAGCGATCTACAAACTCTCTGAGTAATTATGTACTTCCTTACTATATTTTGGAGATATCTTCCATTCTCTTTTTCACTTTTTGGGCTCCCGAATATGATTTTGCAAATGAATCTACAAGCTCAGCAAATGAGTCAATTGAATTTTCTAGTAAAATAGTGTCACACCCCACACTTTTTCCCTACCTATAAAGTTTGAAATTTATAAGGTTTTGGCACAACTAATCGGTCGGTGACACGTTATAAGGACAATGAGGCAGTTACATTTGACCAAATTGCACCAGCTGTCCCACCGGTGCAGTGGCTGGTGCGGGGCGACCCATTTGGTATTTGGAGCGGCGGAATTTCCTATACCTGGTATAAAGGGGCAGCATAGCTTTTCCTCTTTTAGTCAAGGAGATGTCACAAGCTTTAGTTCACCCAAAATTCTCTTAAAACCCCTTTAGAATTCCTAAGCAATCTAAGGCTAAATCAAAGGCGAACCTAGTAGGATTTAGTGTGAAAAACTTTGAGATCATTGTATCATCCATCTTTTTGTTACCCTGATTTTGGAGATTCCTTGGAAGTGGGGATAACCATCACAAAAGCGTAAGAATTCAGGAAATGTAGCTAGTTATTCAACAAGGTATGTAAGGCATATTTCTCTCTTGGCATGACTTGATGTAAGCGTCTCTTTCTAAAGGATTTTTATGTTTTAAGACTAGATTGTCCTAATCCCTTTTTGATAACACCGTTCATGTTCTTGTAAATTCTTTTCCGATTGCAATTCTTTCAAGTCTGAGATGTTCCCAATTAGTATCTTGAGATCAGAAAATATGATTCATTCTGAGTTTAATCTTTGTATCTCTTGAAATTGATCTTGCATTTCACTTATGTATATGTATCTAGTTTACTTTACCGATCTGCACTATAGTCGGCCGGGTACCACTGATCAGTTGAATATGATGAGACATGATGTGTGAAGTGACTCTACAGAGTCCTCTTGAGACCGACTATGTCGAGTCCTATTGAGACCGGGTACAGTCGAGATCTCTTGAGGCTGGGTACGACCGAGTCCTATATGAGATGGCTACGGAGTGATGTGATATGAGATGTTACCAAGACCTTGTGTGGTCGGGTACGACCGAGCCCTTTTGAGACTGGGTATGCCGAGTTCTATAGAGACCGAGTACAACCGGGATCTCTTGACGCCGGGTACAATGTGGTAAAAATATGAGACTTTACTAACTCCTCTTTGAGGCTGGGTACGATATGATATTCCCTAAAGAGCGGCTGAATGATACTATACTATATACCTAATTCATATCCCCAATGAGTGGCTTCATATTTTACAAAACTTGCATGCATTGAAGAATCATGGTTTTCGCAGTGTACGTCCCCTCGGTGGCTTATCTTTGTTATCCATGTTGAATGTATTTACTCATATATCTTATACTATATCTTTGATTTACATACCTTATCGGTCTTACATACTCAGTACACTTTCCGTACTGACGCCCTTTCTTTCTAGGTGATGTGTTCATACCCACAGGTATAGATAGACCCGGTGACATCCCTGCCCAGTAGGGTGCACGTTGCAGCTGCTGGTTATCGCACTCCACTTCTTCAGAATAGCTTTTCAGAAGTCGATATGTACTAATGTCTTTGTTCCAGTCATTTTGGGTACGATGGGGCCATGTCCTGACCGAGTTGTATGTATATATATACATATATATATGTATATTTTTGGCACTCTTAGAGGTTTGCAGACTAGTGTTCTAATGTATGTAAGGGTTGGTTATGACCGTGTTGGCAACAGTTGTGAATATGTATAAAATGTTAATGTTTCATTCACATTTAGTTGTGAATATTTTAATTTTGGTATTATACTTGGAGGCCTTATTGGACCATATTTCATGTTGAAGGGGTCTAAGTATAGACGTTGGTTCGTACGGGCCTTCGGGCATCGTGTGTCGGTCGCACCTTCTGAGATTGGGGTGTGACAAACTTGGTATCAGAGCTGGTTTGTCCTAGGGAGTCTACCATCCGTATCTAGTGGAGTCTTGTTTATGGGTATGTCGTGCACCATACTTATAAACAGGAGACTACGGGATATCTAGGATGAATACCTTTCTTTTTTGATCTTGATCGTGCGATAGAGCTGAGTTGTAAGGATTCAATTCTAATCCTCGTCTTGTTTATATTTATAGTGATGCCTACAATGAGACGTCGAGCAGTCATTCAAAGATTAGATGAAGAGTAAGGAGAAGGTACCAGTCGGGTGCCACCTGCCCATACAGATCAACCTGCACCTCAGTGTGAGGCTGATACTCAAGTATTGGGAGCAGCACCATTGCCCCCAGAACGGCATAGAGAAACTAACGTACTCCCCCCTCCCCCCCATTCCTTCCCCGGTTGTTCCTGAACAAGATCTAGATATGAGAAGTGATGTGCAGTTGTTAACTCGACTAGTAACCATGCAGGCCCAGCCTCAAGCCTCTGTACCTCGGATAGAGAAGTTAGCTCGAGAGTATGGGATTTTATTAACTTATATCCCCCAGTATTTACCGGAACATATCCAAACGAAGATCCTTAAAATTTTCTAGATCAAATGCACCGTACTTTACGAGTTATGCATGCCACTGATATTGATTCCATAGAGTTGCTCCTTATAGATTGAGGATATTGTTGTGACTTGGTATGGAACATGGGAACAGTCTAGGGCACCTCTTGCACCACCAGTAGGATGGAGGGAGTTATCTGAAGCATTTCTGCAGCAGTATTTTCCTATTGAGCTCCGTTGAGCCAGGCAAGATAGATTCTTACGTTTAGAGTAGGGTAACATGAGTGTTCGGGAGTATAATATGCAATTTAACTCCTTGACTAAGTACGCTCCTTCGGTTGTGGTAGAGATGAGTGATAGAGTACATCGATTTGTGGATGGTTTAGGACCACATTTGATTAATGAATGTACCATCGCTTCTCTAAGTCCGAATATAAATATTGCTTGTATTCAAGCCTATGCACAAAATTTGGAGGATCGCAAGAGGAAACAACGAGCCTCTAAAGAGCATGATCAGGGCCAACATAAGTGAGCCCAGTCTAAAGGTGATATGGGAGAGTCTTGAGGTGAGTTTAGACCTCTGCTTCCTCAGCATCCATCATATCTAGTGGCTAATGCAATGTCACAGTCCAGGGTCAGCATCGTGATAGGATCACTTATTCTGATCAGGGTAAGAATCCCGGAGGACAAAGCTCACAATATAGTGGAGGCCCTAGTAAGATGAGATCCATGGTGCCGCATTGTGGACAATGTGGTAGGAAACATTTTGGACATTGCCTCCAGGGTTCAGATTTATAATATTCGTGTGGGTTACCCGGTCACACTATGCATTTTTCCCCAGTAAGAAATGTGGGTAATATGATGGCGTCAACGGGATTTATAGCAACTTCTTCATCATTATCAGTACGCCCTCATGAGCAAGGAATGCAACCATCGGTAGGGGAGGTAGAGGTAGAGGTGGAGCGTCTAGCTCGGGTGGACAACAGAATCGTATCTCTACGTTGTCAGGAGGACAGAACCTAGAGTCATCAACGGATGTGGTTACAGGTATACTATCCATATTTTCCATTTATGTGTATATTTTAATAGATCCAGGTTCTACCTTGTCGTACGTTACTCCATTCATTACCGATAAATATGGTAAAGAACCTGAATTGTTACGTCAGCCATTTGACTTATCTACACATGTAGGTGAGTCAGTGATAGTTAGGAAGGTCTATCGTGATTGTGATATGATGATTTACGATCGTCACACCTTAGCTAATCCAAATGAATTAGAATTGGTAGAACTCGATGTTATTATGGGGATTAATTGGATGTCTTCTTCTTATACTAATGTGGATTATTTGAAGAAATTGTACGTTTTAACTTCCTAGGAGAGCCCGTCATCAAATGGGAGGGAAAGGTTGCAGCACCTAAAGGGAAGTTTATTTTTTACCTTAAGGCTTGGAAGATGATCTCGAAAGGATGTATCTATCATTTGGTGCGAGTGCGGGATGCGGAGGCAAAGTTTCCAATCCTTCGGCCGGTTCCAGTTGTTAAGGAATTTCCCAATGTGTTCTCTGATGAGCTCCCAGGTATCCCACCCGAGAGAGAGAGAGAGAGAGAGAGAGAGAGAGAGAGAGAGAGAGAGAGAGAGAGAGAGAGAGAGAGAGAGAGATCGAGTTTGCCATCGGCGTGCTTCCCGATACGCAACCGGTAACTATACCTCCGTATAGGATGGCTCCTGCCGAGTTGAAGGAATTGAAATATCTTTTAGATAAGAACTTTGTCTGACCCAGTACTTCTCCGTGGGGAGCCCCAATGCTATTTGTTCGTAATAAATATGATTCGCTGAGGATGTGCATTGATTATAGACAACTAAATTAAGTAACCAATAAGAACAAGTATTTTCTTTCAAGGATCGATGATTTGTTTGATCAATTGCAAGGCCCTAAGTATTTTTCAAAGATCTATCTTAGGTCTGGATATCACCAGTTGAGAGTCAAGGAAGAAAATATTATGAAGATAACTTTTTGGACCATATATGGCCATTATGAGTTCATTGTTATGTCTTTTGGCCTAACCAACGCACTAGCGGCTTTTATAGATCTGATAAATCGGGTGCTTAAGCCGTTTTTGGACATCTTTGTGATCGTATTCATAGATGATATTTTTGTGTATTCACGATCAAAAGCAAAGCACGCATAGCGATTGTGAATGGTTTTACGCACGCTCCGGGATTGCAAGTTGTATGTTAAGTTTTCTAAATGCGAGTTCTGGTTGAACTCAATGGCTTTTCTTGGGCATATAGTATCGGCTGAGGGTATCAAAGTTGATAGTCAAAAGATCAAAGAAGTTAAGAATTTTCCAAGGCCCACAATGCCTACGGAGGTACGTAGCTTCTTGGGCTTAGCCGGATATAACCGAAATTTTGTGGAGAATTTGTCATCCATAGCTGATCCATTAACAAAGTTGATGCATAAGGTAGCCAAATTTTAGGGGGTGATGCTTGTGAAAAGAGCTTCCAAGAGTTAAAGGACAAGCTAACCTCGACACCAGTTACAACTCTTCCTGAAGGACCCGAGGGCTACGTTATATATTGTGATGCCTCCAGACTGGGATTGGGCAGTGTTCTGATGCAACACAATATGGTTATTGCATATTCTTCAAGGCAACTGTGAAAATATTAGCAGAATTACTCGACCCATGATCTGGAGTTAGAAGATGTTATATTTGTGTTGAAAATATTCCGTCATTATCTGTATGGAGTTCATGTCGACATATTTACGGATCATAAGAGCTTCAATACATATTTAAGCAAAAAAGAGTTAAATTTAAGACATCGAAGGTGGCTTGAATTGTTAAAGGACTACGGTGATGATATTCTATACCACCATGACAAGGCAAATGTTGTGGCGGATGCGTTAAGTCGAAAATATATGGGCAGTCTACGGCATGTGAAAATTGATAAATTAGAGATGACTAAATACTTGTATCCATCGGCTAATTTAAGTATACGATTGTTCGATATCGGTGGCGGAGGAGCCATAGTTCAAAATGCTGCCGAATCCTCGTTAATAGTAGAAGTAAAATCACAGAAATTCTTCAAAATATGGAAATTCCGTCGCTCAGTGTCCCAATTGCCAACAAGTTAAGGTTGAACATCAGAAACCAAGAGGATTTCTTCAGAATATGGAAATTCTGATCTGGAAATAGGAGATAATCAACATGGATTTTGTTACTAGATTACTATGTTCACACCGAAAGTTTGATTCCATATGGGTTATCGTGGATCGACTCACCATGTCATCTCATTTCCTACTTGTTCAAGCTACCTTCTCGACTGAAGATTATGCTAAGATATATATTAAGGAAATAGTTGGACTTTATGGGGTTCCAATTTCTATCATATCAGACAGGGGTTCCGATTTTATTCTCTTTCATTCTAGGAGATGTCACCAGCTTTAGTTCACCCAAAATGCTCTTAAACCCCATTTATAATTCCTAAGCAATCTAAGGATAAATCAAAGGCGAACCTAGTAGGATATAGTGTGAAGAACATTGAGATCATCATTATATCATCCATCTTCTTGTTACCCCGATTTTGGAGATTCCTTGGAAGTGAGAATAATCTTCACAGAAACGTAAGAATTCAGGAAACATAACAAGTTCTTCAACATGGTATATAAGGCATCTTTCTTTCTTAGACTGACTTGATGTAAGCGTCTTTTTCTAGAGGATTTTTATGTTGTAAGACTGGATTGTCCTAAGCCCTTTTTGATAACGTCTTCCTGTTCTTGTACATTCTTTGCCGGTGGCGTTTCTTTCATGTCTGAGATGTTCCCAGTTAGTATCTTGAGGTCAAAAAATATGATTCATTCAAAGTTTAATCTTATTATCTCTTAATATTGATATTGCATTGCACTTATATATATGTATCTACTTTACTTTATCGAGAAGTGCTATAGTCGGCCAGGTACGACACCTATTGTGAAACTACTTATCAGCCGGGTATGATTATACATGATGTGTGATGTGAGGCTACTGAGTCCTCTTGAGGCCGACTACGCCGAGTCCTGATGAGGCCGGGTACAGTTGAGATCTCCTGAGGCTGGGTACGATCGAGTCCTCTATGAGGCCTTGTACGGAGTGATGTGATACGAGATGTTATCGAGCCCTTCTATGATCGGATACAATGGAGTTCTTTTGAGACCGGGTAAAATCAAGATCTCTTGTGGCCGGGTATGATGTGGTAATAATATGAGACTTTACAGAGTCCTCTTTTAGGTCGAGTACGATATGATATGATATGCCCCAAAGAGCTGTTGAATGATACTATACTATATACTTAATGCATAGCCTCAATGAGTGGCTTCACTTTTTACAAAATTTGCATGTATTTAAGATTCTTGGTTTCTACGGTGTACGTCCCCTCTGTAGCTTATCTTTTGTATCTAGGTTGAAATTATGTACTCGTATCTCTTATGCTATGTCATTTTCCGTACTAACGCCCCTTCTTTCTAGGCAATGTGTTCATGCCCACAGGTACATATAGACCCGGTGACGTCACTCCCCAGTAGGGTGCACGTTTCAACTGCTGGTTGTCGCACTCCACTTCTTCGGAGTAGTTATTCAGAAGTTGATAGGTACTGATATGTTTGTTCTAGTCATTTTGGGCATGGTGGGGCCCTGTCCCGATCAAGTTGTGTATATATATATATATATATATATATATATATATATATATATATATATATATATATATATATATATATATATATTTGGCACTCTTAGAGGCTTGTAAACTAGTGTCTGTATGTATGTAAGGGTTGGTTATGTCCTTGTTGGCAATGGTTGTTAATATGTATAAAATGTTAATGTTTCTTTCATAGTTAGTTGTGAATATTTTGATTTTTGTATTACACTTGGAGGCCTCATTGGCCCAGATTTCATGTTGAAGGGGTCTAAGTCTAGACGTTGGTTCGCACGGGCCTTTGGACATCGTAGTCCGGTCGTATCTTCCGAAGTTGGGGTTTGATGCGAATACCACATTAGTGCTCCCTTTGTAAGGTTTTCACCAGATTTATTCACCATCACCGATTTTATTTCCTGCTTAGTTAAATCATTGCCTTCGACTCTTATGGAAAACGCGGTCACATGATCCCATGGATCGGAGATTCCATTATACTTAGGAGTATCTGGCATTTTGAATTTCTTCAGTATATGCAATGGTGTTGCACTTAGTTTCCATGGCTATTGTGAATATTTGTCCACATTCATAGCTTTGATTATCGATGGTACACCCAATATTTGTTCGATCTGTTCATTTTGTTCCTTGAGCTGTTTCTGCAAGGTTAGAATATTTCTCACTCTCGAGTTATTTGGGATTTCCCCACTTCCTGAGTTTTCAAGCCCCAATTGAGATTTTCTGTAGTTGTATTAACCGGTGGAAAAACTGGAATTGCATTTGGCTTCAAATCATCCTGCAGACCTGATTGTTGTTCATTTCGCTGCTCAATGTTACGACTAGCAGATCTAACGGGTGAATTGTCACATGAGAGTTGTGGAGAATGTGTGGGTGAATTTTGCGGAGGAGATCCCCCTTGTTCATTCCCTTGCTTAGTAACAACAACAACAACAACAACCTAGTAAAATCTCACTAATGGGGTCTGGGGAGGGTAGTGTGTACGCAGACCTTACCCCTACCCCGAAAGAGTAGAGAGGCTGTTTTCGAAAGACCCTCGGCTGAAAAAAACAAAAAGACAAAAGGGGCAAAAAGGCAGACAATATTAGTATCACAACAACAATCATAGGATAAATAGGAACACCATGAAATCTAGAAGAAAGATGCAAAGTAAAGGGAGACAATATTAGTAAATATTAGTATCACCACAACAGTCATAAGAAAAATAGAAACCTCATGAAATCTAGAAGAAAGATGTGAAGCAAAAGCGATAGCTAGTAAATAGGACCTGCACTGAAAAGAGAAATAGTAAGCCACAACAGTCCCACTAGTTATCTTAGAAAAAAACCCTACATGGCTAGTCCCACCATGTTACGAAGTAAGGCACGACTCAACTACCTCCTAACCTACAACCCTAATACTCGACCTCCACATCTTCCTATCAAGTGTCATATCCTCGAAAATCTGGAGCCTCGCCATATCCTGCCTGATCACCTCTCCCCAATACTTCTTAGGTCGCCCTCTACCTCTTCTCGTGCCCTCCGTAACCAGCTGCTCACACCTACGTATCGGAGCATCTGGGCTTCTCCTCTGAACATGTCCGAACCCTCTAAGCCTCGCTTCCCGCATCTTGTCATCAATGGGAGCCACATGCACCTTCTCCCGAATATCATCATTCCTAATCTTATCTATCTTAGTGTGCCCGCACATCCACCGCAATATCCTCATTTCTGCTACTTTTATCTTCTAGATATGTGAGTTCTTAACAGGCCAACACTCAGCCACATACATCATGGCCGGTCTAACCACCGCTTTATAAAACTTACCTTTGAGTATCGGTGGCACTCTCTTGTCACACAGGACTCCAGATGCTAACCTCCACTTTATCCATCCTACCCCAATATAGACTGAGTGCAGAACCTTGGTGTAGCCCCATTACAACAGGAAAATGCTCAGAGTCGCCTCCTACTGTCCTAACCCGAGTCTTAGCCCCATCATACATGTCCTTAATCGCAATAATGTAGCGAACCGACACACATTTTGCCTTCAGGCATCTGCAGAGAATTTCTCTAGGAACCTTGTCATACGCTTTCTCTAGGTCAATAAACACCATGTGCAGATCCTTCTTCCTCTCTCTGTATAGTTCCACCAACCTTCTAACAAGGTGTATAGCTTCTGTAGTCGAACGACCCGGCATGAACCCGAACTGGTTGTCGGATACAGAACACCGTCATCCTCACCCTCACTTCAACCACCCTCTCCCGCACTTTCATGGTATGACTCAGTAATTTAATACCCCTATAATTGTTACAGCTCTGGATATCACCTTTGTTCTTATACAATGGAACCACCGTACTCCACCTCCACTCATCCAGCATCCTTTTCCCCTTAAAAAAAATATTAAACAACCTAGTCAGCCACTCAAAACCTGCTCTCCCCACACACTTCCAAAATTCCACCGAAATCTCATCTGGCCCGGTCGCTCTGCCCCTACTCATCTTACGCATAGCTCCTACGACCACCTCAACCTCGATACGCCTGCAGTACCCAAAGTCATGGTGACTCTCGGAATGCTCCAATTCGCCTCGCACAATATCCTGATCCCCTTCTTCATTCAGAAGTTTACGAAAGTAAGTCTGCCATCTCCTCTTAATCTGGGCATCTTCCATCAATACTCTACCATCTTCATCCTTGATGCATCTCACTTGGTCCAAATCCCGAGCCTTCCTCTCTCTCATCTTAGCCAGCCGGAATAACTTCTTCTCCCCACCTTTTCCCCCCAATTCCTCGTACATACGACCATAAGCCGCAGTCTTAGCCTCTGTGACCGCCAGCTTAGCCTCCTTCCTAGCTGCCTTATACCTATCCATGCACACTCGCCTCTCCTCCTCACCTATGCTCCCCACTAACTTCAGGTACGCCGCCTTCTTTGCTTCCACTTTACCTTGGACCACTTTATTCCACCACTAGTCTCCTTTGTGCCCACCAGAGATGCCCGTCGAGACCCCTAACACCTCTCTCGCAGCCTCCCTAATACAGTCTGCTGTCGTTGACCACATAGTGCTCGCGTCACCACTGCTCCTCCAAGCTCCCATAGCCAACAACCGCCCCTTTAACGCTTGGGTTTTATCCTTAGTTAAGGCTCCCCACCTGATTCTCGGTCTTCTTCGAGTAGACTTTTTCCTCCTCTTTAATATAATACCAACGTCCATCACCAAGAGCCTATGCTGCGTCGCGAGTATCTCACCCGGAATCACCTTGCAATCCTTGCATAACCCTCTGTCACACCTCCTGAGGAGGAGATAGTCAATCTGGGTCTTCGCCACCACATTTTGAAAAGTAAGCAAATGCCCCTCCCTCTTCTGAAAGCAAGAGTTCGCAATCACCAACCCAAAAGCCTTAGCGAAGTCCAACAACGATGTACCTCCTCCGTTCCTCTCCCCAAAACCAAAGCCTCAATGCACCTTGCCATAACCACCTGCGGTCGACCCAATATGCCCATTGAAATCCCCTCCTATGAATAGCTTCTCAGCAGGCGGAACCTAACGCACAATCTCATCTAACCCTTCCCAGAAGCGCCGTTTAACCTCCTCATCTAGGCACACATGCGGCGCATAGGCGCTAACGATGTTTAGGGTGCACTCTCCAACCACAAACTTAGTAGTCATCAATCTATCATTCACTCGTCTAACCTCAACCACCAACTCTCAAAGTTCCCTATCCACTAAGATGCCCACTCCATTCTTATATTTCTGGACTCCTGAGTACCAAAGTTTATACCCGTTCACATCCCTCGCCCTCGACCCTACCCACCTTGTCTCCTAGACACATGCTATATTGACCCTCCTCTTCTGGAGGATCTTCACCAACTCTATGGATTTACCCGTCAATGTACCTATATTCCATGACCCAATTCTCAACCTACAGACACCCTTGTTCCCTTTACCTCCCTTGCCTCCCGCCCACCCTCTAAATCTCGCCCTACCTCCCGCCCCACCCCCCGTTCCCCCCGAGGACATGACCTCACTCGATCATCCCAGACCACAGCCACTCTACCTACGGCAGAGTAAGGGAAATCACTATCACACAAGGCAACAGACCAAACCAGAAGAATACAAGTTACAACAACAAGCACACTAATATGGTAAATAAACTAGTACGAGGTAAGATGTCATCAATTTAACTCACACAACAAAGGTAAACTAGAAAACGGGAGGTACCAACTCCCGCGAGCAGAAAAAATACAATAAAAATACCGATACCACGAGTACCAGATATAGAACGAAAGAACCTGAAGCAAGTTTTCCTGAAGCGTGTCGGATCTGCTCAAGAGCACTGGCAAGTCCTGCTGTGTCCCGCCTGAAAGTTGTTCGGAAGTCGCCGAAATTTACAAAACTTGCCGGCAATCTGAACACACCGGAAAATAGTCTGTCCTCGCCGGGAAGAAGCTGCACAAAATTAATTTTGCCGGGCCGGCAAAAGAGATCATGAGTTCGGCTTCTGCTTTAGAGTGATAGAGTGAGGGTGAAGAAAAAAGCTCTGATTTGCTTAGCCGATCTACACTGCTAAAATGGGTATTCGGATTTCACGGCCGGATTCACTGACGGAGACGGTGGTCCTTATTCCCCTGCTTAGTAATTTGGTCAATTTTAAATATAATTTGTTACTAAAGATAAAATATATAAATGGAAAATGAAATGGTTATTAGTTTTTTGGTAACATAACCAATTTATTTAACCCAAAAATAGTATATGAAAAAGGAATAATGATAACAAAAAATTAAACTGAGAATAAGAAAATATAAATCTTATTGATGATTGCCACTTTCTTCTAGTAGGAAAAAAAATTCTTCCGATAATAAAAAATAGTAAGAATATTGATAATTGACAGTATAACTTAGCAGATTTTCTGATGGTATACATGATATAGGAAGGTGGATTTTAATAGTACTATTTCTTGTTACTATTTGCCTTGTTTAGATCCTACTCATTACTGTGAGGCAATAATAATAAATCAAGTGTAATCAGGGATTTGACTGATTCTTTCCATATTCATAACTAGCAATGACCTTTCCATATCTATGACTATTAATAACCTTAATTATCAATCCTGTAACTATTTAATTATATTCAACCTCGAGATTGACAGGTACGGTCTCTATACAAGCGATCACGTGGGTGTTACTCACATCTTCTATACACATAATTCTTCTTTGTCGTTTTAACCCTTGTGACACCTGTTGTTGTAATATTAATTCATGTGGCGAGTTTATTTTTCACTAATACAAGGTTGTCTTGATCTTATAACAAGTGTTTTGAGTTTTAACCTTACTCTGCTTATTCTAAAAGCACTTTTATAAAGATTGTTTCCGAGAAAGTTTTTCAGGTCTAGACTAAGGAATTAGTTTAAAATGTGTAGCTGCAATCATTTGAGTTGCAGACTGTTGAGTGACTAGAGTTAGTCTCTTGGATTATAAAAGAGTTTTTGTAATTTGAAATTGCTCGTTCTTTTTAGTAAAGTTTGTGAGGAAATTCTCAGAGTTGAGTCGTAGTTTTTACTCCATTGGACAAGGAGGTTTTTCACGTAAAATTTTTTGTCTTTTCTATTTTTCGTACTTATTTGTTACAGGAGTTGCAAGAACCAGTTGAAGAATTTGATTCTGGGTATAACGTGGAAGTATTTGGAAGAAATTTTAAATAGATGAATACACTATGCATCCCCCTCTTCTAGTGTAAAAATAATTTACTAAACTAACAGGAACTATACTCTACAAGTATATTAACCTCTGAATGCTGAAATATTCAAATACATACTGTAGCACTTTATAGCTGCCTTACATTTGTGATTCTGGAGGAAACTCCTTAGCTCAATCGTTTACCTAATTACGATCATTTCCTATAATTGCAGTTGCACTTGGAATACAATTATCACCCTTCTCACAACCGTACATGGTTTGTGGATATTTTCGCATATCAAGGTGACAGGATCTGAATCCTCCCTAATTAACACAAAATGCTTTCACGGAAATGAGGGATCATGAGCATCAATTTCCACCTAAATGTTTCAGAGCAAGGGTAAATGGAGGGAAAGTTAGATGAGGAGGATGATCCTAATTGAGATCACCTTTAATTTCACGAGAGTACTTCTTACCCTGCTTGGGATGTTGGTTTCATATTATGAGTTTATCAATATCTTTTAACCAAGAGAATATAATAATCTTGAGAGAAAATATGATATAAAATAAAAACGTACATGCTGAATGAAAATAAGATATTTAAATTAAATCACGTAGAAGAGTGCAATATTCACTCGCCTTGCCATCTTTGTTTATTTACTTTCCTATATTTTAACTCATTGTAAATTCTGGTTCAGCCACTAAATACACGGTGAAAAGCCTCTTAAGTAGCCTCAAATTTTCGGACTAGAAGTAGCACAATTCTTCCTAATCTTCTGGCACCCAATATGTTCCTAGTAGGACATAGAGCCTAGAGGTGTTGAACTACTTATTTCTTAAATTCAAACCTTTGTCTTTTCCACCGCACAAATGAATATGTGCCTTGTTACCACTACATTTCACCTCGGTCAATCCTTCACTACCTTATTGTATTGTTCTTTCCTGGAGTCAAAGAAAGGACAATTTTCAGTAGATCTTTTTTCTTAAAAAAAGACAATTCCCTTCTTTTTCTAATAAATGGGAGAAAGGAAAGGGGACCCAGGAAGGAGAACAGAATCGAACTCATACCTATGGTGTGAAAGTGTTCCACCAGAATAAATAGACTACAAGTATAGACGGCCAATTTTTAGTGTAGATTTACTTTTTAGTACTCTTAGTTCAGCCTTATTTACTTCAAGTCTGTTTTGGCATTCTTTTTTACTTCTTTTTCCATTCGTATGCGGGAAACGTCACTTTTTCCATACTATCTCAAAACGACCTTTAACTACTGAAAAAGTAAAATACTCAGTGGGTATCAGTAGTTTAAGGCTGAACAGTAGGTCCATATATCAATTACCCAAATAATTTCTGATTGTTTTCTTAAGCAATTCATGCAAAACATCTAAGCCGATCATGAAATGAAAAAATCACAAATAAAATGAAACACTACAAGTTACAACCCATCTTGATCTTGGCTTTACAACTAACAAATGGCTATCGTGTTAGGTAAAGAGGCTCTTAGTTCAACGTGATAAGAGAAAACATAGCTCACATTCAACCATTTCAAGAAATGAAGTCATTAGGGGCTTGTCTCTTTTTTATTTGAATGAGACGGACTTCACTTTTGGTCCATACCAAACAGTGCGAAAATGCTTTTGGCTAGCACCTAGTAGCCGATTTCTATCTTAAAATAGAGTGAAAATTAGGTCACTGACTGCTGGAAAGCTGAAGGGACTTTTTCCACTGTGACTAGCTAGTTGGTTCTTATTTTTCTGTGTTCAAAATTGAGCAATTTTTAGGTAACCAAAAATATGTTATCAATCCGTAGCATTTATACAGCAGTCAAATTTGACTCCTTGCCAACTACTTACTTTATCTTCCTTTTCTACTATCTTTCCATACTTGTCTAATTTTCATTATCTTGGAATCTAAAGGCAAAACGGACTTTCAGATTGACTGCATTTAAGAAAGTCTTTGTCAATCTGAAAAGGGCAGAGGCAAAAATATGAATTAAACGACCGGAAAATAGTACTTAGTGCCTTTCTTTTATTTTATGTCACTATGTCAATGAGGTTGTAACGACCCAACCGATCGTTTTGAGCTTTAGCATTTTGTTCGGTGGTTTGAGGTCTTGAGTAGTTTCATATTATGTATTATGACTTGTGTGTATGGTCGGTTTCGGTTTTCGAGCGATTCGGGTTTGATTTGGAAGAATGATTCTCATTTTAAAAGCTTAAGTTGGAAGAGTTGACCAAGATCGATTTTTTGCGTATTCGATCTCGGATCGGAGTTTTGATGGTTCAGTTAGGTCCGGATGGTGATTTTGGACTTAGGCGTATGCCCAGAATTGAATTCGGGAGTCCCTAAGTTAAAGTTGGCAATTTGAGGCTTAGAAATTCCTTAAGTTTGACCATGGTGTGACTTTATGGCTATCGGGTTTAGATTTTAGTTTCGGCACTTAGAATAGGTCTGTTATGTCATTTGTGACTTGTTTGCAGAATTTGGTGTCATTCTAAATTGGTTTGATAGGAATTGGACGCATGGTTGTGTTTCTAGCAATTCTTGAAGTTCATTGTGATTTCATGTGTTTTGGTGTCCGATTTGTGGTTCCGGATATTATCTTGGTATTTTGATTATACGAGCGAGTTCATATGATGATTATGTACTTATGTGGATGTTTGGTGTGGAGCCCCGGGGGCTCGGGTGAGTTTCAGATGCGTTTCAGAGAGTTTAAGAGGTTCAAATTTTTGTTTGTGTTCAGTTCTCGCATTTGCAAGTTTATTCTCACTTTTGCAAAGTGGCTAAGGACATCCTGGGCTGGTTTGCGAAGTGCCTGACTTCCCAAATGTGAAGTCAAGGTCGTATTTGCGACTTTCCCTGGGATTGTCAGGTGCCGCATTTGCTCTGGAATGTCTACATTTGTGAGGGCTCGCAATTGCGAACGTCCGATCGCTTTTGCGACGTATGCACCTGAACAAAAGGGCTGCAAAATCGGGCTTAACTTCATTTATCATATTTTAGAATCCTAGACTCAGTAGGAGACGATTTTGAGGAGGAATTTTTACATACAACTATTGGGTAAGTGATTTTGATTCAATTTCAATTATATTACATGATTATTGATGAGATTTAACATCAAAATCATGAGATTTGAAGATAGTTTTTGGGGATTTTTGAATATATTTTAAAAAATAAAATTTTGATATTTGAGAGTCGAATTGGATTCGAATTTAAAAATAAAATACATACATGGACTCGTGGAGTTATGGATAGTCGAGATCTACCCTTGGACTCAAATTTTGATTGGTCGGGCCCGCGGTTGACTTTTGTTGAATTTTGGGGAATTATGTAAAGTTCTTAACCTTATTAATCGAAATTGGTTCCTCTTGCATTGTTTGATGTTATTAAGTCTTTTTTGGTTAGATTTGAGCCGCGCGGAGGTGAATTTTAAAGGAAAAGCCATTTTTAAGTGTTGATTTGGTCAAGCTGAGGTAAGTATCTTGCCTAACTTTGTGTGGAGGAAACTACCCTCATAGAATTTGGTTTAATTACATTATCTGGATTATGTGGAAGACGTGCACATGAGGTGACGAGTGTGTACACGGATTTATATGTGGAAATTGACCGGTTTAGACTCTTAGATTACTTATATACATTTGAGACAAGATGGGATATATATACACATATATTGGGTTTGTGCATGTGGCGAGACAAGGCGAGATAATAATTGATGCACATGTGGCGAGACAAGGTGGGCATTTACTTTATTATTGCACACGCTGCGAGACAGGGGGCTATGTCATGGACGATATGTGATGGCCTGGGGGCATATTATTGATGATGTTCGTGTGGTAGTGTGACTTCCTTGTGTGTATCATGCATATTACGTAATTTGTTGTATTGTTTTCAATGTCATGTGCGGTGTCTCTGATATTACTTGTTGATTTGAGCTGTGATCGTACACTTGCAAATGCATATATCGTAACATGTTATCTATACCAGTCCATGAGTATGAATCTCGATGTTTATTGATCATGTGCATGTATTCTTGTATATCTGCCTTCTGTGCGTGGATTGGACTAGTAGCACGTGAGTTGTCAGTACGTGATGTTTGGCATATTTCGATATGTGTTGATGTTACTTTGCCCATGCTTTAACCACTTTTTGATGTTATTTAATCTTTAAAACACCCAACATGGTGTAATTATTGGTTTGATGACTAATTAAGTTATGTGTGACGATTTAAGGTGTTCGGAGTGCAAAATATGAAGAAAAGGTGGTTTAGCTAGAGGAAGAAGGGTTGGATGCGTCGCATCCAACCTAGGAAAACATCATCATGCATGCAACCTTAGCAGTGAAGTTGGGCCATCGCGTCTGCCATCGCGTGCGAAACTGGGAAATGGAGGACAAGGTGGATGCGTCGCATCCACCTTAGCATCAATCCCTGAAGCCGAATTGGACTAGGAATAGGAGAGCTTTGGCCCACGACTTTTGTACGCAATATATAAGCTAAAAACGCCTCTTTTAGGTTATCTAACATATTGGGAAGGGGGAAAAAGCCACGACAAAGCTGTGGAGGCCAGAATTCATCGAGTTTCATCTTTCTCCCACCAAACTTAGTAATTTTTATGTTTCTTTATATGATTTGTTGTTTGGCTACCATGTCTATGTGGAGCTAAACTTCACGTTCTAGGGTTGTGGTTCTTTCATGACTATTGTTATTCGGATATTGATTTTGACTTCTTGATTTATCATATTAGTTTATTTATTCAATCTTGCGCTTAATTATTTAATTGCTTGATCACCAATTGAATATTATCTACGAATCTAGAATTGAACTCGAAAGTGAGAATTCTATATTGCATATAGGATTGAGTAGGGCAAGTTCTTGAACTCGGGCATCGGGGAACGGATTCGTGGTTAGGATAGACATATACCTAATTGCCTTGCTTGGTTGATTTACAGGAATTATAAATGCGTTCTTGTTGATTCTAACTCCATAGACATATAGGCGTTAGGTTAGCTTGAATAGGCGAGTAAGAACTCGACAGATTCTTATGAGCAATATTAACCCTGTCAACCAATAAGCTAGATAAATCAGTCGGTCAATTCAATTGAAGAATACAATAGGATTGTTAGATAGCCCATAACCCTAGATCGTTTGTCTTACATTGATATCATTAAAATCTGCTCTTTATCTGTTCAAAGTTTATTATTTATATTTTTCTTATTTAATTAGTTAGAATAAAATATTTTTAGATTTAATTCTTGTGTAGATAATTAAGATAGGCTAAGTTAGTTAATAGTTAATCATAAGTCCTCGTGGGTTCGACATCCGACTTTGAGTCACTTTATTACTTGACGACCGCGTATACTTGCGTGAGTGTGTTTGGTCGCAACAAGTTTTTGGCGCCGTTGCCGGGGACTTAGAAATTAGCTACGTGACTAAGTTAAGCTTTTATTAGATATTTGTTTTCAAGTTTTAATTTTCAGTTTGCCTGGTTTGTGTCAACGCAGGGTTTTCTCTCGAATGCAGAGGAGTAGAAGTGCAAACAACCTCATTCCTCTTGATCCAGAAATCGAACGAACACTACATAGAGTGAGAAGGGAACACGAAGCTAGAACGAGAATAGAAAGAGATTTGGACATCGCAGTCCAACCACAGCCAATAGATATGGCAGGCAATGAAGAGCGTCCGGTAATTGAAGCCGCAAGGCCCAATCTTGCGAATATGACTCAGGCTATTGTGAAGCCTGATATCACTGGGCATTTTGAACTCAAACAGTACATGGTACAGCTGATTCAGTCCACAGGACAATATGTGGGTCTATCTCATGAGGACCCGCAGAGGCATATTCAGAACTTCTTGGAAATCACGGACACTTACAATTATCCGAACGTCTCCAAGGACTATGTCAGGCTGACACTATTCCCTTTTTCACTGTTGGGGGAAGCTAAAGAATGGTTGCAAAAGGAGCCCGCGAACTCTATCCACACTTGGGATGATCTAGCAAGGAAATTCCTGATCAAGTTTTTCCCAACTAAGAAGACAAAGTCGTTGAGGAGCCAAATTCTTGGGTTCCAACAACGGGATGGCGAGACACTTCGTCAAGCTTGGGAAAGATACAAGAAACTACTCAGAGACTGCCCGCATCATTGTCAAACTGATGAGGTATTGGGTCACACTTTTGTTGATGGGTTAGATGAAGCATCAAAGATGAATCTTGACTCAGCTTGTGGGGGTAGTTGCATGGCAAGACCGTATAGTGAAATACAACTCCTGCTAAATAATTTCACTGCTAATGACCATAATTGGCAAGGAGAGGGGGATTCACGAAGGGTAATTAAACAGAAGGCCGCCGGTTTGATTGAGCTTGATGACTTTTCCGCCATGAGAGCCGATATAGCAAAATTGGCAAATCAGATGAATAGAATGACAACACAACAAATGCAACATGTACAGCAGATGTCTATTTGTTGCGAACTATGCGGAGACAGTCATATGATTGACATGTGCCCCACGAATCCTGAATCTATATACTATGTGGGACAACAAAACAGAGGTCCTATGAATCAACATGCGCAATATGGGAACACTTACAACCCAAACTGGAGGAATCATCCTAACTTCTCATGGGGCGGAAGTCAACAGAATCAGTATAGGCCTCAAGGGAATTTTACTCAACCTCAGAAGCCACCCCAACAAATGGAAGAAAGTACGAATGACTTGCTGAAAAAGTTGTTACTAGACAATCAACAGCTCAGGACCGATTTCAGAAATCTTGAGAGGCAAATGGGGCAGTTAGCAGCAAACCAAAATACTAGACCTACAGGCTCACTTCCCAGTGATACAGAGAAGAACCCTCAAATTAATGCAGTTACACTTAGAAACGGGAGGGAACTAGAGGAAGCGCCAAGGAAGATAAAAGAAAAACCTATACCTGGGGGGAGTTGACACCTAAGGCAACACAAGAGTCAAAGGAAGATGATGCAAGTTCAGAGCGAATGGAGGTTACAAGGCCACCACCACCTTTCCCCCAAAGATTGCAGAAAAGGAATGACGATCGCATGTTCAACAAATTTCTCTCCATGTTGAGTCAGGTTCAATTAAATATTCCATTAGTGGATGTACTTCGGGAAATTCCAAAGTACGCTAAGTACATAAAAGACATAGTGGCTCATAAGAGGAAATTGACTGAGTTCGAGACGGTTGCACTTACTGAGGAATGCACATCAAGGGTCCAAAACAAGCTTCCCCAAAAGCTTAAGGACCCTGGCAGCTTCACTATTCCAGTACAAATCGGTAATATTAACGTGGGACGTGCTCTGTGTGATTTGGGTGCAAGCATAAATCTGATGCCGTTATCCTTGTTTAAGCAATTAGGTCTGGGAGCTCCGAGACCAACCACTGTGATGTTGCAATTAGCTGATAGGTCCATAGCCTACCCCGAAGGAGTGATTGAAGATGTGCTGCTGCAAATTGGAAAATTCATCTTCCCAGCTGACTTCATTATTCTAGACTTCGAGGCTGATGAACAAGTTCCAATCATATTGGGACGACCTCTCTTGGCTACTGGCGATGCAATAATTAAAGTGAGAGAAGGGAAAATGATTATGAGAGTGGACAACGAGGAGGCAGTCTTCAATGTCTACAAAGCAATCCAACTCCCCCGCCACTATGAGGAGCTCTCTATGATATCTGTGGTGGAGGTGGATGAGAAACTTCTTAACACGAGTGTATATCTAGGCGACTGTTTAGAAAAAGCAATCATGCTGTTTGATAGCTTGGAGATGGATGATGAGGTTGAGGAGATGAAGGGAATCCTAGATACATCATGTGGTTACATGCAAGGAATAATCCCGTTTGAGCCCCTGAATAGGCCAAGTGGCCCCCCACCAAAGCCGTCAATTGAAAAAGCTCCAAATTTGGAACTTAAACCCCTACCCCCTCACCTTCAATATGCTTATTTGGGAAGTTCTGACACTTTACCTGTTATTATTTCTGCTCACTTGTCTAAATTACAGGAAGAAAAGCTATTAAGGGTGCTACGTGAGCACAAGCGAGCAATTGGGTGGACAATGTCTGACATTAAAGGCATTAGTCCAGCTTTCTGCATGCACAAAATCCTCATGGAGGACGGACACAAGCCGAGTGTAGAACACCAACGCCGACTAAATCCAATCATGAAAGAAGTGGTAAGGAAAGAAGTGATTAAGTGGCTTGATGCAGGTATTGTATTTCCAATCTCTGATAGTAAATGGGTAAGCCCCGTTCAATGTGTGCCGAAGAAAGGGGGGATAACCGTAGTAGTTAATGAAAATAATGACTTAATTCCTACAAGAACTGTAACTGGATGGAGAATTTGCATAGATTACAGAAAACTAAACAATGCCACCCGGAAAGACCACTTTCCCCTGCCTTTTATTGACCAAATGCTTGATAGATTAGCTGGCCAGGAATACTACTGTTTCCTGGACGGTTATTCGGGGTATAATCAGATTGCTATAGCCCCAGAAGACCAAGAGAAAACTACATTTACATGTCCTTATGGCACGTATGCGTTCAAGAGAATGCCCTTCGGTCTTTGTAATGCACCTGCGACTTTTCAAAGGTGTATGATGGCTATTTTCACTGACATGGTTGAAAGATATGTAGAAGTATTCATGGACGATTTTTCTGTGTTTGGATGTTCTTTTGATAGTTGTTTGATGAACCTTGATAAAGTGCTAGCTAGGTGTGAAGAGACGAACTTGGTGCTAAACTGGGAAAAGTGCCATTTCATGGTACGTGAAGGTATAGTTTTGGGGCACAAGGTTTCAAAAGATGGTCTACAGGTGGATAAAGCAAAGGTGGAGACGATCGAAAAATTGCCCCCGCCGACATCCATCAAAGGCATTCGCAGTTTCTTGGGTCATGCAGGTTTTTATCGTCGTTTCATTAAAGATTTTTCGAAAATTTCTTCCCCTTTGTGCAGGCTTCTAGAGAAAGACGTTACCTTCAAGTTTGATAATGCATGTCTGAAAGCATTTGAGGAGCTGAAGGGAAGATTGGTGACTGCACCAATTATCATTGGCCCCGATTGGGCACAACCATTTGAGTTGATGTGCGATGCAAGTGACATAGCAATTGGAGCGGTGTTGGGGCAAAGGAGGGATAAAATCTTTCACTCCATTTATTATGCAAGCAAAACTATGAATCCAGCTCAGATGAATTATACAGTGACTGAAAAGGAGTTGCTTGCAGTGGTGTGGGCGTTTGACAAGTTCAGATCCTATCTAGTGGGAACCAAAGTCATCGTCTACACAGATCATTCAGCTATCAGATACCTATTTGAAAAGAAAGACGCCAAGCCGAGGCTGATTCGTTGGGTCCTCCTCTTGCAAGAATTTGACTTAGAGATCCGAGATCGAAAAGGGACAGAAAATCAAGTGGCCGATCATTTGTCCAGATTAGAGAGCCGGAACCATGTAGCGGAAGGAGGGTCAATTAAAGAAACATTTCCGGATGAGCAAATATTGGCAATCACCTCAGGTGAAGCCCCATGGTATGCAGATTATGTGAATTTTATCGCAAGTGGGGTAACGCCACTAGAATGGACAGCTGACAATAGAAGAAGATTCCTACACGATGTAAGGTTCTACGTGTGGGATGAGCCATTCCTATATAGGCAGTGTGCAGATCAGTTGGTGAGAAGGTGTGTTCCTGAGGAAGAGATGAAGGCTATACTACATGACTGCCATGCGTCACCATATGGAGGTCATCACGGCGGGGATAGAACCGCCCAAAAAGTGCTACAATCAGGTTTTTATTGGCCAAAATTGTTTAAGGATGCACATGCCTTCGTTAAAAATTGTGATAGATGCCAAAGAACTGGAACTATCACGAGGAAGCACGAGATGCCCTTGCAAAATATACTGGCGGTAGAACTTTTTGATGTTTGGGGGATTGATTTTATGGGACCATTCCCATATTCTAACGGACACAGATACATCTTGGTGGCGGTCGACTATGTTTCTAAGTGGGTAGAGGCCATAGCTCTTCCTACTAACGACGCAAAAGTTGTGGTAGGCTTTGTAAAGAAGCACATCTTCACACGTTTTGGGACCCCAAGAGTGTTGATAAGCGACGGGGGAACTCACTTTTGTAACAAACTGCTGAATAATATTCTTGCAAAATACGGAGTCAAGCACAAAGTTTCCACTGCCTATCATCCCCAAACGAGTGGTCAAGTAGAAGTTTCCAACAGAGAGGTCAAGCAGATTTTGGAAAAGACAGTAAGTATGAATAGAAAGGACTGGGCCGGGAAGCTGGATGACGCATTATGGGCATATCGCACTGCGTACAAGACCCCAATAGGCACTTCTCCGTACAGGTTGGTTTATGGGAAGGCCTGCCATCTGCCCGTCGAGCTTGAACACAAAGCTTATTGGGCGATTAAAAGGCTAAATATGGAGATGGACTTGGCCGGTGAAAAGAGATTGCTACAACTCAACGAGCTTGATGAGTTTCGATTGCATGCGTATGAAAATGCCAAATTGTATAAAGAGAAGACCAAAAGATGGCATGATAAGCATATCCAACATCGTGAGTTTGAACCAGGTCAACAAATTCTACTGTTTAATTCAAGGCTAAAGCTTTTTCCAGGAAAGCTTAAATCTCGATGGTCGGGTCCGTTTGAAGTGGTTAGTGTGAAACCTCATGGTGCGATAGAATTGTGTGATAAGGGGTCCAATACGACATTCTTGGTAAATGGCCAAAGAGTAAAACACTATTGGGGTGGTGACATTGCACGTCACAAGACAACAATGGACTTAGTGGAGGCATGAAGAACATGTTGCGTCGTGCCGCGACGTTAAATCAGGCGCTTCTTGGGAGGCCACCCAAGTTAGTTAGTTTTTTATTTTTATTTTTATTTTTATTTTTTTTTTCTCTCCTTTCTTTTCGTAGGACATAGATTTTATTCAAGAAAACGAGGCGGATGCGTCGCGTCCCCCTCAGCAAAAAAATTGACGGGCCAATTGCTCAAGGCAGTGAAGTCTGCCTATCGCGCCCGTATCGCGTCCGAAAATTTTTTGAAGGAAGACAAGGGGATGCGTCGCGTCAAAGCTCGCACGCACAGGTAAGTAATATATATTTTAACACATCTTAAGATAACCTATTCGAACAAAAACGTTTCTTGCGACGCATCCACTCGTCTCGTTTTGGCGACGCCTAAGAACGCAGAACATAATTCTCTCATCGAAATTGTATCGCAATAAGATCAAACGCGACAGGTACGCATCATCCTCTTCGTTCTTCCGTTGGCTTCTCTCCAAATTCGTCTCTCCTCCCTCCTTCAATGGTAGCAACAAGTAGGTTTTGCAATTTCAAGATTTTTAGGGCTGTCGTTCTTGGTAGTTGTAATGGTTGAGAGATGATAAACTATAATTCCCTTCATCTCGTCCAACTTTGGGAGGGTAGTTGCACTGCTGAACTGATAGAATGAACTAGGCACACTTGTTGCATACCACATGTTCGACGAATTGTCCCTGAGAAAAATTTAGGCGTCGGTGAAGTCTGAGTAACCGAGCAACATTGGTGTATGCTTGAGAATAAGTGTGGGGTCGAGTGAGGGGCTATGTGAAATTGAATTTTTGAAGAGAGTTATCACATACTTGCTGAAAGTCATGAGCTACAATTCCATGAAGAGTGAATGGCATGACTTTACGAATAAATTGAAGTCTGCAAGCTGTCGCAATTGCTTTCAAGCTGAACTTCGCTGTTTCATCTGCTAATTGTTGAATTCTTTGCATTGCAGGTACTTAGATTCGTAAAATGACAGCAGCGAGTAAACCATCCAAGCAACAAGACAAAGATGGTAACAAGCAACCGCCCAGAAAGCCTACCGGAAGGGCAGCGGGCGGTCCAAATCCACAGAAAAAGAGGAAGCGGACGGAGAAGGAAATGGAACTGCTGCCTAGGCAGTTAAGTGATGATTCAGAGCAAGAGGAGGAGGAAACATTGGTCCGGAGGACAGTGAAGAAGGGTATTACACCAAGCAAAGGAATAGAGATACGAGAGCCTGTGACATACCAAAGAAAAGCTTCGAGAATGAGTGCTCCAACTGATAAAGGGAAGGAGAAGATTACTACAGAATCTGAATCCGATTCCGATTCGGACAATGACCACCTACAGATCAACATGAGTGATGAAGACGAAGGTGAACCCATAGACCGAGTTGATTGGGAGAAATACTTTGTTAATGAGAAGGCATTCCGAGCCTATAAGAAGATATTGGTTTCAAAGAAGTATATTCCGGAAAAGCCGATAAACATCGGACCACTTAAGACAAAGTACTCAGAGTTTCTCAAGTCAATTCGAGAGGTGCAAAAATGGGGACCCATTCTGAAAGGTCATGGCAAAGCCAACCTCACCATTGTTAGAGAGCTCTACGCCAATTGGCGTCACGCACGGGGAAACATTGTGCGAGTAAGAGGGATAGATATTAATGTGTCAGCTGAAGCTCTGAATAACTTCTTAAGGGTGCCACACACACTCACTGACAGGTTTGACGCCATATGCAAAACACCAGATTATGCACACATTAAGTCTGTCCTATGCCCTACCAGGAAGGATGCAGAATGGAAGCATGGGAGTATGGAGTACCACTCTATAGCAAAGGAATTCATGAGTGCGTTAGCACGTGTGGCTCTAAATTTCATTTGTAACCGACTGCTGCCATGCCAACATAAAACTGATGTCCCTCGTTACCGCGCACTCGTATTATATGCTTTATTAGAGGGGATACCACTCAACTTCGGAGCCATCATGCATGATCAAATGCAGCGAACCAGGATGAATTACAAGTGGAGGCTGTTCTTTGCTAATACCCTAACGGCTTTTTTAACAGAGAGGGGAGTACTATGGGACAAGGAGAATGATGACATTGAGGCTAAAGCTCCAGGACCATATGATGTCACTCATGTTCTAGAGCCGAACAAGGGAAGGTCTTCTAAGCTCACCGTCCAACAATTATTTGAGCATATGCAAGCAGATATGCAAGAGAACAGGGCTGAGCTGATAGCGACTCGTGTCGAGTTGAGTGCCACCAGGGATGAGTTGAGACAGACTCGTGCGGATCTAAGCCGAGTTCAGACCGAGCAGGCCACGATGATGAAGGAGATATCATTACTCCTCAGAGCTCTGGTTCAATGTGCAGGTACAGACATCTCCCAGCTGATTGCATCATCCACTGCCGGACCATCCACTCCTGTTCCTCCCATAGTCACCGAGGCTCCACTCAACAGGCCTATTGAGGTCGCTGTACCACCTGATACAGAATCAGCACCAGTTGTTGATGATAGGAATGCTATGGATGCAGATGCTCCTCCACCTTGACTTAAGGGAGTCCTTCTCACCCTACTTTACCTTGTTTGTGTGCGTTGGGGACAACGCACAGTCCTAAGTGTGGGGTGGGGGTGATTTATGTTTGATGTATGGATGAATGTACTAATATATTCACTGGATTAATGGCATAAAATAGCAGTAAATTCATCTATATGGAGTAACTATCAGTTTATCTATTAGTTTATTTATTCAAAAAAAAAAAAAATATATATATATATATATATATATATATATATATATATATATATATATATATATATATATATATATATAGTATCTTTGTAGATAGTAATAATCCCCTGTGGTTTTTCTTTGTGCCTCGGTTCTTTTTCATGGGATGTAGTTTGAACCGGGTAATTTTGTTTTCTTTTTAGAGTAGAGTAGGAATGTAGGGAATAAAAGGAGGAAGAATGATGAACCTAGGTGACCTTGACTTGGTTGATACTGGCATATTTAAGCTTTTACATATGTAATATCTTCCCTTCTCACTCTGAAATTATTGATGATGCCTTGTTAAAACGGATAGCATGTTTTGTTGCAGCCTATTTCTCATTTTTCTTGACTTGTGTTCACTTTGCGTTTAATGCTTAATATCTCGTTGCTCCGTGAATACTTGCATTGTTTGAGAGTCGGAATGTGACCGTCCTTAGCGAGTCATGTGCCATGTGTGGTGAGGTTTTTGTGTAGTCCATGTAATGTACTTGTGTCTAGAACTTGCCCGGTATGTGAGTTGAAGCGAAATTTTAGGTGATGCTCGGTTTGAAAAATGATTTTAGGCTTTCTTTGATCTTTTTGAGCTTATTGCTTATCACAAATAAAATCTATCCCTAGTTAACCCTTTTGAGCCTGTAGACCTTTTATTTGGTACCCACATTACAAGCCTATACCCTTTTATTCTTAATTGACATTGTTTTGATCCTTTTACCTCTTAAAGCACTTTAATTGTTAGATGAGCGCTAAAAGAAGTGAGAAGGGACTAAGTGTGGGGTGACTTTTGAGTGGAACCAATGAAAGAAAGAAGGGTGCACTTATTTTGTAAAATAATACACCACTAGCGGCAATTGAAAGAAAGAAAAGTATAGAGGAATAAATTGTTGTCTTATTCTTGCTAGTGGGTATGAATTAAAAGTAGTGCTTAAAGAAAGAGGAAATATTGTTGGGGTGATATTATTTGTGAAATTGAAGTGGTGTTGAAGAATTTGCGCTTAAGTTATTTGATGATGTGTTAAAGTGCTTAGGAGGTTGAGTCACTATTCCTAAAATATATCCTACCCGTCCCTTAGCCCACATTACAACCATGAAAAAAGTCCTAATTGATTTTAGATCGAGCGAGCTTACATTAGTAGAGATTTACATTAAGGGCAAGCCTATGGTACCAACTACATGCATGTGACTTCTTTTGTGAGAGTGAGCGATTTTCTTTGGGAGCATGAGATTCGAATGTGTGGATTGATTTTACTCTCTTTGCTTTTGTTGTGAGGGCACATGGTTTCACGAGGGATAGGTAACGTTATTAGACTTCTCTATGATGTTGGTTGTTCAAGCCATGAGTGCATTGTGACATTGAGTCGGACAGTGAGGTTAGGATTGTTGCGAGCATGTTGTCTTTGTTCGAATATGTTTAAAGAAGGGCATAAGAAAAGGGAAGTGTGTTGATGCATAGTCTAGAGCCTAATTGTAGCAAATAACCACGGTCATAGGTGCAGTGTGCTTTGAACGATAAGAGTTTAATTTTGTTTCGTCTACTATAGGATGGTTTGTTCGAGGACGAACAAAGGTTTAAGTGTGGGGTAGTGATGTTTGGCATATTTCGATATGTGTTGATGTTACTTTGCCCATGCTTTAACCACTTTTTGATGTTATTTAATCTTTAAAACACCCAACATGGTGTAATTATTGGTTTGATGACTAATTAAGTTATGTGTGACGATTTAAGGTGTTCGGAGTGCAAAATATGAAGAAAAGGTGGTTTAGCTAGAGGAAGAAGGGTTGGATGCGTCGCATCCAACCTAGGAAAACATCATCATGCATGCAACCTTAGCAGTGAAGTTGGGCCATCGCGTCTGCCATCGCGTGCGAAACTGGGAAGTAGAAGTTAAGCTGGATGCGTCGCATCCACCTTAGCATCAATCCCTGAAGCCGAATTGGACTAGGAATAGGAGAGCTTTGGCCCACGACTTTTGTACGCAATATATAAGCTAAAAACGCCTCTTTTAGGTTATCTAACATATTGGGAAGGGGAAAAAAGCCACGAAAAAGCTGTGGAGGCCAGAATTCATCGAGTTTCATCTTTCTCCCACCAAACTTAGTAATTTTTATGTTTCTTTATATGATTTGTTGTTTGGCTACCATGTCTATGTGGAGCTAAACTTCACGTTCTAGGGTTGTGGTTCTTTCATGACTATTGTTATTCGGATATTGATTTTGACTTCTTGATTTATCATATTAGTTTATTTATTCAATCTTGCGCTTAATTATTTAATTGCTTGATCACCAATTGAATATTATCTACGAATCTAGAATTGAACTCGAAAGTGGGAATTCTATATTGCATATAGGATTGAGTAGGGCAAGTTCTTGAACTCGGGCATCGGGGAACGGATTCGTGGTTAGGATAGACATATACCTAATTGCCTTGCTTGGTTGATTTACAGGAATTATAAATGCGTTCTTGTTGATTCTAACTCCATAGACATATAGGCGTTAGGTTAGCTTGAATAGGCGAGTAAGAACTCGACAGATTCTTATGAGCAATATTAACCCTGTCAACCAATAAGCTAGATAAATCAGTCGGTCAATTCAATTGAAGAATACAATAGGATTGTTAGATAGCCCATAACCCTAGATCGTTTGTCTTACATTGATATCATTAAAATCTGCTCTTTATCTGTTCAAAGTTTATTATTTATATTTTTCTTATTTAATTAGTTAGAATAAAATATTTTTAGATTTAATTCTTGTGTAGATAATTAAGATAGGCTAAGTTAGTTAATAGTTAATCATAAGTCCTCGTGGGTTCGACATCCGACTTTGAGTCACTTTATTACTTGACGACCGTGTATACTTGCGTGAGTGTGTTTGGTCGCAACAGTACGTATCTAAGATATTGTTACTATTGGCACGTGAGTTGTCCATGCGAATATGAGATATTATTACTATTGGCACGTGAGTTGTCCGTGCAGCATGTGATTTCTCCATGCTGATCCGAGATATTCATGTTATCGCCACGCGAGTTGTCCATGCAGCACGTGAGTTGTCCGTGCGATTATAATCGATAATGTCGGCACGAGGTGCCATGTGTATATGATTCATGATTTGGGACTCGTAATTTGTGATAGTTGAGGTGTGGTAACTTAGGGTGATTCTGGTTGTATTTCGTGTGTCAAAATGATTTGACGAGTAGAACTGTAGTTGTTATCTATTAATTGCTATCACTTGTATTTTATTTGTGTTTTGACTATTTTTCTGATTTATCACATGATTAACCTTCGTTGCCATTTAGTTACTTACTTTTTCATTGTTAGTTTTATATTAATGTTCTGCACAGGTTATTTGATTAGTAAGTGTCTTGACTTGAACCTCGTCACTACTCCATCGAGGTTAGTCTTGGTACTTAGTGGGTACCGCTGTTGTATACTCATACTACGCTTCAGCATATTTTTCCAGATCCAAGTACCTCGGAGCATGCCGGATGTTAGTTAGTTGCTTGTGATTTGCTAGGGAGAGTTCAAGGTATACTTGCCATTGCGTTCACAGGCTTCAGAGTCACCTTCTGTTATCTTTCATTACTACTATTTATTTTCATTTTAGAACGGTATTGTATTTAGAGATTTTAGTGTACTCAGTAGAGCTTATGACTATGTACTTGGGTTGTATGACTGTTGTTCGATTCAACTATGTTTATTTCAGTTATCAGTTAATGTTTTACATATAAGTTGGTTATTTCTGTTAATCATCAGCATGTGTTAGGCTTACCTAGTCCTAGGGACTAGGTGCCATCACGATCCCTTATGTGGAAGTTTGGGGCCGTGACAAGTTGGTATGAGAGCTCTATGCTCATAGGTTCTACAAGTCATAAGCAAGTTTAGTATAGTCTTTCAGATCAGTACAGAGAGGTCTGTACTTATCTTCGACAGGCTACAAACCTATTAGGAAACTTTACTTCCTTTATTCCTATCGTGCGAATTTATTGATTCCGGAGTTTGAGCCTTTGTCATTCTATTCTCTCATAGATGGTGAGGAAACGAGTTGCAGTTACTGATGATGTTGTCCCCAGGGCCGGTATTGCTAGGGGTCGGGGTAGAGGCCGAGGAGGAGCATGTGCTACAATTAGAGCACCTATGAGGGCAGCAGCTGAGGAGCCACCAGTAGCTCCGGTTGTGGAGCAGGCACCTGGGATACCTGTTGCTACCCTGGACTTCAGTAAACTCTAGCGCACTTTCTTAGCATGTTTGGTACATTGGCTCAGGCGAGATTGATCCATGTTACACCAGCTACTTCACAGGCTGGGGGAGGAGCTCAGACTCCCGGCGCCCATACTACAGAGAAGCGGGCCCATGTTTATCAGGTTCCGGGTGTTATGCCGGTATAACCCATTATCGAGGTTCAACCTGAGGTCAGGCCAGTGGCATCAGAGGAGGAGGAGAAGAGACTTGAGAAGTTCAAGAAGTATTTTCCTCCTACTTTTAGTGCTGCAGGTTTTTGAGGATGTGCATGGTTTTCTAGACCAGTGTCACCGTATTCTGCGCACTATGGAAATTGTGGAGGTGAGCGGGGTTGCCCTTACTACTTTCCAGTTGACGAGGTCGGCGTATAGATGGTGGCAGGCTTATGAGGAGGGTAGGCTAGTTGGCACAGCGCCACTTACTTGGACTCGGTTCTCTGATCTATTTTTTAGGGAGTTCATTCCACATACCCTCAAGGATACGCGACGCACCGAGTTTGAGCAGTTGCGGTAGGGGACTATGACCTTGTCTGAGTACGCTATAAGGTTTAGTGAGTTATCTCGTCATGAACCTTCTTTGATTTTTATTGTTAGAGAGAGAGTCCACAGATTTATCGAGGGGATCAATTATGGTCTCAGACTTGGGATGGCACGGGAGTTAGAGACTGATACTTTATTTCATCAGGTGGTGGAGATAGCTAGGAGGATCGAGTGCATCGGCGGTTTAGAGAGAGAAAATAGGGAGGCTAAAAAGCCTCGTAGACCGGGAGGATCTACTGATCCCTATTGTGGAGGCAAGGCGCGTCATGTAGAGGTTTTGTGGATCAGCCAGTTCAGTCTGCTCTTCAGATTTAACGTGGTGCTTCAGTTATTCATGGGTCCCAGAGTACCCGTTCTGGATAGCTTCCGCAACCACATCAGTAGAGAGGTTGCTTTGAGTGTAGGGATACTAGGCACATGGTGAGAGATTGTCCCAGACTTTGGGAGGGTGTACCACAGCAGATACTCAGGCTATAGGTTCTGCCGCAATTGCTACCACACCTACACAGCCAGCTAGAGATGGGGATAGGAGGGTAGAGGGCATCCTAGAGGGGGAGGCCCGACCTGGATTTAGACTTTCCCTAGTAGGGTTAAGACCTCTACACCAGATGATGTCGCTACAGGTATAGTTCCAGTTCGCTATTGAGATGCATTAATTTTATTTTGATCCGGTCCTATTTATAGGTATGAGTCATCCTACCTTGCTTCATATATGGATATGTATCGTGATTCTTTTACTCTGTTTATGTGTCTTCACCTTTTGGGAGCTTTATTATGGTAGTCCACGTTTATCGTTCGAGTTTGATCACTATTGAGGGTTATAATACTAGGGTAGACTTTCTGTTACTTAATACGGTAGGTTTTGATGTGATTTTTGGATGGTTTGACCACGACTTGTGATTTGGGTGCTTTACAGGTTTGGAAGTCTGTTACGTGTTGTGGATTTGTTCTACGGGATTGAGTTAGTAGAAGTTTTTAGTTGTCAGGATGTTTATCTTACTTGTGATTCCGAGTTGAGGATGAGAACCTTGTGTTCTTTGTGGATCGGTAAGTTTGGACCGGGCCATGTGCCGCGGTGGGGTTATGTTAGGGTAAGATTTGTTGTGGTTGTTGCCTTTGTCTTGCTTCTTCCTTGTGGGACGGATTCCTAATATGGTACCGAAGGGGAGTTGTACCCGTTGGACCTGTTTGATACTTCTCTCATGTGTTTCTCTTTCCATATTTAGTCATATTCGAGTTGTGCTTGTTAGATTTGGATTGCGATGTATCTGCCCAGGTGGCATTGTGTGTGGCTTGTTGGTCGGACGAATAGTAATGAGTTTCACAAGTTTCTTACATTATTAGCAGTGTTGTGAAGGTCTGGAACAAGGTTTTACTCGTTATGAGGCTATTTAACGGTACCGAGTTTGGTAATGGGCATCTATTGCAATCAGAGTTATTCCTATGGACATATGGGTGATGTGTTATATCGTGTGGTTATACCTTGTAGATGTATGCATGATTTGTTTGCAGCTGGTTGAGGATTATACAATATGTTTATATGGGAATTAGGTCTTTGGGAGATGATCGGATGTTGAAATTTGGTTCTCAGGCTTATCGGTATGGGTGAAAGGAATAATCTTCCGTCGAGATAGTGTTGTCATGCTTATGTGGATTGAGGTGACGTGGGATCACCCGTGTGTATATGTATGGTGAGCATATACAGAGATTTGATGACCTTGGAATGATTGTTGCTACGTTCGTGGACGAACGTTTGTTTAAGAGGGGGAGAATGTAACGACCCGACCAGTCGTTTTGAGCTTTAGCATTCCGTTCTGTGGTTTGAGGTCTTGAGTAGTTTCATATTATTTATTATGATTTGCACGTATGATCGGTTTCAATTTTCAAGTGATTCGAGATTTATTTGGACGAATGTTTCTCATTTTAAAAGCTTTAAGTTGGAAAGGTTGACCAAGTTTGACTTTTTGCTTATATGATTTCAGATAGAAGTTTTGATGGTTCTGTTAGGTTTGGATGATGATTTTTCACTTAGGCGTATGGTCAGAATTGAATCCGGGGGTCCCTAAGTTGATTTGGCTTGTGTTTACCGAAAGTTGGCAATTTGAGGCTTAGAAATTTCTTAAGTTTGACCATGGTTTGGCCTTTTGGTTATCAGGTTCGGATTTTAGTTTTGGGACTTGGAATAGGTCCGTTTTGTCATTTTTAACTTATCTGTAAAATTTGGTATCATTCCGAGTTGGTTTGATAGGAATCGGACGCATGGTTGCGTTTCTAGCAGTTCTTGAAGTTCATTGTGATTTTCATGTAATTTAGTATCCGATTCGTGGTTCCGGATGTTATCTTGGTGTTTTGATCACACGACCGAGTTTGTATGATGTTTATGTACTTGTGTGGATATTTGGTGTGGAGTCCCGGGGGCTCGAGTGAGTTTCGGACGCGTTTCGGAGAGTTTAAGAGATGTTCAAATTTTTGTTGGTATTCAATTCTCGCATTTGCGAGGAGTTGGTCGCATTTGCGATTTTCTTCTCGCTTTGGGACCACCGTATTTGCTATTTCCTTCTCGCTTTTGCAAAGTGGGTGAGGACTACAGAGTTCGCTTTTACGAACTCCGGATCACATTTGCGATTGGGGCTCCTGGGCTGGGACTGCCACATTCGTGATCTCATGATCGCTTTTGCGAAGGGCCTGACTTTGCAACTGCAAAGTCAGGGTCGCATTTGTGACTTTCCCTAAGATTTTCAGGTGCTGCATTTGTAATGGAATGTCCGCATTTGCGAGAGTTTTCAATTGCGAACCCCAAGTCGGTTTTGTGACGTCTGCACCTGAACAAAAGGGCTTGAAAACGGGACTTAGCTTCATTTATCACATTTCACAACCCCTACACTCTGTAGGAGGCAATTTTGAGGATGGATTTTCATATAAAACTATTGGGTAAGTGATTTTGATTCACTTTAAATTATATTACATGATTATTTATGAGATTTAACATCAAAATCATGAGATTTGAAGAGAGTTTGGGAATTTGTTTTATTACGTTTTGAAAAATGAAAATTTGAGATTTGAGAGTCGAATTGGACTCGGATTAGAAAACAAAATACATATATGGACTCGTGGGGTTATGAATATTTGAGATCTACCTTTAGACTCAGATTTTTATCGAGCGAGCCTGCGGTTGACTTATGTTGACTTTTGGGGAATTGCGTAAAGTTCTTAACTTTATTAATCGAAATTGGTTCCTCTTGCATTGTTTAATGATATTAAGTCATTTTTTATTTTATTTGAGTTGTGCGGAGGTGAGTTTTAAAGGAAAAGTCATTTTTGAGTGTTGATTTGGCCTAGCTGAGATAAGTATCTTACCTAACTTTGTGTGGTGGAAACTACCCCATAGAATTTGGTTTAATTGCACTATTTGGATTATGTGGTAGACATGTACATAAGGTGATGAGTGTGTATGCGAACTTATATATAGAAAATGACCGGCTTAGACTCTTAGGTTACTTTTATGAATTTGAAGTTGTTATCACATGTGATATCTTCCATTGTCGGGTTTATTCTTATATGCATTTAATTGAAGTTGTCATTACATATTATATTTTTCATTGTCGATTTTTATTCTCATGTGCATTCAATTGAAGTTTTTATTACATGGAATATCTTTCATTGTTGAGTTTATTCTTTCGTTTCATTGTGTTGTTGTTGAGACTCTTGTATACATTACTGTTGAGCCGTGGGTTATGCGTTGTTGTGATATTGGTGTTGTTGTTTCGGTAATGTTATGGCATATGGGCATGTGTGGTGCGAGTTGATATGTTATTTTATTGTGAATTTGGTACATGTGGAATTGTTGAGAGGATTGTTGGGGTGTACATGCGACAAGATAAGGCGGGCTATATATATATATATATATATATATATATATATATATATCGGTTTGCGCATGTAGCGAGACAAGGTGGGATAATTATTGATGCGTGTGTGGTGAGATAAGACGGGCATTTTCTTTATTGTTGCACATGCAGTGAGATATGGGGAGGCTATTTTCGGGATGATATGTGATGGCGTGGTGCCATATTATTGATGATGTTTGTGTGGTGGTGTGACTTCCTTGTGTGTGTCATGCATATTACGTGATTTGGTGTGTTATTTCAAATGTGCTACTCGGTGTATCTGATCTTACTTGTTGATTTCAGCTGTGCTCGTACACTTGCACACGCATACACCGTAACATGTCATCTATACCAGTCCAGGAGTATGAATCTTGATGTTCATTAATCATGTGCATGTATTCTTGTATATCAGCCTTCTGTGTGTGGATTGGACTGGTAGCACGTGAGTTGTCCATACAGATATGAGATATTATTACTACTAGCACGTGAGTCGTCCGTGCACATATGAGATATTATTACTACTGGCACGTGAGTATTCTATGCAGCACATGAGTTATTCGTGCGGAGTTCGATCTATTCATATTATTGGCACGTGAGTTGTCCGTGCGGTTGTAATCGATAATGTGGGCACGAGGTGCCATGTGTATACGATTTGTGATTTGTGATAGTTGAGGTATGGTACCTCGTGGTGATTGTTGTTGTAATTCATGTGTCATAACGATTTGATGAGTAGAATTGTCGTCGTTATCTCTTAATTGCTATCACATGTATTTTATCTGTGTTTTGATTATTTTTCTGATTTATCACATGATTATCCTTCGTTGCCATTTATTTACTTATTTTTTCGTTGTTAGCGTTATATTGATATTCTGCACAGGTTATCTGATTAGTAAGTGTCTTGACTTTAACCTCATCACTACTCCACCAAGGTTAGTCTTGATACTTACTGGGTACCGCTGTGGTGTCCTCATACTAAGTTTCTGCATATTTTTATGTAGATCCAAGTACCTCAGAACGTGCCGGACGTTAGTTAGCTATTTGTGATTTGCTGCAGAGATTTCAAGGTATACCTGCTATTGCGTTTGCAAGCCTCTGAGTCACCTTCTGTTGTCTTTCATTATTACTGTTTATTTTCATTCCAAAACAATATTGTATTTATAGAATTTAGTATACTCAGTAGAGCTTATGAGTATGTACTACCGGTTTTGGGGTTGTATGACTGTTGTTCGGTTCAGCTATGTTATTTCAGTTATGAGTTAATGTTTTGCATTTAAGTTAGTTTTTTCTGTTAATCCTCAGCATATGTTAGGTTTACCTAATCCTAGGGGCTAGGTGCCATCACGATCCTTTAGGTGAGATTTGGGTTCGTGACAGAGGTGGTTAGAGGGCACTAACACATAGGAACAAAGAAGTGACAAAACATAACACCAGTGCTCTCTTTTAATAGTCAGGTTAGTATCCATCAAATGTCTCATTAACATTTTTTTGTTTAAATTTTTAAATAGCAGTAAGCTTGTGATATTTTATCCACCCCATAATTGTAGAACTTACTCTTTGCCCTTCTCTCTATAAGTTGAGCTTTTCCAAGTATCTTTTCTGGCATATTATACGTTTGACGCAGTATTATTTTGGCATATTATGCTTTTCTGCAAATTTTGGCGTTAGAAAACATTACTAATTTTGTTAATGAAAATTAGTTTGAAATCTGACATTTCTGAAAGATTGGACGTGTAACTCTCCATTTGTCACAAATTACTTGTTGGTTGGCAAATTTGATTTCAGGGAAGAATAGCTTCGGATGAAAATGAAACTCTTATGGATTACAAAGATTCAAACTTGTTATATTTATGATTCGAATAGTGATCTTCTGAGCAGTGGACTGTTTCAGTAAAGACAAAGTCATGCTTACTCAAAACAAGTAAAATTGACAGCCACTAAATCGAAGGCTAATTTCACCAATGCTCAGTCATTACTAATTCCAGAATAGAAGGCCAATATATAGCGAACAAACATGAGATCCGTAATGACAAATTTAACGGGTCCTAACTTATACCCAAAATCCATTAGAATCTCATTTCCTGCTACTAAATTGTTTTTGTTTTTACTCCAATGTATGGTACCCGATTAACTAAATTTGCGCCGCATAAGACCATTAAAAAAAGAAACTCTCTACCAGAAATTTTTTCATTACCAGAACTCAAATTCAAGACCTCTAATTAAATATGGAGAAATCATATTCATCCTAGTGTAACCCTTACTTAATTACTCTAGTATTTACCAAATAATGCATTTCTTATTTCTTTTTATTTTCCCGCGTGAATTAATGCATTTTTGTTAATCTTTTTCTTAAATCATAAGGAAGCAGTTTTCAAACGTCCTTAGCTTTTTTGTCCGTCTTTAAAGTGATCCATTCGCTTGAATAATCTCTCCCCTCTATAAATATCAGCACCAACATCTACGTACATCCTCATTCCATTCTTGTTTTTCTTCTAACCCCTTCTACTATTTTGAGATCCCAAAAATGGAGAAAAATATGCAAAGCCCACCACTGAAACCTTACAAATGTTTGTTGAGGACCCAAATTTTCCTGAGAATATTGGCAACTGCATTCACATTGGCATCCACTTGGATTATTCTCACCAGCAAGCAGACTGTCACTGTATTTGGACTTGAGATGGATGCTCGATATAGCTACTCTCCAAGTTTCAAGTAAAGAATATGAAAAAGCAAATCTTTGGGGTTTTCCTTGAGATTTCTGAATTTGATTTAATATATATCTTCTGATTTTGCTGCTTATTTCGTTTTGTCTGGTTCTCTGCAGGTTCTTTGTAATTGCAAATATCATTGGATGTGCCTTCTCTGTTTTGTCCCTGTTTCTTGCCTCTGTATTAAGCCACAAGTGTCTTGACCCAAAGAACTACTTTTACATGTTCCTTCATGATTTGGTACGATACGTCCAATTTGCTAGGGTAGCTTGAATATGCATCTTTCTTTCTAGTAGTATATTCATTGTGTTTATTACTATTAATTGTTAGTAGATCTAGGAAAAATTCTTGACAAATGTGGACTTATGCAGACTCAGATATAAATGTAAGTCCATTTGGGGGTCTGGAAAAACCATATTTTACTTGCAAGCTTGTAACGTCACGCAATATTGGCATTAAATGATTTGCTGTCTCTCGATTTGTTTCTTTTCTTATGAGGCTTAAACCTAGACGTCATTTACAATGCATTATGCATGCATTGTTGCAGTGAGTTATTAGTTTTGAGGGGAGAGCTAGAAGCTAAAAGTGGTATAATGGTGCTAGCTAGTATGAATGTATGACCTTTTTCTTTTTCTTTTTTATTTGTTTCTTTCTATTGGGCCCCTAAGAACTTTGAAACACATAGTCTTTGGATTTAATTTATTTTTACATTTAACATGTGGTGCTAATATGTAAGCTTCCTTATTTTTTTAGGTTATTAATCATACTTTTTATATACAATTTATTTATAATTATCTCTAGGCAACATAGTAGTGTAATATTTTGTTTACACGTATCAGTATATACAATAGTTAAACTGATACTCTTATTTAAGCCATACATTTCTATAAATTTGAAGCAGTAATGTGAATGTTTGAATTAATTTATTGTGAGGACAGATTGTGATGGCACTGCTTCTAGCTGGATGTGCAGCAGCCACTGCAATTGGATATGTGGGGAAATATGGAGAGAGCCATTCGGGATGGATGCCCATTTGTGATCATGTCTCAAAATTCTGTCACAAGGTTACAGATAGTGTCATGCTCTCCTATTTTGCTGTGCTTTTCTACCTCTGCCTCACTATAATCTCCGCAAATCAATCTAGACAGATCCAGGTTTAACACACTTCAAAAATATCTTAATTAGCAGTGATTAAGTCCAAGAAAGTTCGTTTAGCTGCAACACAGCAGAAGTAGAAACCAAAAACTGAGCAACTAATGGTTTATTCTTCACTATTTTGAATTGATGCAAGGCTATAAGGGATACCTGAGATCTGACGTTAAAATGAAGGTGGAGATAGTTGTTGCTCTCAAGAGTTATGCTTAATTTCAAAGGCCAATTGCGCGTTGTGTATTAGTTGTCTTAGCAATTGTCCACTGTTCTGAATTGATGCAACTGAGCAATTGCTCTTTCGTATTTTGAGTTCAGCCCGGGCCTATTTAGTTCAAGTTAGTCTTGCCTTTCTTTTATCTTCTTTTCAACTAATTGTATGGAATCTAACGTCACTTTTTGTATGCTCAAATGATTTTTAGCTCAAAAAGTAAGAACTAAACAATTGGTCCATCCGTAATCAAATTAATTCTGATGGTTTCTACGAAAAATTCCTGCAAAAACGCTGAGCCAACAAAATGACATTATGACAAATCACAAATAAAATGGCACATGGGTTCCTGAGTCTTAATTAGGTATTAGGTTCTACACAACGAAGACATGAAACACAACCATCTTGATCTTGGCTTTACAACTAACACAACGCTATAAAGTTAGGTAAATGGGCTATTAGTTTCAGTTTGATCAAGGAAAACACAGCTCACACGCTACCATTTCAAGAAATGAAGTGAGAGGCTTGGAATTCCAACAACAAAATATATATAACAACAGAATCAGAGATACCAAATTTTATGTGGAAAACTTTTTCTATGCAAAGAGCACAAATTATAGGACCTCCAAATCCATAGAAGTTACATTATTTCAAAAGAGCGTTATAAAAGTCCCCTAAATTGGTCACAACACTAGTGCCACGTAAAGAGAGACAGATATCAATAAAAGCAACAACAAACAAGTGAAAAATAAGAAAGACTTGATCACCCAAAAACGAGCTACAGTTTTTGGCTCAAAATATGTAGCTAAAGACCTATAAAGCACGATTACATTTTTCAAATTGAAGAACAAGATGTCAGAAACTCCAATTAAAAATTTCATCTCGATCCAATAGTGACGAATTAGAAAATTGTTGAGAATTGGGGTTTTGAGATTAACAAAGGGTGTTGTGAACGCGTGCTAAGAAGCAGTTCCTCAAGGTGGATGCTGAAGTATGCTAAGAACCAGGTCTTCAAGATAGTTGTTGAAGATTCTTACAAGGCAGTAATTTTCGCATAAAGTTACTATGGTCCGAGATTGCGGGAAGAAGGTTGTTAATGTAATAATTTCTTTGTCCAAGAATATATGCTCGCATAAGTGATAGACAAGAGTTACGAGATTCGTGGAGTCCCTGAATGTCACGACCCAGAATTCTCACCCTCGGGACCATGATGGCGCATAATATTTCACTTGCCAACGTTAGATATAGTTATTAGCCATTTTTAACAATTCAATTTAAATGAAAACCAATAAACTGAAATAGACTGTTTAAACTAAAATAACAGCGATATCTAGATATAATCCCACAACTGGTGTCACAAGTATACGAGTGACTAGAGCACTACAAATAATAGTCTGAATGAAAGCATAACTGTCTGAAATGAAATAAACAACTAGAGTAATGTAGAAGGGGACTTCAGGGCTGCGAACGCCGTGCAACTGTACCTCAAGTCTCCGTCAAGCATCGGATCAGAGCAATCTACTAGCCGTCGTTAGGACCGACTCCAAAGTCTGCACAAGAAGTGCAGAGTGTAGTATGAGTACAACTGACCCCATGTACTCTGTAAGTGCCGAGCCTAACCTCGATGAAATAGTGACGAGGCTAAGGCGGGTCACTTACAATAACCTGTACACAGTATAATAATAATAATAGAAAAGAAAAATAGGAAAAGTAAGGCAGTTAACTTATGAAAAAGAACTCAATCCTTGTAATAAGAGAATCCGGGATAATCGATCTCATAATTTTATGTAACAACACTGGAAATCAACACAATAATAACAATGAATACAACACACACAATTCGTTGCGACACGCAACCCGATCCCACCGTACAACACATAATCCTCCCTTATTTCACCATGTCAATTTCAAGAGTCACATATAAAATCTGTTGTGGCGCGCAACCTGATCCCACCATATAATCAGAATCAATATCATAATCCTCCCTTATTTCACCATATCACAGTTTATCAATATCAAGTATACGTACACAACTGTTGCAGCGCGCAATCCGATCCACCATATCAATATCAAGTTCCTCCCTTATTTTACTATATCACAACCGTTGCGGCGTGCAACCCGATCCATAAACAAATTCAATAAATGAAATCAACCCAACAACTCAATTTATAAGAATCTCTACGATTAAGGATTATGAAAGCAAAACAATAAAGGAACCACGTACTAATCAAAGAAAGGCTACAAATAATACAAGAGCAACAAAACAAGCTAATTATGTAACAGTTAAAGTGTACAAGTAAGACAATTAAGGCAAATAGCAATTAATCATGGAGTCATGGAAGGAACGAACATTTCAATACAAGAATAATTAATGACAAGTAACAAGTTACGACATGGAAAACAATTAAAGCATGTAACAGTTAAGACATGATATAAGATAATTCATGAAATAGGAGAAAGCATGAAAACAATTATTTTGACGGCGTATATACACTCGTCACCTCGCATATATGCCGTTACATACGTAATTGACATAACATATAATTCAAGGGTTCCTAATTCCCTCAAATCAAGGTTAGACCCAACACTTACCTCGTTCCGCAATCAAATCAAAGCTCAACTAGGGCCTTTTCTCTAAAATTCATTTCCAAACCAATCGAATCTAATCAAAATCGACTCAATATCATCAAACAATGCTAGAAAAATTAATTACAATAGATAAAGCAAAGATCTTTACACATTTTCTAAAAAGTTAATAAAAGTCAACCCCGAGCCCGCTTGGTCAAAATCCGAGATTCTGACCAAAGCTCAATTATCCATTCACCCCCACTCCGATTATGTCATTAGTTTCGAAACCCGGCCTCAATTTGAGGTATAAATCACAATTTTATATATAAAACCTCAATTCTACCCAAATCCCTAATTTTCTACCATGAAAGAGCATAAATTAAGGTTAAAAGTCAATGGGTGTTGATGAAAATGGAAGAAAACGAGTTAAAGTATACTAACCTACGAAGTGGGGATGACTTTCTTCTTCAAAATCGCCTCTAGGCCGAGCTCCAACGGAAGATGGTGAAAAATGAAAGGAATTCTGTCTTTGGAACATTTAAGTCACTGGGCGTCAGGCCTTCTTCGCGTTCGCGAAGGGCCTGACGCGATTGCAAAGGGCAGCGGCCCAAGTGGCATTCGCGTTCGCGAGAAACGCTACGCGTTCGTGATTGCCTCTCCCTCCTGGCCTTCGCGTTCGCAAGTCTGGGCTCGCGTTCGTTTAGAGTTACTGGCCAACTCCCCCCAGAATCGCATAAACCTTCGCGTTCGTGAGAGGGTGGTCGCGTTCGCGAAGGGTAAGCCCCCCAATGCTTCGCGTTCGTGACCGGTCCCCGCGTTCACGTAGAAAACCACCCCAGCCCCAAGTTCCCCTTCGCGATCACGAAGCACAGCGCCCCAGATATCAGAAATCTCATAAACCAGCAATTGCCTAAGTCTAAAATCGATCTGTAGCCTATCTAAAACTCACCTGAGTCTCTCGGGCTCCAAACCAAATATGTAAATAAGTGTAATAACATCATACGAACTTGCTTACATGATCATAACACCAAAATTATGCCTAGAACTACGAATCAGACATCAAAATGAATGATATTTTCAAAGAAACTCAAGAACATGCAAATTTACAACTGGACGTCTGAATCATGTCAAATCAACTCTGTTTTGAACCAAATTTTGCAGACAAGTCATAAATAGTGAAATGGACCTATATCAAGTTCCGGAACTGGATCCGAACCCGGTAGTAACAAAGTCAACCTATGATCAAACTTAGGAATTCTTTTAGCCTTCAAATTACTAGTTTTCAACAAATTATGGTAAATCAAGGTAGGGAGTTGCGAATTCGATTCTGGGCATACGCCTAAGTCCCAAAATACGATACGGACCCACTGACACCGTCAAAATATAGATCCGGATTCATTTATATAAAATGTTGATCGTAGTTAACTCAAATTAGTTTTAAGGCAAAGTTTCACATTTTCTTAGATTTTCCACATAAAACTTTTCGGAACAAGACACGGACAACGCACGTAAATTGAGAAATACTAAACGGAGCTAGTCGAGGTCTCAGAATATAGAAAGAAAGGATAAAACTCAAAATAACCTATCGGGTTATCAACTGAAGCTTTAGGAGTCCTATCAAATAAGAAGTTGAATGTGCATAGGACTCCCAAAGATCTTAGAGTACTAGGAAGTTAAATATTTTCCTGATGGACTAAGGACATCATCCTTTTGCACGTGAGCTATGGAAAAACATTCTCAACACTCAAGTCGATTACTAGTCTTAGTGTTCTTCTTGAATCTGTTAGATTATATGTATTAGGAAATCTAGTTGTAATCAAGATGTCATTCATAATCTGTTAGTTAGAGTAAGTGTTTGAGTGTGCAAGTTAGAGTAACTTGTAATTCATTCAAATAGTTGAAGTAGGAGAATTCTGGGGGTATTGATTTACAAGTCTTGTAATCAGTACATTTGGCTCATTTGTTCTAGTGAAGTTGAAGTTAAAATCCTACGTGGTAGATCGTGATTTTTGCAACTTTGAACTGAGTGATTTTCCACGCAAAAAATTGTTGTCCTTGTTTTTGCTGCATATTCTGTTTACGCTTAAGGAGTAAGATAAAGAACCAAGTTCTTTAGTAATTTAGGAAGGCACTCAAACTAACAAAAATGCAATTTCAAGCTAAGATGGTCACAAAAAGATTTTACGGTAAACAAGGATCTCTTCCTCTCTCTTCTGACGTCGCTCCTACACCAAAAACAACAAATAAAAGTTTAAAACAGACCTTCTTGTAATTGGATACAAAACCGAAACCAAAAAGGAATCAGAAATTAAACCCAAACTAACTGCAAAGAAATTCGAAAATGATCATTAGCACATTTGGCTGGAAAGTGAGTGTGGTCCCAATAGGGTAACAGTTATCATCAAGAAAGAAAAATAAAAGTGAGAATTTGTTCGATCAAACATGGTTCAACTCCCACGTGGGACACCTGGGATCATACTCACTTTCCAGCCAGAGCTCCTTAGTCAGAGCTCGTCGCATCGGGATTGCCTAGTGTGGTTTATATCTTCTGTGTGGTTTGCGAGCTATTGCACATTGAGCAGGTTACCGAGTGTGCACCCGAAGAGTAGCGACTGCGGATTTCTCTGGGAATTTTCCAAAAAGAAAAATACATGGTTCACCTCTACCTTTATGTAAAATCACGAGGTCTTGTTGATTTGAATGGAAAGATAGTACTCCTTCATTTCCAATTTACGTGCCACAGTATTCTTTTTAGTACATCCCAAACGAATGATATTTTGTATATTTAGAAAAATTAAACTACGACTTATCTTAGACAAATTTTAAGAAAGATTTATTCTTTTCTAAACTCCGTATTTGGTCAAACAAAGCCGGAGTATAACATTGTTGATCACTTTTGGTACATACAAATTAGTGCGAAAATGCCTTTGTATAAAGAGTTCTACGCCGTTTTCCTTTCTTTTGAAATTTAGGTCACTAACTGCAGGAAAGCTTGGTGGACTTTTTCAGTGGGGTTGTTCTTATTTTTTTGTGTCAAAATTGAGCAATTATTAGGTTAACAAAAAGAAAATTGAAGGGGAGAAACGAGTTCTCAGAGGGAATAAGGCTAATCTGCAGGGGAGAAAATATGGAGATCTGGTTCTGAGGGAGAACTTCAATTCTAAGTTTGTCATCATCAACAAGGGGGAAATTGATAAGTTATGTGCCGTTTTATTTTGATGATTTAACAAACTTTATATGAGAACCAGATAGGAAATCTAATACAAAGCCTCTTCGTGCTCATAACAACAAGTCACATGTCTGGCATAAGTTCCAATGAAATCAGTTAAGGGAATGGCAGAGGAAACAGATGGCTATCAGTTCATCCGATCATAGTACAAGTCAACTCTTTACAGTTGTTAAAGCTGCTGCACTGCAGATGCAATAGTGTAGCGATCACTGTTGAAGCATGCTGTGTACCGGATACTTGCTTGCATCATTCTAGTGACCTCACTTATATTTTAGCAATATGAGGCAATGGATTAGATACACTTGCAAACCCTAAAACATAATTTACTCTCAAGTGTTCAGCTGCCTTCATTTACTCCAAGGTATTGAAGAACAAAGTAGCAATAGAACGAAGGACCAGAAACCAGCATTGAGTACATTGTGTGTGCTTAGTATTTTTGTATCTTTGTTAATGTTATTAACTTGTAAACTCTTACTCATCTTATTTAGAAGCATTTCATAGGATACCTTTGTAAATCATAAATCGTGTGTTTGTGTTTGACTAGAGTTAGTTAAAGTGGTTAGCTTTGTAATAGAGTTATTACAAAGAGGCTCGCAATATAGTTATTGGAAGTAGGTGAGGGATTAAGAGTTTAATTCCTAGGTTACAATAGGTTGTAATCTAAAGTTGTTCGGTTAGTGAAGTTGAAATCTTACGAGTGTAAGTTGTGATTTTTAATCCCGTGAGCTAAGAGTTTTCCAAGTAAAATATTGTTGTATTATTTACTTTCCACTCTCTATGTGTGTTTTGTGAAAACTGATAGAGAACCAGGTTCTTTATACAGTTTGGTGGACTCTTAGTTTACATCAATTTATATCAGAGCAGGTTCTTTCTATAAGGCTAACACCTAGAAAGGATCTACATGGCTGCTCCACCAAATTTTGAAGGTCAATCAATCTACATACCACCAAGATTCAATGGACAATACTATGGATGGTGGAAAACAAGAATGCATGATTTTATCATGGCTGAAGATTCGGAGCTCTAGGATGTCATCTATGATGGACCCTTTGTCCCTATGAAGACCATTGGCGAGACTGCTGTCCAAATTCCAAAGACAAGGAAAGAGTACAATGATACTGATCGCAAAGCCATCGAGAAAACATTTCGAGCAAAGAAGATCCTCGTCTGTGGTATTGGAGCAGATGAGTACAACCGAATCTCAGCATGTCAATTTGCCAATGAGATATGTGAGGCTCTCCAAAATGCACATGAATGTACCACTCAAGTCAAGTAGTGAAAAATCGACATGCTCACTACTAAGTATGAACTCTTCAAGATGAAGGAGGATAAGTCCATCCAGGACATGCATACTCGTTTCACTTCCATCATCAATGAGCTTCATTCTCTAGGAGAGATTATCCCAAGGAACAAACTGGTCAGAAAAATACTTAGTGTGCTACCTGGTTCCTGGGAGAGCAAAGTTAATGTTATCACGGAGGCAAAAGATCTGCAAAAGCTGAGGATTGATGAACTTATTGGAAATCTAAAGACCTGCAAAATGAAGAATAAGAAGAAGGATCATTAAAGAAGAGAACCCAAAAAAGAGAACAAGCTGGTTCTCAAAGCAGACAACGGTGACTCAAGTGGTGATGATGCTGACATGGCCTATTTGACATGGAGGTTTCAAAAAATGGTTGGTAGAAATGGAGGTATTCTGAAAAAGGGCAGCTCTAGCAGAACAAAAGTCTATGATTGTTGTCACAAATGCGAAAAGCCAGGACATTTCATCAAACATTGTCCTCTCCACAAGCAAGACCATTACAAGCACAACACAGATAAGAAGGCCAAGAGGAACTTGGTCCCCGACAGGAAATTCAAGAGAAAAGATTCCACTGATAATATTTTGAAACAAGCTCTTGCTATATGGGGAGATTCTTCTAGTGAATCTGAGGACGATGATGGGAAAAGAGACACTTCCATGATGGCCGCTGAAAGCGAAGCAGCAGAATATGACTCCATATTTGCCTTGATGGAAAAATATGATGAGTATGAAGATGATGATGATGACGAGGTAAACTTTCTAAATGTTCAACGAAATTTGAAGTCTTATTCTCAAAAAAAGTTGATATTTTTAGCTAACGTCTTGATTGATGGTTACCATAATCTTATTAATGATAAAAATGTTTTAACTGAGCAAATAGGAGAGGTAAAGCATGAGAAAGATGATTTACTGGTCGTAGTTGTTGATTTGAAAGAAACCATAGAGGATTTAAAGCAAGAAAAAGATATTCTAATTGAGAAAATTAAAAGGGTAGAACATGAGAGAGATGACTTTCTGGTAGTATTTGTGGATCTAAAGGAAACAGTAGAGGAGTTAAAAAGGGACAATAATTCTGGAAAAACATCAATAGAAAATTGCATGAACTCTTCAAAAGGAAAGGAAGTGGCACGTGAGGCACACCTTAAGCTTGAAAATGAACTCACAAAGGCAAGATTGAGTCTTTGTGCTCGACTTGAAGGAAATAGAAAACTTCAGGAAGATCTAAGCAGGGTTAAAAATGACCTAGATAAATCTCTGAAGTGGACTTGGTCCTCTGACACAATCACTTTCATGTATAAAAGTAATTTGGGGTGGGGTGGGGTAGGGGAACCGGTAGGGAATCGGGTTCCAAAAGAAAAAGGCTCCCTACAAACCACATAGCAAGTATGTTACTGTACCTGATAACTGGCTTTGCACTCATTGTGGTAAAACTGACCATTTCAAAGATTCTTGTAAAGCAAGGTTTCAGTCTCAATAGAAAAATAAAATTTTTGTTGAAAACGTATCTACTGCTAAGGAACCCGATTCTCTGAAAAAGAAACGTGTGATGCCTGCTGGGACAAAAAGAAGTTTAATTCGCCCCTTTTCTTATTACAAAGGACCCAAACTTGTTTGGGTTCCTAAGTCTAACCTCTGATTTTCTTGTGCATGCAATAATGAAAGAAAGCTGCCAAAGATGGTACATGGATAGTTGCTGCTCTAAACACATGACTGGAAGTACTGATGATTTCCTTTCACTCAAAGCCCTGCAAGGTGGGAGTGTATCCTTTGGTAATGGCAAAAAGGGATACATTCTGGGAGTTGAAAAAATTGGGAATACACTCGCTCATTCAAGATGAATGGCTTGAAATATAGCCTACTAAGTGTCTCTCAAATTTGCGACAAAGGACAAGGTGGAGTTTTATCAAAGTCTTGCACCGTTACCAATCTTGTAACTGGTGAAGTGGTTCTGGTGGCAAAATAATTCAAAAAAATCTATGTTGTAGACCTTGAGTGTTTGAATTGTGGCACGAAAGATTGGGACATGTAAGTTTCTCTCTGTTAAACAAGCTAGTCAAGAAGGACCTTGTTCACGGGCTTCCGAAGTCAAAGTTTAAGGATCACAAGGTGTGTAATGCATGTGTGAAATAGAAGCAAGCCAGGTCCTCATTCAAGCCAGAGAAGGAAGTAAGCACCTCAAGGCCACTGGATCTTTGTTATTGTTGATATTATTCCAGATTCACATGGACCTTGTTCCTCAGAACCAAGGATGAAACCTTTCCAGTCTTTGCTGCCTTTGTGCAGTAGATTCAAGTAAAGATGAGCCATAATGTTGTAAGCATAAGATCTTATCATGGTATCGAGTTTGACAATGCAAAATTTGATGAATTTTATGTTGAAAATGGTATAAGTCATAATTTTTCATCTCCTAAAATACCCCAACAAAATGATTTTGTGGAGAGAAAAAATAGGACACTTGAAGACATGGCAAGGACGATGCTAATTGACAATGGCGTACCAAAGAGCTTTCAGGCTGAGGCATTGAACACTGTCTGCTATCTGATAAACAGGTGCATGATCAGGTCCCTCCTAAATAACACCCCGTATGAATTGCTAAACGGGAGAAAACCAAAGATGACTTACCTACGAACATTTGGTTTCAAATGTTTTGTTCTTAATAATGGTAAGGAAGCATTGGGAAAATTTTTCAGGTTCTTTTTGGAAAATGGTTTCACTAGAGGAAAATTGAAAACACTCTTTTTCTGAAGAAAAGAGGGAGGAACCTGCTAATTATGCAGGTGTATGTTGACGACATCATCTTTGGTGTAACAAATGATTCTTTGTGTGAGGAGTTTTCCAAGCTTATGGGAAGCGAGTTTGAGATGAGTATGATGGAAGAACTGAACTTCATCCTAGGACTGCAAGTGAAGAAAACCTCTAAGGGAACGATGATAAGTCAGCAGAAATACATTTAGGAGCTTCTGACGAGGTTTGAGATGGAAAGTTCAAAGACCATTGATACTCTCATTGCTACTGCCACCCATCTAGACTTGGACCAACCAGGTTCCCCTATAAATAAAACCATGTATCGGGGCATCATTGATTCACTTTTGTACCTAACAGCCAGCAGACCTGACATTATGTTCAGTGTGGGGTTATGTGCTAGATTTCAATCAAGTCCTAAAGAAATCTCACTTGAAAGATGCTAAGAGAATCCTGAGATATCTCAAAGGAACGCAGGACTTGGTCCTCTATTATCCCTCAGGGGATAATTTTGACATAATTGGGTATACTGATGTTGATTATGATGGCTATATGGTGGATAGGAAGAACACATCTGGTATGACAAATTTTCTGGAATCATGCTTAATTTCATGGGGTACAAAGAAACAAAATTCTGTAGCCCTCTCGACTGCAGAAGCAGAAGATATAGCAGCTGCCTCATCAACGCTCAACTACTGTGGATCAAGCAACAATTTAAAATTTTTGGTGTGTTCTCCGACTGTGTGCCACTGTTGTATGACTACACAAGTGCCCTCAATATGGCAAAGAACCCGGTTCATCATAAGAGGACAAAGCACATTGATGTGTGATATCATTTCCTCAGGGACAATGTTAAAAAGGGTCTCATCTGCATGAAGTTTTTCAAAACAAAGGACCAGGTAGCTGATATCTTCACCAAAGCATTGAGCAGAGAGCATTTTGAAAAGAATCGAATGGAGCTGCGATTAATCAAATTGAACTGAGAATTTGGTCCCTCAATGACTAGCTATGATAGGATGGTAAGGTGAACTGCTAAAAAGTATTTTCTGGAAACTTTTAACTCAATTCTATACTGTTACAGGTAAACACGCATGGAAATTACAGGGCAAATAAGCATCTAATGACATTGCAATTTGTTAGAAGGTCATATTTGTAAAATCAGTCAGGGAACCTGGTTCCCATGACACTGATTAGTAGTTCCTCTTACACTCATACGCATTTTGAACTGCTAGTGTGCCACCTCATTAAGTGTGTCCTCCCTTTTCCCATATCTTTTAAACCCAAACGTCACACCCATTACAAACCGACCCGACTACCCAGTCCATCGCGTCCATCTATAATCTGTCCCTCTTTCCCTCTAAATAACCCCAAAAGGCATGTCTCTCTCATAATTATTTACATCAAAGCCATCAAACTCTCTTTTTCTCTCTGAAAACCTTCTCTTTCGTGTCTTCACTCTCAACTATTCACCATGTCTTCTCAGAAATCAGAGTCTCCAAAAGCCACCATTGAAATCCCTACCGTGTCTTTATCTCACGAAGCACAACCATCAGAATTGGAGCCTCAATATTCACCTATTAAAAACCTTTCTCCAACCAACCACCACCCATTGTCTCTTCTCCTACTCCATCAAGTTCTTGTTCCTATCGTAGCCGGAAAAACCAAACTCCTAAGAAGTTTGTCGCTTCAACCTCCCCCTCTGCTAGCATTGAAAAAATGGAAGTAGAAGGACTGGTGGAAGGGGAAGAAGGTACAGAGGTCTCAAGTCAGCGGGTTGAGGAATAAAGTGTGGACCAAGTTGTTGTCACTGGACTTGGTGAAGAATCGGGTACATCTGAAACCCCTCTGCTCAGAATTTTGATCTAAACGCCTTGTCACCATCAGGTAATACCTCTCTAGCTCCTAGTGATCCTACGTTGTTGGAAGATTTGGTTGAGAAAGAAGCTATAGAAAATATATTGTGTATTGCTGCTGAAGGGAATCTGGTTGGGGGGTTTGTGTTTGGTGATGTGAGTGTTGGGGCTCAGAGGAAGAAAAAGGGAACGGGGATAGAAATAGGGACCGGGTGCCTCAAGGTGACTTGGTACTAGTTACTACTACATGGGAGCCAACAGAGGGACCTTCTTCCTCTGTCCAAGAGGAGTACTCTGCTCCTACTTGGGATGAAACTCAATGCTCCACTAGAAAGCCCATGGACAATACTGACCCTCCTTCCCCCCTCACCTTGATGCAGTCCCTTTAGATTTTGTGATTCCTAAGAAGAAGAAGAAGAAGAAGAAGAAGAAGAAGAAGATGATGATGATGATGATGATGATGATGATGATGATGATGATGATGAAAGTGAGGATGATTATGACAATGTGCCTGTAGCCCAGTTCATCACTACTAGGAGTGGTGGGACAGCATCAAAAGAGCCTGTTCTTAAAAGACCCACCACTAGGCAGCAGAAGAAAGTTTCCCTTGAAAAAAGGAGAATAAGGAGAAAAAGAAGAGAAGAAGATTGGTGAAGGCAGGTAAATTAGTTAATGAGGAGGATCTGCCTCCGGCCAATGTTGTGGAAGTTGAGGACGAAGAGGTGAATGAGGAACCTGATTTCCTTGTTTGTAAATCCTCTAAAAAGACTGTGCTTGTGAAATCCAAGAAAGCGTCATCTCTGAAGGGTGTTGAAATTGGTGGTGAGAAGAGTGTTGAGAATAAGGAGTCTGTTGAGAAGGTGAAGCCTACTAGGAAGGAGAAAGGTATTGAGAAGAAAAAATCTCACAAGAGAAATCCAAGTAACAGTGAGGGGCCTGGTTCCTCAAAAAGAGCGAGAGTGGAAGTGTCTGAGAGTGAGAGGAAAGAAAAGCTCAAGAAGCAAAAAATGTTGTGGGGCAGAGTATTTGATACTGACATTCTTGACAAGTTAGGTATGAGGCAGTTAGTTGAAATTTGTGAATTTCAGAAGTGGACTCATCTGTTTACTCTTTAGAGTCCAAAAGTCTATGAAAAGGAAGTTCGCAGTTTCTATGCTGATCTGTTCACTGTGGAGGATGACAACATCTGCCTGAAGGTCAATGGGGTAGATTTTGTGATGGATGAAGCTGTACTGGGAAGCATTCTTGATGTGCCTGCGGAGGGGTTCTCGACTGTTGAGGGAACATGTTCCCCAAGTTTTAGGAAGGTTATTCTAAAGCCTCAGGCTGTTCAACAAGGGGAACGGGTGCATAAAAAGGCACTGCTCCTAGAATACCAATTCATATTTGAGATGGTGAACAAGGTCCTTCTCCCTCGAGCTAAAAGATGATCCATTGCATCAATAACGGACTTGGTTCTCGTGGAGGCACTGGACGGATATACTGCTATCAACCTGCCCGGGATCCTGATTGAACACATAAAGAAGATTGCAGACTTCAAGGATGGGAACCATGGGTTTCCATATGGGTTCCTGCTAACCAACGTTTTTGAACATTTCAAAGTACCTTGGGGAGAGCAGCTGTGAGAACTCGTAAGCAAATGTTCTCAATAACTACCTTAGAGTAATGCGAGTGTATTGATAAGAAGTGGGAGTTGGCAGCAGTTCTACAATTTCTCAGTTGATTGATGCTAGAGTGCTGCCAATGAGGAGATAAGAAGGCTGAAGGATTAGAATGCCATTCTTGAGGGAAAGCTCAGTTAAGCCCGAGAGGAACCTGGTTCTAGCAGTGCTCAGGGTGCAGAGGTTGCCCGCTTGACAGCTGAGAATGCAGAGCTAAGGAAACAGGCTGAGAAACGGGTTCTCAGGGGGAATATGGCTAATCTGCAGGGGGAACAATATGGAGATCTGGTTCTCAGGGGGAACTTCAATTCTAAGTTTGTCATCATCAAAAAGGGGGAAATTGATAAGTTAAGTGCCTTTTTATTTTGATGATTTAACAAACTTTATATGAGAACCAGATAGAGAGCATGATACAAAGCCTCTTCGTGCTCAGAACTACATGTCACATGTCTGGCATAAGTTTCAATGAAATCAGTTAAGGGAACGGTAGAGGGAACAAATGGCTATCAGTTCCTGCGATTACAGTACAAGTCTACTCTTTACAACTGTTAAAGCCGCTGCACTACAGACACAACAGTGCATCAATAACTATTGAAGTATGATGTGTACCGGACACTTACTTGAATCATCCTAGTGACCTCACTTATATATTAGCAACATGAGGCAATAGATTAGATACACTTGCAAACCCTAAAACACAATTTACTCTCAAGTGTGCAGCCGCCTTCATTTACTCCAAGGCATTGAAGAATAAAGTAGCAACAGAACGAAGGACCAGATCCCAACATTGAGTACATTGTATGTCCTTAGTATTGTTGTATGTTTGTTAATGTTATTAACTTGTAATTCCTATTCAGCTTATTTAGAAGCATCTGTAGGATACCTTTGTAAACCATAAACCATGTGTTTGTGTTTTACTAGAGTTAGTCAAAGTGGTTAGCCTTGTAATAGAGTTATTACAAAGAGGCTTGCAATATAGTTATTGCAAGTAGGTGAGGGATTAAGTGCTTAATTCCTAGGTTAGAATAGGTTGTAATCTAAAGTTGCTCGGTCAGTGAAGTTGAAATCCTACGAATGTAGGTCGTGGTTTTTAATCCCGTGAGTTGAGAGTTTTCCACGTAAAAAATATTGTTGTGTTATTTACCTTCCACTGTGTGTGTTCTGTGTGAACTGATAGAGAACCAGGTTCTCTATACAGATTGGTGGACTCTTAGTTTACATCAAATATGTTACCAATCCGCGACATTTATGCAACATAACAATTGGTTGTCTCATAGAATATTTTGCTACTCAATTCTAGTCCTTGCAAATATCTTTTATCTTATTTCTCCTACCTTATTCCATTGTTAAATGGGATAAAGAACACTCATTAATGAACATTCATTACGATCTCCCCATACTTGTCTAAAATTAGTTTTGAATCTAAAGCAAAATGACTTCCATTGACTGCATTCCGGAAAATAGTCAATCTAAGAAGGATAGAAGCAACAATATGAAAGAAACAGAGAACTAGCCACCCTTATTTTATTTTATTATCAGCAAGGTGGGTAGAACTTACACATATGATAGAAAAATGTTCTAGAGGGTCAGTACTTCAGAAATACCTTAGCAGTGATGAACTCGAAGAAAGTTCAACATGTCAGAAGTCTAGTGATTTATTCTTCACTATTCTAAATTGATGCAAGGATATGTAAGGGATACCTGAGTCCTGAGAGCTGACGATAAAGTGAAGCGGGAGACAGTTGTTGCTCTCAAGATCAGCTATGCTCAATTTCAAAGTCCAGTTGTACGTTGTATATTAGTTGTCGTAGCAATGGCTCGCTGTTCTGAATTTGTGCAACTAACCAATTGCTCTTTAGTATTTTGAGTTCATCCCTATTTAGTTCTACTTAGTCTTTGCCTTTCTTTTATCTTCTTTTTCAACTTGTATGCAACATAATGTCACTTTTTTGTGTGCTCAAAACGATTTTTAACTCAAAAAGTAAGATGCGTATTAACTCTTTGAAGCCAAACAATTGGTCCATCCATCATAAAGGCAATCCCGCACCCAAAGTATCCTGCATTTGGTCCGAGAAGGGTTGCATACCAAATGGTGTGATGTATGCAACCTACCCTAAGGTATGTATAAGTGGTTGATTCCATACCTCAAGCATGTTGGTTATAGGTCACATAGAGATAATTTTATTGTTTCTTCAATGCTCCCCTGCAATTGGTCCATCCATCATCCGAATCAATTTCTGATGGTTTCTATAAAAAATTCATACAAAATCACAAATGAAATGACACATCATAGATGGGACATTCCTGTTCAGTCTTAGGTTCTACACAACGAACACATGAAACACAACCATCTTGATCTTGGCTTTGCAACTAAGAACTCGCTATCATGTTAGGTAAAGGGGCTATTAGTTTCAGCTTGATCAAGGAAAACCCAGCTCAACGCTACTGTAAATTAGAAGTAATAACAAGAAACAAACGAACAAGTTAAAATAGGAGGGTTGTTATGTCAAAAAGTAATACAAGAGAATAACAACGTAACCAAATTTAACGTGAAAAACCTCTTCAAAGCAAAAAGTAAAAACCATAGAACATCCAATTCATTAAAATCTCCATTTTCTCGAAAGAGAGTTATACAAGTCCTCTAAAATGGTCATAACACTAGCGACAAATAAGGAAAAATGATATACAACAAACAAGCGAAGAATGAAACAGAAATACTCACCCAACACGAGCTACAGTTTGTTGCTCAATATATGTAGCTAAAAATCTCGAAGCACGATCTCCGTTGTTTAGATTGGAGAACAAGATGTTACCAGGGCTGGCCGAAGGATAAGGTTTAAAGCCATTGCTTTAGGCCCCCAATCTTGGAAGGCCCCTTTTGTTTCTCCTATTATTTATTATTATATATTTTTATAAAGTTATCAGTAACAAAAAGATTCCAAATTTTATACTTCTATTGTTGGAATGTAATTTAGCTTGTTCAGTTGAATGAACTTGAATTTATAAACATAGACTATGAAGAGAGAAGCAATTTGATGAAGATATTAATGAAACTATGTATCTTTATCTTGAATATTTTTTAGAATTGATTATTTCTTATACATAATGTATCAAGTTATTTTTTTACTTCAAAATAGAACTATACTATTAAAAATGTATAAAATTATTTTAACATTCTACTTAATAGTAAAAATTTGAGATGATTAGATGATGAACATATTGAAAAAGCATTGCAATTAATTTAAATTTTTTTAAATATATTACCTAAGGTTTTGTGAGTATAGTTAACTGGTATTTTCGTTGGTGGAAGCTCAATTAGGCATAAGGAAATGAATAACCGATCGATGAGAATGCAAGATGGTTCTAGCACCTAATAAAATATTATTTAAAAACTTAAGATTTTATATTAAGGTTTGACTTCACCTTCTGTTGAGCCGACTCTAGAGGTTACGAACGCCTATAAAGAATTTCATTTCTATCTAACTCTGAATCTCTTTATTCTCTTCTCTTTCTTGTCAAAACAGCTGCTCCTTTTGTCTTCTTAGATCACAGTCAACACCAAAAACAACCAAAAGGATCATTTTATAAAAGTTAGGCAAAACCTTCTTCTAATTGGGAACGAATGCGACACCAAAAAGGAATTAGAAATTGAACCCAAACTAATTTAAAAAAAATTCCAGAATGATCATTAGTGCATTTGGCTAGAAAAGTGGGTGTGGTCCCAACAGAGATAACAGTAATCATTGTTAGAATTATGTACCATTTATATATTAGAGGGGTGAATAGTGTATCAACCAATTAAAAGTTTTATTCATAATTTTCTTTTTCCTAAGAACTCGGTTCTTAAAAATATTCTTTCGATTCCTGTAACTAATAAGTGCATAAAATAAAGAAGAAATAAATTTTACGTGAAAAACCTCCTTGATCAAAGAAGTAAAAATCACAACTTAACTCCCGGATTTTCTCACAAACTTCAATATAAAACAATGAGCAGTTTTAGGTTATAAAACTCTTTTATAACCTAAGAGACTAAGTCTAGCCACTCAACAGCCTACAATTAAACCGATTGTAGCTACTCATTTTAAATTAATTTCTTAATATAGAACAACAGATTGTCACTCAAAAACTCTTACAAATAGCTTCTAGTACAAGAAAAGTAAGATTACAACTCGATAGGCCTACTACAAGATCAAGACAAAAACAAACTAAGCATGGATCTCTGAAAATGGGTTCCTCACTTTGTCTTGCTCTTGATTCCCACCAAGTCGCTACTCACAAGAAGGATTTCTTAGATCTATATATAGGTGCACAACTCTGCTAAGATAATCTCGTAACATATATATATATATATATATATATATATATATATATATATATAGGTATAGGTATGGAAGAGTGATTACCCAATCTCATAACCCTAGCAAATAATAGACGTAAAAGATTTTTTTTCGGTCTTCTAAGGAAGTAGAATTTACTTCCATATGTACTTCCTTAATTCTTGGTCCAAAGTCAACCCACAAAAATCTGCTAAGATTTTCTGACGCCATCGCGTGTCTGCCAAGTCAGCATAGTATACATAGGCGATGCACATATGCGCGAAAGTAAATCCCATTTTTGATAGGACTCTGAGCTGTATAGGAACCACCAGCCAATGTGATGTCTCGTGAATGGTGGTGGATGATTTATTGGATCTCCCTCTTGTCAAGTTTGTCGATTGTCTCCTTTGGTCATGATGAATAAAGATAATGGTTCATCTGACTCTGCATCTTCATCTTGAATTTCATTACTGTCGTCTTAGTATGAATCCAAGAAAGCTTGCTTCATGGCCTCTTCCGTAGCCTTCATTTTAGCTACCTCAGCTTTATTGTATAGTGTTGGGACTCCGGTCCTTCATCAGGTCCCTTTTCTGTTTCTTGAGATACTCCTTCTCCTATTCAGTTTTTCACCGTGGAGTCCTTGATTATGTAATCAAGCTTCCCACATTTGTAGCAACCATTAAAGTTGGTCTTGTCTAAGGCTTTTGATTTATTAGAAGCCTCCTTTTTTCCAGTTACTTTTGAGTTTTTCAAAAACTTCTTGAATAGTATGGCCAATAGACTCATATTGATTTCTTCTTCTTCATCTGAATAACATCCTCATAAGTCTTGAGTGCTAGACCTTTTTCTCTCTTGGTATCATCTTTCTTCAACTCTATTTTTCTCATCTCATATATTCTCAGATTTCCTACCAACATATCTAGGGTGATTGTACTTAACTCCTTTGCTTCTTGGAATGCAGTGACTTTGTTTTTTCACAAGGTAGGAAGTATTCTGAGAATTGTTCTTACCAATTCCTCAAATGGGAAGGTCTTCCAAAGTGATCTCAACTCGTTTGTGATGACTGTGAACCTGGTAATCATATTCTGGATTGGTTCTGAATCTTTCATGGTGAATAGTTCATAGTTTGTCAATAGCATTTCAATCCTAGATTGCTTCACTTGCGATGTGCCTTCGTGTGCAGTTTAGGGTGTCCCAAATTTTCTTTGCATTAGTCCATGCAGATACTCGTCTGTACTCATCAAGACCCAAGCCACATATATATGAGTATCTTGGCTCTGGCAGTTTTTTCCATGAGCTTGCGATCGATATTATTAAATTCACTTCTATCCTTGGGAACTTCCCTTCCGCCAACATCAAGTTTGATGGGAATATCTTGTCCATCTAGAATAATATTTCATAGTTCATAATGTACAACATTCAGGAAGTTTTCCATCATAGCCTTCCACCAGTTGTAGTATTTTCCATTGAACAAAGGTGAATGTGTGGTAGACTAACCCTCGTTCATCCCACGTGGTGCACTCATCTCATTAGTCTCTCAAAAGGGTAAGCCTCGCTATTGAGAGCCTACTTTGATATCAATTGTTAGAATTATGTACCACTTATACACTAGGGAAAGGGGTGAAGAGTGTATCAACCAATTAAAATTTCTACCAAGAATTTTTGTATTCATGAGAACCTGGTTATTTAAAAGGTTCTTGAAATTCCTGTAACTAACAAGTGCAAAAAATAAAGAAGACAAGAACTTTACGTGGGAAACCTCATTGCTCAAGGGAATAAAAAGCACGATCCAAACTCTAGGATTTTCTCACAAACTTCACTAAAATAACGAGCAGTTTCAGGTTATAAAACTCTTTTATAACCTAAGAGACTAAGTCTAGCCACTCAACAGTCTATAATCAAACTAATTCTAGCTACTCACTCAAAACTAATTCTTAGTCTAAAACAATAGATTGCCACTTAAAAGCTCTTACAAATAGATTTCAGTGCAAACAAATTAAGATTACAACTCGACAGGCCTACTACAAGATCAAGATAAAAACAAACTAAGCATGGATTCCTAAAACTGTGTTCTTCACTTTGTCTTACTCTTGATTCTCATCAAGTCACTGCTCACAAGAAGGATTTCTCAAATCTGTATACAGGTGCACAACTGACCAGCGCAAAACACAGCATGAAATTTATGCTCGCTAGCCAAAGTTAGTGTAGTTTAATTATCATCTCAACAAGAATTGGATTTAAACATGATCAAGTAATTTCTAGCTTAACGCTATTCAGGATGATTAACACTTTGGTTGGGATGATTAATAACTAAAATTAACTATGAAACTAAAAAAATTAACAATTAGTCACAGAAAGACAAGAGTTGAGCAACACCGAAATATCAATGGGAGAAATAAGGGTCATGACATGATAGGTGTAAGATAGCTATTTGGGATCTAACTCTTGTTCAATTCACTCTAAAGTTCTAATGATTCTCACGAATTCACTCGATGATTAGTCCAAAAGTATAGTCAAGACTCCTCTCTTGATTAAATATTAACTCTACGAGGTGAACTAATATAGGCACTGTGAACATATGCAAGCATGCATTAATGGATTACTCTTCAGGAAAATGTCTCTCGAATATTCTCCTAACTTGATTTAATCAACAATTCAACAAGCTCTTTCGATTACGTAAAAGGATCACTGAGTTAAACCAACTAAAATAATGCAAAGATAATCACCAAATTATTCCTCTTTCGATTAAATAAACTGGTGAATAAAGTTGCAAATAACTCAAAGCTCCATAAACGAATTCAAGAAAAGACTAGAGTTAAAATCCACAAATATCAATCAAACCACTATATCCGTCAAACCCTAAGGAAAACTACTCCATAATCATGGAGAAAATCATCACAAATATAATTAAAGAGTAAGAAAGCATCAATCTAACGTTACAATCCAAACTCCCGTATTGAATTGATGGAAAGATGATGAAATCTTGTGTCTTGTAGCCTCCAATGCTCTACAAAATCTTCCAAGGTCAAAATTCCTGTAAAATTCATATTTTTGATGTATTTATACCTGGGGGGAGTTGACACCTAAGGCTAATCTAGAAAAATAGCAAATTTCTAAGTCCCCGGCAACGGCGCCAAAAACTTGTTGCGACCAAACACACTCACGCAAGTATACGCGGTCGTCAAGTAATAAAGTGACTAAAAGTCGGATGTCGAACCCACGAGGACTTATGATTAACTATTAACTAAATTAGACTATCCCAATTATCTAAACAAGAATTAAATCTAAAAATATTTTATTCTAAACTAATTAAATAAGAAAAATATAAATAATAAACTTTGAACAGAGAAAGAGCAGATTTTTAATGATATCAATGTAATGAAAACGATCTAGGGTTATGGGCTATCTAACAATCCTATTGTATTCTTCAATTGAATTGACCGACTAATTTATCTAGCTTATTGGTTGACAGGGTTAATGCTCATAAGAATCTGTCGAGTTCTTACTCGCCTATTCAAGCTAACCTAACGCCTATATGTCTATGGAGTTAGAATCAACAAGAACGCATTTATAATTCCTGTAAATCAACCAAGCAAGGCAATTAGGTATATGTCTATCCTAACTACGAATCCGTTCCCCGATGCCCGAGTTCAAGAACTTGCCCTACTCAATCCTATATGCAATATAGAATTCCCACTTTCGAGTTCAATTCTAGATTCGTAGATAATATTCAATTGGTGATCAAGCAATTAAATAATTAAGTGCAAGATTGAATAAATAAACTAATATGATAAATCAAGAAGTCAAAATCAATATCCGAATAACAATAGTCATGAAAGAACCACAACCCTAGAACGTGAAGTTTAGCTCCACATAGACATGGTAGCCAAACAACAAATCATATAAAGAAACATAAAAATTACTAAGTTTGGTGGGAGAAAGATGAAACTCGATGAATTCCGGCCTCCACAGCTTTGTCGTGGCTTTTTCCCCCTTCCCAATATGTTAGATAACCTAAAAGAGGCGTTTTTAGCTTATATATTACGTACAAAAGTCGTGGGCCAAAGCTCTCCTATTCCTAGTCCAATTCGGCTTCAGGGATTGATGCTAAGGTGGATGCGACGCATCCACCTTGTCCTCCATTTCAATTTTTTTCTGCGAAGGTGGATGCGACGCATCCAGCCTTCTCTTCTACTTCCCAGTTTCGCACGCGATGGCGGACGCTATGGCCCAACTTCACTGCTAAGGTTGCATGCAGGATGATGTTTTCCTAGGTTGGATGCGACGCATCCAACCCTTCTTCCTCTGGCTAAACCACCTTTTCTTCATATTTTGCACTCCGAACACCTTAAATCGTCACACATAACTTAATTAGTCATCAAACCAATAATTACACCATGTTGGGTGTTTTAAAGATTAAATAACATCAAAAAGTGGTTAAAACATGGGCAAAGTAACATCAACACATATCGAAATATGCCAAACATCACTACCCCACACTTAAACCTTTGTTCGTCCTCGAACAAACCATCCTATAGTAGACGAAACAAAATTAAGCTCTTATCATTCAAAGCACACTGCACCTCTGACCGTGGTTATTTGCAACAATTAGGCTCTAGGCTATGCATCACATACCCTTCCCTTTACTTAAGCCATTCTTTAAAAATATTCGAACAAAGACAACATGCTCACAACAATCCTAACCTCAAAAACCGACTCAATGTCACTATGCACTCATGGCTTGAACAACCAACATCATAGAGAAGTCTAATAACGTTACCTATCCCTCGTGAAACCATGTGCCCTCACAACAAAAGCAGAGAGAGTAGAATCAATCCACACATTCGAATCTCATGCTCACAAAGAAAATCGCTCACTCTCACAAAAGAAGTCACATGCATGTAGTTGGTACCATAGGCTTGCCCTTAATGTAAATCTCTACTAATGTAAGCTCGCTCGATCTAAAATCAATTAGGACTTTTTCATGGTTGTAATGTGGGCTAAGGGACGGGTAGGATATATTTTAGGAATAGTGACTCAACCTCCTAAGCACTTTAACACATCATCAAATAACTTAAGCGCAAATTCTTCAACACCACTTCAATTTCACAAATAATATCACCCCAACAATATTTCCTCTTTCTTTAAGCACTACTTTAATTCATACCCACTAGCAAGAACAAGACAACAATTTATTCATTTATATTTTTCTTTCTTTCAATTTCCGCTAGTGGTGTATTATTTTACAAAATAAGTGCACCCTTCTTTCTTTCATTGGTTCCACTCAAAAGTCACCCCACACTTAGTCCCTTCTTACTTCTTTTAGCGCTCATCTAACACTTAAAGTGCTTTAAGAGGTAAAAGGATCAAAACAATGTCAATTAAGAATAAAAAGGGTGTAGGCTTGTAATGTGGGTACCAAATAAAAGGTCTACAGGCTCAAAAGGTTTAACTAGGGATAGATTTTATTTGTGATAAGCAATAAGCTCAAAAAGATCAAAGAAAGCCTAAAATCATTTTTCAAACCGAGCATCACCTAAAATTTCGCTTCAACTCACATACCGGGCAAGTTCTAGACACAAGTACACTACATGGACTACACAAAAACCTCACCACACATGGCACATGACTCGCTAAGGACGGTCACATTCCGACTCTCAAACAATGCAAGTATTCACGGAGCAACGAGATATTAAGCATTAAGCGCAAAGTGAACACAAGTCAAGAAAATGAGAAATAGGCGCCACAAAACATGCTATCCGTTTTAACAAGGCATCATCAATAATTTCAGAGTGAGAAGGGAAGATATTACATATGTAAAAGCTTAAATATGCCAGTATCAACCAAGTCAAGGTCACCTAGGTTCATCATTCTTCCTCCTTTTATTCCCTACATTCCTACTCTACTCTAAAAAGAAAACAAAATTACCCGGTTCAAACTACATCCCATGGAAAAGAACCGAGGCACAAAGAAAAACCACAGGGGATTATTACTATCTACAAAGATACTATATATATATATATATATATATATATATATATATATATATATATATATTTTTTATTTTTTCATAATGATAAACTGATAGATAAACTGATAGTTACTCCATATAGATGAATTTACTGCTATTTTATGCCATTAATCCAGTGAATATATTAGTACATTCATCCATACATCAAACATAAATCACCCCCACCCCACACTTAGGACTGTGCGTTGTCCCCAACGCACACAAACAAGGTAAAGTAGGGTGAGAAGAACTCCCTCAAGTCAAGGTGGAGGGCTCATCCGCAGTCTGTGGAGGAGCATCTGCATCCATAGCATTCCTATCATCAACAACTGGTGCGGATTCTGTATCAGGTGTTACAGCGACCTCAATAGGCCTGTTGAGTGGAGCCTCGGTGACTATGGGAGGAACAGGAGTGGATGGTCCGGCAGTGGATGATGCAATCAGCTGGGAGATGTCTGTACCTGCACATTGAACCAGAGCTCTGAGGAGTAATGATATCTCCTTCATCATCGTGGCCTGCTCAGTCTGAACTCGGCTTAGATCCGCACGAGTCTGTCTCAACTCATCCCTGGTGGCACTCAACTCGACACGAGTCGCTATCAGCTCAGCCCTGTTCTCTTGCATATCTGCTTGCATATGCTCAAATAATTGTTGGATGGTGAGCTTAGAAGACCTTCCCTTGTTCGGCTCTAGAACATGAGTGACATCATATGGTCCTGGAGCTTTAGCCTCAATGTCGTCATTCTCCTTGTCCCATAGTACTCCCCTCTCTGTTAAAAAAGCCGTTAGGGTATTAGCAAAGAACAGCCTCCACTTGTAATTCATCCTGGTTCGCTGCATTTGATCATGCATGATGGCTCCGAAGTTGAGTGGTATCCCCTCTAATAAAGCATATAATACGAGTGCGCGGTAACGAGGGACATCAGTTTTATGTTGGCATGGCAGCAGGCGGTTATAAATGAAATTTAGAGCCACACGTGCTAACGCACTCATGAATTCCTTTGCTATAGAGTGGTACTCCATACTCCCATGCTTCCATTCTGCATCCTTCCTGGTAGGGCATAGGACAGACTTAATGTGTGCATAATCTGGTGTTTTGCATATGGCGTCAAACCTGTCTGTGAGTGTGTGTGGCACCCTTAAGAAGTTATTCAGAGCTTCAGCTGACACATTAATATCTACCCCTCTTACTCGCACAATGTTTCCCCTTGCGTGACGCCAATTGGCGTAGAGCTCTCTAACAATGGTGAGGTTGGCTTTGCCATGACCTTTCAGAATGGGTCCCCATTTTTGCACCTCTCGAATTGACTTGAGAAACTCTGAGTACTTTGTCTTAAGTGGTCCGATGTTTATCGGCTTTTCCGGAATATACTTCTTTGAAACCAGTATCTTCTTATAGGCTCGGAATGCCTTCTCATTAACAAAGTATTTCTCCCAATCAACTCGGTCTATGGGTTCACCCTCGTCTTCATCACTCATGTTGACCTGTAGGTGGTCATTGTCCGAATCGGAATCGGATTCAGATTCTGTAGTAATCTTCTCCTTCCCTTTTATCAGTTGGAGCACTCATTCTCGAAGCTTTTCTTTGGTATGTCACAGGCTCTCGTATCTCTATTCCTTTGCTTGGTGTAATACCCTTCTTCACTGTCCTCCTGACCAATGTTTCCTCCTCCTCTTGCTCTGAATCATCACTTAACTGCCTAGGCAGCAGTTCCATTTCCTTCTCCGTCCGCTTCCTTTTTTTCTGTGGATTTGGACCGCCCGCTGCCCTTCCGGTAGGCTTTTTGGGCGGTTGCTTGTTACCATCTTTGTCTTGTTGCTTGGATGGTTTACTCGCTGCTGTCATTTTACGAATCTAAGTACCTGCAATGCAAAGAATTCAACAATTAGCAGATGAAACAGCGAAGTTCAGCTTGAAAGCAATTGCAACAGCTTGCAGACTTCAATTTATTCGTAAAGTCATGCCATTCACTCTTCATGGAATTGTAGCTCATGACTTTCAGCAAGTATGTGATAACTCTCTTCAAAAATTCAATTTCACATAGCCCCTCACTCGACCCCACACTTATTCTCAAGCATACACCAATGTTGCTCGGTTACTCAGACTTCACCGACGCCTAAATTTTCCTCAGGGACAATTCGTCGAACATGTGGTATGCAACAAGTGTGCCTAGTTCATTCTATCAGTTGAGCAATGCAACTACCCTCCCAAAGTTGGACGAGATGAAGGGAATTATAGTTTATCATCTCGCAACCATTACAACTACCAAGAACGACAGCCCTAAAAATCTTGAAATTGCAAAACCTACTTGTTGCTACCATTGAAGGAGGGAGGAGAGACGAATTAGGAGAGAAGCCAACGGAAGAACGAAGAGGATGATGCGTACCTGTCGCGTTTGAGCTTATTGCGTTTGTATGCGTTACAATTTCGATGAGAGAATTCTGTTCTGCGTTCGTAGGCGTCGCCAAAAAGAGACGAGTGGATGCGTCGCAAGAAACATTTTTTTTCGAATAGGTTATCTTAAGATGTGTTAAAATATATATTACTTACCTGTGCGTGCGAGCTTTGACGCGATGCATCCCCTTGTCTTCCTTCAAAAATTTTCAGACGCGATACGGGCGCGATAGGCAGACTTCACTGCCTTGAGCAATTGGCCCGTCAAAAAAATTTTTTTTTTTTGCTGAGGGGGACGCGACGCATCCGCCTCGTTTTCTCATATCTGGGGAACTTTTTAGTTTTATTTATTTATTTTTTTTTGAATAAGATCTATGTCCTACGAAAAGAAAGAAAAAAAAAATTTTAAAAATAAAATAAAAATAAACTAACTAACTTGGGTGGCCTCCCAAGAAGCGCCTGATTTAACGTCGCGGCACGACGCAACATGTTCTTCATGCCTCCACTAAATCCATTGTGGTCTTGTGACGTGCAATGTCACCACCCCAATAGTGTTTTACTCTTTGGCCATTTACCAAGAATGTCGTATTGGACCCCTTATCACACAATTCTATCGCACCATGAGGTTTCACACTAACCACTTCAAACGGACCCGACCATCGAGATTTAAGCTTTCCTGGAAAAAGCTTTAGCCTTGAATTAAACAGTAGAATTTCTTGACCTGGTTCAAACTCACGATGTTGGATATGCTTATCATGCCATCTTTTGGTCTTCTCTTTATACAATTTGGCATTTTCATACGCATGCAATCGAAACTCATCAAGCTCGTTGAGTTGTAGCAATCTCTTCTCACCGGCCAAGTCCATCTCCATATTTAGCTTTTTAATCGCCCAATATGCTTTGTGTTCAAGCTCGACGGGCAGATGGCAGGCCTTCCCATAAACCAACCTGTACGGAGAAGTGCCTATTGGGGTCTTGTACGCAGTGCGATATGCCCATAATGCGTCATCCAGCTTCCCGGCCCAGTCCTTTCTATTCATACTTACTGTCTTTTCCAAAATCTGCTTGACCTCTCTGTTGGAAACTTCTACTTGACCACTCGTTTGGGGATGATAGGCAGTGGAAACTTTGTGCTTGACTCCGTATTTTGCAAGAATATTATTCAGCAGTTTGTTACAAAAGTGAGTTCCCCCGTCGCTTATCAACACTCTTGGGGTCCCAAAACGTGTGAAGATGTGCTTCTTTACAAAGCCTACCACAACCTTTGCGTCGTTAGTAGGAAGAGCTATGGCCTCTACCCACTTAGAAACATAGTCGACCGCCACCAAGATGTATCTGTGTCCGTTAGAATATGGGAATGGTCCCATAAAATCAATCCCCCAAACATCAAAAAGTTCTACCGCCAGTATATTTTGCAAGGGCATCTCGTGCTTCCTCGTGATAGTTCCAGTTCTTTGGCATCTATCACAATTTTTAACGAAGGCATGTGCATCCTTAAATAATTTTGGCCAATAAAAACCTGATTGTAGCACTTTTTGGGCGGTTCTATCCCCGCCGTGATGACCTCCATATGGTGACGCATGGCAGTCATGTAGTATAGCCTTCATCTCTTCCTCAGGAACACACCTTCTCACCAACTGATCTGCACACTGCCTATATAGGAATGGCTCATCCCACACGTAGAACCTTACATCATGTAGGAATCTTCTTCTATTGTCAGCTGTCCATTCTAGTGGCGTTACCCCACTTGCGATAAAATTCACATAATCTGCATACCATGGGGCTTCACCTGAGGTGATTGCTAATATTTGCTCATCCGGAAATGTTTCTTTAATTGACCCTCCTTCAGCTACATGGTTCCGGCTCTCTAATCTGGACAAATGATCGGCCACTTGATTTTCTGTCCCTTTTCGATCTCGGATCTCTAAGTCAAATTCTTGCAAGAGGAGGACCCAACGAATCAGCCTCGGCTTGGCGTCTTTCTTTTTAAATAGGTATCTGATAGCTGAATGATCTGTGTAGATGATGACTTTGGTTCCCACTAGATAGGATCTGAACTTGTCAAACGCCCACACCACTGCAAGCAACTCCTTTTCAGTCACTGTATAATTCATCTGAGCTGGATTCATAGTTTTGCTTGCATAATAAATGGAGTGAAAGATTTTATCCCTCCTTTGCCCCAACACCGCTCCAATTGCTATGTCACTTGCATCGCACATCAACTCAAATGGTTGTGCCCAATCGGGGCCAATGATAATTGGTGCAGTCACCAATCTTCCCTTCAGCTCCTCAAATGCTTTCAGACATGCATTATCAAACTTGAAGGTAACGTCTTTCTCTAGAAGCCTGCACAAAGGGGAAGAAATTTTCGAAAAATCTTTAATGAAACGACGATAAAAACCTGCATGACCCAAGAAACTGCGAATGCCTTTGATGGATGTCGGCGGGGGCAATTTTTCGATCGTCTCCACCTTTGCTTTATCCACCTGTAGACCATCTTTTGAAACCTTGTGCCCCAAAACTATACCTTCACGTACCATGAAATGGCACTTTTCCCAGTTTAGCACCAAGTTCGTCTCTTCACACCTAGCTAGCACTTTATCAAGGTTCATCAAACAACTATCAAAAGAACATCCAAACACAGAAAAATCGTCCATGAATACTTCTACATATCTTTCAACCATGTCAGTGAAAATAGCCATCATACACCTTTGAAAAGTCGCAGGTGCATTACAAAGACCGAAGGGCATTCTCTTGAACGCATACGTGCCATAAGGACATGTAAATGTAGTTTTCTCTTGGTCTTCTGGGGCTATAGCAATCTGATTATACCCCGAATAACCGTCCAGGAAACAGTAGTATTCCTAGCCAGCTAATCTATCAAGCATTTGGTCAATAAAAGGAAGGGGAAAGTGGTCTTTCCGGGTGGCATTGTTCAGTTTTCTGTAATCTATGCAAATTCTCCATCCAGTTACAGTTCTTGTAGGAATTAAGTCATTATTTTCATTAACTACTACGGTTATCCCCCCTTTCTTCGGCACACATTGAACGGGGCTTACCCATTTACTATCAGAGATTGGAAATACAATACCTGCATCAAGCCACTTAATCACTTCTTTCCTTACCACTTCTTTCATGATTGGATTTAGTCGGCATTGGTGTTCTACACTTGGCTTGTGTCCGTCCTCCATGAGGATTTTGTGCATGCAAAAAGCTGGACTAATGCCTTTAATGTCAGACATTGTCCACCCAATTGCTCGCTTGTGCTCACGTAGCACCCTTAATAGCTTTTCTTCCTGTAATTTAGACAAGTGAGCAGAAATAATAACAGGTAAAGTGTCAGAACTTCCCAAATAAGCATATTGAAGGTGAGGGGGTAGGGGTTTAAGTTCCAAATTTGGAGCTTTTTCAATTGACGGCTTTGGTGGGGGGCCACTTGGCCTATTCAGGGGCTCAAACGGGATTATTCCTTGCATGTAACCACATGATGTATCTAGGATTCCCTTCATCTCCTCAACCTCATCATCCATCTCCAAGCTATCAAACATCATGATTGCTTTTTCTAAACAGTCGCCTAGATATACACTCGTGTCAAGAAGTTTCTCATCCACCTCCACCACAGATATCATAGAGAGCTCCTCATAGTGGCGGGGGAGTTGGATTGCTTTGTAGACATTGAAGACTGCCTCCTCGTTGTCCACTCTCATAATCATTTTTCCTTCTCTCACTTTAATTATTGCATCGCCAGTAGCCAAGAGAGGTCGTCCCAATATGATTGGAACTTGTTCATCAGCCTCGAAGTCTAGAATAATGAAGTCAGCTGGGAAGATGAATTTTCCAATTTGCAGCAGCACATCTTCAATCACTCCTTCGGGGTAGGCTATGGACCTATCAGCTAATTGCAACATCACGGTGGTTGGTCTCGGAGCTCCCAGACCTAATTGCTTAAACAAGGATAACGGCATCAGATTTATGCTTGCACCCAAATCACACAGAGCACGTCCCACGTTAATATTACCGATTTGTACTGGAATAGTGAAGCTGCCAGGGTCCTTAAGCTTTTGGGGAAGCTTGTTTTGGACCCTTGATGTGCACTCCTCAGTAAGTGCAACCGTCTCGAACTCAGTCAATTTCCTCTAATGAGCCACTATGTCTTTTATGTACTTAGCGTACTTTGGAATTTCACGAAGTACATCCACTAATGGAATATTTAATTGAACCTGACTTAACATGGAGAGAAATTTGTTGAACATGCGATCGTCATTCCTTTTCTGCAATCTTTGGGGGAAAGGTGGTGGTGGCCTTGTAACCTCCATTCGCTCTGAACTTGCATCATCTTCCTTTGACTCTTGTGTTGCCTTAGGTGTCAACTCCCCCCAGGTATAGGTTTTTCTTTTATCTTCCTTGGCACTTCCTCTAGTTCCCTCCCGTTTCTAAGTGTAACTGCATTAATTTGAGGGTTCTTCTCTGTATCACTGGGAAGTGAGCCTGTAGGTCTAGTATTTTGGTTTGCTGCTAACTGCCCCATTTGCCTCTCAAGATTTCTGAAATCGGTCCTGAGCTGTTGATTGTCTAGTAACAACTTTTTCAGCAAGTCATTCGTACTTTCTTCCATTTGTTGGGGTGGCTTCTGAGGTTGAGTAAAATTCCCTTGAGGCCTATACTGATTCTGTTGACTTCCGCCCCATGAGAAGTTAGGATGATTCCTCCAGTTTGGGTTGTAAGTGTTCCCATATTGCGCATGTTGATTCATAGGACCTCTGTTTTGTTGCCCCACATAGTATATAGATTCAGGATTCGTGGGGCACATGTCAATCATATGACTGTCTCCGCATAGTTCGCAACAAATAGACATCTGCTGTACATGTTGCATTTGTTGTGTTGTCATTCTATTCATCTGATTTGCCAATTTTGCTATATCGGCTCTCATGGCGGAAAAGTCATCAAGCTCAATCAAACCGGCGGCCTTCTGTTTAATTCCCCTTCGTGAATCCCCCTCTCCTTGCCAATTATGGTCATTAGCAGTGAAATTATTTAGCAAGAGTTGTATTTCACTATACGGTCTTGCCATGCAACTACCCCCACAAGCTGAGTCAAGATTCATCTTTGATGCTTCATCTAACCCATCAACAAAAGTGTGACCCAATACCTCATCAGTTTGACAATGATGCGGGCAGTCTCTGAGTAGCTTCTTGTATCTTTCCCAAGCTTGACGAAGTGTCTCGCCATCCCGTTGTTGGAACCCAAGAATTTGGCTCCTCAACGACTTTGTCTTCTTAGTTGGGAAAAACTTGATCAGGAATTTCCTTGCTAGATCATCCCAAGTGTGGATAGAGTTCGCGGGCTCCTTTTGCAACCATTCTTTAGCTTCCCCCAACAGTGAAAAAGGGAATAGTGTCAGCCTGACATAGTCCTTGGAGACGTTCGGATAATTGTAAGTGTCCGTGATTTCCAAGAAGTTCTGAATATGCCTCTGCGGGTCCTCATGAGATAGACCCACATATTGTCCTGTGGACTGAATCAGCTGTACCATGTACTGTTTGAGTTCAAAATGCCCAGTGATATCAGGCTTCACAATAGCCTGAGTCATATTCGCAAGATTGGGCCTTGCGGCTTCAATTACCGGACGCTCTTCATTGCCTGCCATATCTATTGGCTGTGGTTGGACTGCGATGTCCAAATCTCTTTCTATTCTCGTTCTAGCTTCGTGTTCCCTTCTCACTCTATGTAGTGTTCGTTCGATTTCTGGATCAAGAGGAATGAGGTTGTTTGCACTTCTACTCCTCTGCATTCGAGAGAAAACCCTGCGTTGACACAAACCAGGCAAACTGAAAATTAAAACTTGAAAACAAATATCTAATAAAAGCTTAACTTAGTCACGTAGCTAATTTAGTTCCCTCCCGTTTCTAAGTGTAACTGCATTAATTTGAGGGTTCTTCTCTGTTCGCAGGCAAAAATTGAAATGGAGGACAAGGTGGATGCGTCGCATCCACCTTAGCATCAATCCCTGAAGCCGAATTGGACTAGGAATAGGAGAGCTTTGGCCCACGACTTTTGTACGCAATATATAAGCTAAAAACGCCTCTTTTAGGTTATCTAACATATTGGGAAGGGGGAAAAAGCCACGACAAAGCTGTGGAGGCCGGAATTCATCGAGTTTCATCTTTCTCCCACCAAACTTAGTAATTTTTATGTTTCTTTATATGATTTGTTGTTTGGCTACCATGTCTATGTGGAGCTAAACTTCACGTTCTAGGGTTGTGGTTCTTTCATGACTATTGTTATTCGGATATTGATTTTGACTTCTTGATTTATCATATTAGTTTATTTATTCAATCTTGCACTTAATTATTTAATTGCTTGATCACCAATTGAATATTATCTACGAATCTAGAATTGAACTCGAAAGTGGGAATTCTATATTGCATATAGGATTGAGTAGGGCAAGTTCTTGAACTCGGGCATCGGGGAACGGATTCGTAGTTAGGATAGACATATACCTAATTGCCTTGCTTGGTTGATTTACAGGAATTATAAATGCGTTCTTGTTGATTCTAACTCCATAGACATATAGGCGTTAGGTTAGCTTGAATAGGCGAGTAAGAACTCGACAGATTCTTATGAGCATTAACCCTGTCAACCAATAAGCTAGATAAATTAGTCGGTCAATTCAATTGAAGAATACAATAGGATTGTTAGATAGCCCATAACCCTAGATCGTTTTCATTACATTGATATCATTAAAAATCTGCTCTTTCTCTGTTCAAAGTTTATTATTTATATTTTTCTTATTTAATTAGTTTAGAATAAAATAATTTTAGATTTAATTCTTGTTTAGATAATTGGGATAGTCTTACCCCACACTTAAACCTTTGTTCGTCCTCGAACAAACCATCCTATAGTAGACGAAACAAAATTAAGCTCTTATCATTCAAAGCACACTGCACCTCTGACCGTGGTTATTTGCAACAATTAGGCTTTAGGCTATGCATCACATACCCTTCCCTTTACTTAAGCCATTCTTTAAAAATATTCGAACAAAGACAACATGCTCACAACAATCCTAACCTCAAAAACCGACTCAATGTCACTATGCACTCATGGCTTGAACAACCAACATCATAGAGAAGTCTAATAACGTTACCTATCCCTCGTGAAACCATGTGCCCTCACAACAAAAGCAGAGAGAGTAGAATCAATCCACACATTCGAATCTCATGCTCACAAAGAAAATCGCTCACTCTCACAAAAGAAGTCACATGCATGTAGTTGGTACCATAGGCTTGCCCTTAATGTAAATCTCTACTAATGTAAGCTCGCTCGATCTAAAATCAATTAGGACTTTTTCATGGTTGTAATGTGGGCTAAGGGACGGGTAGGATATATTTTAGGAATAGTGACTCAACCTCCTAAGCACTTTAACACATCATCAAATAACTTAAGCGCAAATTCTTCAACACCACTTCAATTCCACAAATAATATCACCCCAACAATATTTCCTCTTTCTTTAAGCACTACTTTAATTCATACCCACTAGCAAGAATAAGACAACAATTTATTCCTCTATATTTTTCTTTCTTTTTTCTTTTTTTTTTTTTTCTTTTTCGCTAGTGGCGTATTATTTTACAAAATAAGTGCACCCTTCTTTCTTTCATTGGTTCCACTCAAAAGTCACCCCACACTTAGTCCCTTCTTACTTCTTTTAGCGCTCATCTAACACTTAAAGTGCTTTAAGAGGTAAAAGGATCAAAACAATGTCAATTAAGAATAAAAAGGGTGTAGGCTTGTAATGTGGGTACCAAATAAAAGGTCTACAGGCTCAAAAGGTTTAACTAGGGATAGATTTTATTTGTGATAAGCAATAAGCTCAAAAAGATCAAAGAAAGCCTAAAATCATTTTTCAAACCGAGCATCACCTAAAATTTCGCTTCAACTCACATACCGGGCAAGTTCTAGACACAAGTACACTACATGGACTACACAAAAACCTCACCACACATGGCACATGACTCGCTAAGGACGGTCACATTCCGACTCTCAAACAATGCAAGTATTCACGGAGCAACGAGATATTAAGCATTAAGCGCAAAGTGAACACAAGTCAAGAAAATGAGAAATAGGCGCCACAAAACATGCTATCCGTTTTAACAAGGCATCATCAATAATTTCAGAGTGAGAAGGGAAGATATTACATATGTAAAAGCTTAAATATGCCAGTATCAACCAAGTCAAGGTCACCTAGGTTCATCATTCTTCCTCCTTTTATTCCCTACATTCCTACTCTACTCTAAAAAGAAAACAAAATTACCCGGTTCAAACTACATCCCATGGAAAAGAACCGAGGCACAAAGAAAAACCACAGGGGATTATTACTATCTACAAAGATACTATATATATATATATATATATATATATATTTTTTTTTCATAATGATAAACTGATAGATAAACTGATAGTTACTCCATATAGATGAATTTACTGCTATTTTATGCCATTAATCCAGTGAATATATTAGTACATTCATCCATACATCAAACATAAATCACCCCCACCCCACACTTAGGACTGTGCGTTGTCCCCAACGCACACAAACAAGGTAAAGTAGGGTGAGAAGAACTCCCTCAAGTCAAGGTGGAGGGCTCATCCGCAGTCTGTGGAGGAGCATCTGCATCCATAGCATTCCTATCATCAACAACTGGTGCGGATTCTGTATCAGGTGTTACAGCGACCTCAATAGGCCTGTTGAGTGGAGCCTCGGTGACTATGGGAGGAACAGGAGTGGATGGTCCGGCAGTGGATGATGCAATCAGCTGGGAGATGTCTGTACCTGCACATTGAACCAGAGCTCTGAGGAGTAATGATATCTCCTTCATCATCGTGGCCTGCTCGGTCTGAACTCGGCTTAGATCCGCACGAGTCTGTCTCAACTCATCCCTGGTGGCACTCAACTCGACACGAGTCGCTATCAGCTCAGCCCTGTTCTCTTGCATATCTGCTTGCATATGCTCAAATAATTGTTGGATGGTGAGCTTAGAAGACCTTCCCTTGTTCGGCTCTAGAACATGAGTGACATCATATGGTCCTGGAGCTTTAGCCTCAATGTCGTCATTCTCCTTGTCCCATAGTACTCCCCTCTCTGTTAAAAAAGCCGTTAGGGTATTAGCAAAGAACAGCCTCCACTTGTAATTCATCCTGGTTCGCTGCATTTGATCATGCATGATGGCTCCGAAGTTGAGTGGTATCCCCTCTAATAAAGCATATAATACGAGTGCGCGGTAACGAGGGACATCAGTTTTATGTTGGCATGGCAGCAGTCGGTTACAAATGAAATTTAGAGCCACACGTGCTAACGCACTCATGAATTCCTTTGCTATAGAGTGGTACTCCATACTCCCATGCTTCCATTCTGCATCCTTCCTGGTAGGGCATAGGACAGACTTAATGTGTGCATAATCTGGTGTTTTGCATATGGCGTCAAACCTGTCTGTGAGTGTGTGTGGCACCCTTAAGAAGTTATTCAGAGCTTCAGCTGACACATTAATATCTACCCCTCTTACTCGCACAATGTTTCCCCTTGCGTGACGCCAATTGGCGTAGAGCTCTCTAACAATGGTGAGGTTGGCTTTGCCATGACCTTTCAGAATGGGTCCCCATTTTTGCACCTCTCGAATTGACTTGAGAAACTCTGAGTACTTTGTCTTAAGTGGTCCGATGTTTATCGGCTTTTCCGGAATATACTTCTTTGAAACCAGTATCTTCTTATAGGCTCGGAATGCCTTCTCATTAACAAAGTATTTCTCCCAATCAACTCGGTCTATGGGTTCACCCTCGTCTTCATCACTCATGTTGACCTGTAGGTGGTCATTGTCCGAATCGGAATCGGATTCAGATTCTGTAGTAATCTTCTCCTTCCCTTTATCAGTCGGAGCACTCATTCTCGAAGCTTTTCTTTGGTATGTCACAGGCTCTCGTATCTCTATTCCTTTGCTTGGTGTAATACCCTTCTTCACTGTCCTCCTGACCAATGTTTCCTCCTCCTCTTGCTCTGAATCATCACTTAACTGCCTAGGCAGCAGTTCCATTTCCTTCTCCGTCCGCTTCCTTTTTTTCTGTGGATTTGGACCGCCCGCTGCCCTTCCGGTAGGCTTTTTGGGCGGTTGCTTGTTACCATCTTTGTCTTGTTGCTTGGATGGTTTACTCGCTGCTGTCATTTTACGAATCTAAGTACCTGCAATGCAAAGAATTCAACAATTAGCAGATGAAACAGCGAAGTTCAGCTTGAAAGCAATTGCAACAGCTTGCAGACTTCAATTTATTCGTAAAGTCATGCCATTCACTCTTCATGGAATTGTAGCTCATGACTTTCAGCAAGTATGTGATAACTCTCTTCAAAAATTCAATTTCACATAGCCCCTCACTCGACCCCACACTTATTCTCAAGCATACACCAATGTTGCTCGGTTACTCAGACTTCACCGACGCCTAAATTTTCCTCAGGGACAATTCGTCGAACATGTGGTATGCAACAAGTGTGCCTAGTTCATTCTATCAGTTGAGCAATGCAACTACCCTCCCAAAGTTGGACGAGATGAAGGGAATTATAGTTTATCATCTCGCAACCATTACAACTACCAAGAACGACAGCCCTAAAAATCTTGAAATTGCAAAACCTACTTGTTGCTACCATTGAAGGAGGGAGGAGAGACGAATTAGGAGAGAAGCCAACGGAAGAACGAAGAGGATGATGCGTACCTGTCGCGTTTGAGCTTATTGCGTTTGTATGCGTTACAATTTCGATGAGAGAATTCTGTTCTGCGTTCGTAGGCGTCGCCAAAAAGAGACGAGTGGATGCGTCGCAAGAAACGTTTTTTTTCGAATAGGTTATCTTAAGATGTGTTAAAATATATATTACTTACCTGTGCGTGCGAGCTTTGACGCGACGCATCCCCTTGTCTTCCTTCAAAAATTTTCGGACGCGATACGGGCGCGATAGGCAGACTTCACTGCCTTGAGCAATTGGCCCGTCAAAAAATTTTTTTTTTTTTTTGCTGAGGGGGACGCGACGCATCCGCCTCGTTTTCTCATATCTGGGGAACTTTTTAGTTTTATTTCCTCGTTTTCTTGAATAAAATCTATGTCCTACGAAAAGAAAGGAGAAAAAAAAAATTAAAATAAAAATAAAAATAAACTAACTAACTTGGGTGGCCTCCCAAGAAGCGCCTGATTTAACGTCGCGGCACGACGCAACATGTTCTTCATGCCTCCACTAAATCCATTGTGGTCTTGTGACGTGCAATGTCACCACCCCAATAGTGTTTTACTCTTTGGCCATTTACCAAGAATGTCGTATTGGACCCCTTATCACACAATTCTATCGCACCATGAGGTTTCACACTAACCACTTCAAACGGACCCGACCATCGAGATTTAAGCTTTCCTGGAAAAAGCTTTAGCCTTGAATTAAACAGTAGAATTTCTTGACCTGGTTCAAACTCACGATGTTGGATATGCTTATCATGCCATCTTTTGGTCTTCTCTTTATACAATTTGGCATTTTCATACGCATGCAATCGAAACTCATCAAGCTCGTTGAGTTGTAGCAATCTCTTCTCACCGGCCAAGTCCATCTCCATATTTAGCTTTTTAATCGCCCAATATGCTTTGTGTTCAAGCTCGACGGGCAGATGGCAGGCCTTCCCATAAACCAACCTGTACGGAGAAGTGCCTATTGGGGTCTTGTACGCAGTGCGATATGCCCATAATGCGTCATCCAGCTTCCCGGCCCAGTCCTTTCTATTCATACTTACTGTCTTTTCCAAAATCTGCTTGACCTCTCTGTTGGAAACTTCTACTTGACCACTCGTTTGGGGATGATAGGCAGTGGAAACTTTGTGCTTGACTCCGTATTTTGCAAGAATATTATTCAGCAGTTTGTTACAAAAGTGAGTTCCCCCGTCGCTTATCAACACTCTTGGGGTCCCAAAACGTGTGAAGATGTGCTTCTTTACAAAGCCTACCACAACCTTTGCGTCGTTAGTAGGAAGAGCTATGGCCTCTACCCACTTAGAAACATAGTCGACCGCCACCAAGATGTATCTGTGTCCGTTAGAATATGGGAATGGTCCCATAAAATCAATCCCCCAAACATCAAAAAGTTCTACCGCCAGTATATTTTGCAAGGGCATCTCGTGCTTCCTCGTGATAGTTCCAGTTCTTTGGCATCTATCACAATTTTTAACGAAGGCATGTGCATCCTTAAACAATTTTGGCCAATAAAAACCTGATTGTAGCACTTTTTGGGCGGTTCTATCCCCGCCGTGATGACCTCCATATGGTGACGCATGGCAGTCATGTAGTATAGCCTTCATCTCTTCCTCAGGAACACACCTTCTCACCAACTGATCTGCACACTGCCTATATAGGAATGGCTCATCCCACACGTAGAACCTTACATCATGTAGGAATCTTCTTCTATTGTCAGCTGTCCATTCTAGTGGCGTTACCCCACTTGCGATAAAATTCACATAATCTGCATACCATGGGGCTTCACCTGAGGTGATTGCTAATATTTGCTCATCCGAAAATGTTTCTTTAATTGACCCTCCTTCAGCTACATGGTTCCGGCTCTCTAATCTGGACAAATGATCGGCCACTTGATTTTCTGTCCCTTTTCGATCTCGGATTTCTAAGTCAAATTCTTGCAAGAGGAGGACCCAACGAATCAGCCTCGGCTTGGCGTCTTTCTTTTTAAATAGGTATCTGATAGCTGAATGATCTGTGTAGACGATGACTTTGGTTCCCACTAGATAGGATCTGAACTTGTCAAACGCCCACACCACTGCAAGCAACTCCTTTTCAGTCACTGTATAATTCATCTGAGCTGGATTCATAGTTTTGCTTGCATAATAAATGGAGTGAAAGATTTTATCCCTCCTTTGCCCCAACACCGCTCCAATTGCTATGTCACTTGCATCGCACATCAACTCAAATGGTTGTGCCCAATCGGGGCCAATGATAATTGGTGCAGTCACCAATCTTCCCTTCAGCTCCTCAAATGCTTTCAGACATGCATTATCAAACTTGAAGGTAACGTCTTTCTCTAGAAGCCTGCACAAAGGGGAAGAAATTTTCGAAAAATCTTTAATGAAACGACGATAAAAACCTGCATGACCCAAGAAACTGCGAATGCCTTTGATGGATGTCGGCGGGGGCAATTTTTCGATCATCTCCACCTTTGCTTTATCCACCTGTAGACCATCTTTTGAAACCTTGTGCCCCAAAACTATACCTTCACGTACCATGAAATGGCACTTTTCCCAGTTTAGCACCAAGTTCGTCTCTTCACACCTAGCTAGCACTTTATCAAGGTTCATCAAACAACTATCAAAAGAACATCCAAACACAGAAAAATCGTCCATGAATACTTCTACATATCTTTCAACCATGTCAGTGAAAATAGCCATCATACACCTTTGAAAAGTCGCAGGTGCATTACAAAGACCGAAGGGCATTCTCTTGAACGCATACGTGCCATAAGGACATGTAAATGTAGTTTTCTCTTGGTCTTCTGGGGCTATAGCAATCTGATTATACCCCGAATAACCGTCCAGGAAACAGTAGTATTCCTGGCCAGCTAATCTATCAAGCATTTGGTCAATAAAAGGAAGGGGAAAGTGGTCTTTCCGGGTGGCATTGTTCAGTTTTCTGTAATCTATGCAAATTCTCCATCCAGTTACAGTTCTTGTAGGAATTAAGTCATTATTTTCATTAACTACTACGGTTATCCCCCCTTTCTTCGGCACACATTGAACGGGGCTTACCCATTTACTATCAGAGATTGGAAATACAATACCTGCATCAAGCCACTTAATCACTTCTTTCCTTACCACTTCTTTCATGATTGGATTTAGTCGGCGTTGGTGTTCTACACTTGGCTTGTGTCCGTCCTCCATGAGGATTTTGTGCATGCAGAAAGCTGGACTAATGCCTTTAATGTCAGACATTGTCCACCCAATTGCTCGCTTGTGCTCACGTAGCACCCTTAATAGCTTTTCTTCCTGTAATTTAGACAAGTGAGCAGAAATAATAACAGGTAAAGTGTCAGAACTTCCCAAATAAGCATATTGAAGGTGAGGGGGTAGGGGTTTACGTTCCAAATTTGGAGCTTTTTCAATTGACGGCTTTGGTGGGGGCCACTTGGCCTATTCAGGGGCTCAAACGGGATTATTCCTTGCATGTAACCACATGATGTATCTAGGATTCCCTTCATCTCCTCAACCTCATCATCCATCTCCAAGCTATCAAACATCATGATTGCTTTTTCTAAACAGTCGCCTAGATATACACTCGTGTCAAGAAGTTTCTCATCCACCTCCACCACAGATATCATAGAGAGCTCCTCATAGTGGCGGGGGAGAGTTGGATTGCTTTGTAGACATTGAAGACTGCCTCCTCGTTGTCCACTCTCATAATCATTTTCCCTTCTCTCACTTTAATTATTGCATCGCCAGTAGCCAAGAGAGGTCGTCCCAATATGATTGGAACTTGTTCATCAGCCTCGAAGTCTAGAATAATGAAGTCAGCTGGGAAGATGAATTTTCCAATTTGCAGCAGCACATCTTCAATCACTCCTTCGGGGTAGGCTATGGACCTATCAGCTAATTGCAACATCACGGTGGTTGGTCTCGGAGCTCCCAGACCTAATTGCTTAAACAAGGATAACGGCATCAGATTTATGCTTGCACCCAAATCACACAGAGCACGTCCCACGTTAATATTACCGATTTGTACTGGAATGGTGAAGCTGCCAGGGTCCTTAAGCTTTTGGGGAAGCTTGTTTTGGACCTTTGATGTGCACTCCTCAGTAAGTGCAACCGTCTCGAACTCAGTCAATTTCCTCTAATGAGCCACTATGTCTTTTATGTACTTAGCGTACTTTGGAATTTCACGAAGTACATCCACTAATGGAATATTTAATTGAACCTGACTTAACATGGAGAGAAATTTGTTGAACATGCGATCGTCATTCCTTTTCTGCAATCTTTGGGGGAAAGGTGGTGGTGGCCTTGTAACCTCCATTCGCTCTGAACTTGCATCATCTTCCTTTGACTCTTGTGTTGCCTTAGGTGTCAACTCCCCCCAGGTATAGGTTTTTCTTTTATCTTCCTTGGCACTTCCTCTAGTTCCCTCCCGTTTCTAAGTGTAACTGCATTAATTTGAGGGTTCTTCTCTGTATCACTGGGAAGTGAGCCTGTAGGTCTAGTATTTTGGTTTGCTGCTAACTGCCCCATTTGCCTCTCAAGATTTCTGAAATCGGTCCTGAGCTGTTGATTGTCTAGTAACAACTTTTTCAGCAAGTCATTCGTACTTTCTTCCATTTGTTGGGGTGGCTTCTGAGGTTGAGTAAAATTCCCTTGAGGCCTATACTGATTCTGTTGACTTCCGCCCCATGAGAAGTTAGGATGATTCCTCCAGTTTGGGTTGTAAGTGTTCCCATATTGCGCATGTTGATTCATAGGACCTCTGTTTTGTTGCCCCACATAGTATATAGATTCAGGATTCGTGGGGCACATGTCAATCATATGACTGTCTCCGCATAGTTCGCAACAAATAGACATCTGCTGTACATGTTGCATTTGTTGTGTTGTCATTCTATTCATCTGATTTGCCAATTTTGCTATATCGGCTCTCATGGCGGAAAAGTCATCAAGCTCAATCAAACCGGCGGCCTTCTGTTTAATTCCCCTTCGTGAATCCCCCTCTCCTTGCCAATTATGGTCATTAGCAGTGAAATTATTTAGCAAGAGTTGTATTTCACTATACGGTCTTGCCATGCAACTACCCCCACAAGCTGAGTCAAGATTCATCTTTGATGCTTCATCTAACCCATCAACAAAAGTGTGACCCAATACCTCATCAGTTTGACAATGATGCGGGCAGTCTCTGAGTAGCTTCTTGTATCTTTCCCAAGCTTGACGAAGTGTCTCGCCATCCCGTTGTTGGAACCCAAGAATTTGGCTCCTCAACGACTTTGTCTTCTTAGTTGGGAAAAACTTGATCAGGAATTTCCTTGCTAGATCATCCCAAGTGTGGATAGAGTTCGCGGGCTCCTTTTGCAACCATTCTTTAGCTTCCCCCAACAGTGAAAAAGGGAATAGTGTCAGCCTGACATAGTCCTTGGAGACGTTCGGATAATTGTAAGTGTCCGTGATTTCCAAGAAGTTCTGAATATGCCTCTGCGGGTCCTCATGAGATAGACCCACATATTGTCCTGTGGACTGAATCAGCTGTACCATGTACTGTTTGAGTTCAAAATGCCCAGTGATATCAGGCTTCACAATAGCCTGAGTCATATTCGCAAGATTGGGCCTTGCGGCTTCAATTACCGGACGCTCTTCATTGCCTGCCATATCTATTGGCTGTGGTTGGACTGCGATGTCCAAATCTCTTTCTATTCTCGTTCTAGCTTCGTGTTCCCTTCTCACTCTATGTAGTGTTCGTTCGATTTCTGGATCAAGAGGAATGAGGTTGTTTGCACTTCTACTCCTCTGCATTCGAGAGAAAACCCTGCGTTGACACAAACCAGGCAAACTGAAAATTAAAACTTGAAAACAAATATCTAATAAAAGCTTAACTTAGTCACGTAGCTAATTTCTAAGTCCCCGGCAACGGCGCCAAAAACTTGTTGCGACCAAACACACTCACGCAAGTATACGCGGTCGTCAAGTAATAAAGTGACTAAAAGTCGGATGTCGAACCCACGAGGACTTATGATTAACTATTAACTAAATTAGACTATCCCAATTATCTAAACAAGAATTAAATCTAAAAATATTTTATTCTAAACTAATTAAATAAGAAAAATATAAATAATAAACTTTGAACAGAGAAAGAGCAGATTTTTAATGATATCAATGTAATGAAAACGATCTAGGGTTATGGGCTATCTAACAATCCTATTGTATTCTTCAATTGAATTGACCGACTAATTTATCTAGCTTATTGGTTGACAGGGTTAATGCTCATAAGAATATGTCGAGTTCTTACTCGCCTATTCAAGCTAACCTAACGCCTATATGTCTATGGAGTTAGAATCAACAAGAACGCATTTATAATTCCTGTAAATCAACCAAGCAAGGCAATTAGGTATATGTCTATCCTAACTACGAATCCGTTCCCCGATGCCCGAGTTCAAGAACTTGCCCTACTCAATCCTATATGCAATATAGAATTCCCACTTTCGAGTTCAATTCTAGATTCGTAGATAATATTCAATTGGTGATCAAGCAATTAAATAATTAAGTGCAAGATTGAATAAATAAACTAATATGATAAATCAAGAAGTCAAAATCAATATCCGAATAACAATAGTCATGAAAGAACCACAACCCTAGAACGTGAAGTTTAGCTCCACATAGACATGGTAGCCAAACAACAAATCATATAAAGAAACATAAAAATTACTAAGTTTGGTGGGAGAAAGATGAAACTCGATGAATTCCGGCCTCCACAGCTTTGTCGTGGCTTTTTCCCCCTTCCCAATATGTTAGATAACCTAAAAGAGGCGTTTTTAGCTTATATATTGCGTACAAAAGTCGTGGGCCAAAGCTCTTCTATTCCTAGTCCAATTCGGCTTCAGGGATTGATGCTAAGGTGGATGCGACGCATCCACCTTGTCCACCATTTCAATTTTTTTTCTGCGAAGGTGGATGCGACGCATCCAGCCTTCTCTTCTACTTCCCAGTTTCGCACGCGATGGCGGACGCTATGGCCCAACTTCACTGCTAAGGTTGCATGCAGGATGATGTTTTCCTAGGTTGGATGCGACGCATCCAACCCTTCTTCCTCTGGCTAAACCACCTTTTCTTCATATTTTGCACTCCGAACACCTTAAATCGTCACACATAACTTAATTAGTCATCAAACCAATAATTACACCATGTTGGGTGTTTTAAAGATTAAATAACATCAAAAAGTGGTTAAAACATGGGCAAAGTAACATCAACACATATCGAAATATGCCAAACATCAATAGGAACGGGCCCGGACGAACCTATCCTTTCCAAGCCGAAGTGGGAAAAGTTGGGCGAGAAAATACACTACCGCGGCGCATCATGTGTCGCATTAGTGGGAAAGTTGAGAGGCCAATTGTTTTCACCCTGCATGAATTTTGCACTAGCGCCCTGTATCTGCTACGCATAGCGTGGTGCGGTAGTGCATTTTTCTCAGAGTAATTTATTTTTCTCACTTTTTGACATCCAGACTTGGTCCTCGACCCCTGAACGTGATCCCGATTTAATTTCTTGGGCTTTTACGCAGACTTCAAAGCTCTAACTTGTTTAAATTAGCTCCAGATTATCTTAACAGCTCATAATCATTTCATGTAAGGCATAAAACACATAATAAGAGGAAATCACCATTAATTAAGTTCAACCACAAGTAAAATGCTGTGATTAGAGTAAAAACTATGACTAAAACATGGGTTTGTAGCCTACCATCAATACCCCACACTTAAACCATAGCTCGTCCCCGAGCAATCAAACTACACTTCACATATAGACGACCTTTTCATCAAACAACTTCCCTAACCCATCATGCCAAGAATATTTAAAGCAGACTAAGCACCCTATCATAACATCCTAGCCTCAAGACTCGACTCAAAAGCACCACGTATTTTTCATCACCTTCTCACTTACTCTAACACATAGGTCAAAGACTTTACCTTACCTTCGCAAATCATGTGCCCTCACACAAACAATAAAGAGTAGTTCCACACACAATAAATTCTAAGAACAATTAGGAACTCAAGATAGAAAGAATTCACTCACTCTCAGAATTAAGATTCATGTACCACAGAAGATGTACCATAGGCTTTCCCATAGTGTAATACTCTACTTATTCGAGCTCATTCAGTCAAAGATCAAGTAGGACTTAATTTGGTTATAATGTAGGATACGAGACTGGTAGGATATATTTGGATATAGTGACTACACCTCCCTAAGCACTTCAATACATATAATTTCACAATTTACACCCCACATTTGTATTGAACCAAACCCCAGCCTTCACATATAATCGCATCAAGCTCCCAATATCTTTAAGTGCAAACAAGATGAGAACTACCACTAGCAAGGAATCAATTTTTTTTCTTATCTATGTTCTGATTTTTTTCTTTTCAAGCAATTTCATTTTTTTTCTTTCAATTCCCTACAAGTGGCTCTCACAATTTTTCATACAATGCACCTTTCTCCTTTTTCAATAATTCCCCTCAAAACCCCGAGCATACCTCAACTTAGCTTTTACAAGCTCATAACAATTTCAAGTGCTCGAGAGAGGTAAAAGGTTCAAACAGATAGACAATTCAAACAAATGGGTCAGGCTTGTAGTGTGGTTGCCAAAGAAATAGGATTACAGGCTCAATAGGGCTAACTAAGATACTTCACAATTATGTGGGTAAAATATATAATTAGCTCAACAAAGAAATGCCCATATCACTTCCTAGGCTGAACAAGACTGTTATTTCGCTTTGCAAATACACAGGGCAAGTTCTAAACATCAACTAACATGCACAAAATATTAACAAAATCTCAAACACACGTTGGCACATAACTAACTTAGGATCGGATCCATCCCAACTCTCTAATCAAAGCAGTTAGGCAAAGTCAAAATCAAACAATTTAAGGCATTTATACATGAGTAAAGAACTGAGCCTAGGCGTTATAGCTAAAGCACTCACTACTCTCAAGGTATAACAAAGCCAGGAGCAGTTATCTTCATTTAATACCGTAGCACAAGACCTCATTATTCCTAACAAAAGAAAAACTAACTACACCCGGTTCAAGCAAAACCCTTAAAAAGAACCGCGGCACAAAGAAAAACCAAGGGTAATTGTTACGCTACCTTAAAAAACCAAAAAAAAAATTCTTCAACTTTGATCCCTCAAGAAGCCAGTCGAGGAAATCTATTATTGGGAAAAGTCAAAAAACAATTCAATCAAAAAAAACAAAAACAACCACATGTGTACATATTTACATCCCACACCCCACACTTTAAATTGTGGCATGTCCCCATGACACACAAATAAAATGTAAGAGGCAAAGGAAACTCCCCTGATTCATCTAGTCGGGATCTTCTTTGCACGCCTGACCCAGTGCACACATCCATGCTAAGAGCTTCTTTTCGGCCTTCTTTGGGTACACCCCGCACTTATCAGTTTTACTCTCTCCCAGTTGCTCCTTTAGGGCCCCCTTGCTCCTTCCATCTTGAAGATCACCCTTTCTTCCCTCATTCTGAGCGTGAGCCGCCTTTCCTGAATGTCTAGAATTTCCCTACCCATAGCTAAGAAGGATCTTTCTATAATCAGAGGGACTTCCATATTCTCGTCCATGTTCACCACAATGAAGTCCACATGGAACACAAATATTTCCACCCGAACTAACACATCTTCCACTATTCCTTCAGGTATGATTGTGGTCTGATCCGCCAACTGCAAGGACACATGCATCGACCTGATTTCTCCAATCTCTCCCTCTAATTTCCTGAAATAGACAAAGGCATAAGATTAATAGAAGCACCTGAATCACACAACGAGTTTTCAAACTTAGAACTTCATAAAGAGCAAGGTATAGTAAAACTCTCTGGATCTTCACACTTTTAAGGGAGCTTGTTTTGCAGAATGGCACTACAATGCCTTGTGAGCTTGACAACCGATGTCGCTTCCACTTTTCTCTTTTTGGAAAATATCTCCTTCAAAAATTTAGCATAAGTTGGCATCTGTGAAAGCACCTATGTGAAAGGTATATTCACATGCACCTTCTTAAGCACTTCTAGAAAGCGCTCGAATTGTTTGTCCAACTTTTCTCTTCTCTGCTTCTGCGGGAAAGGTAGAGCAGGCATATATTTACTTTCTTCAGTCTCCTCATTTATTGCATTCTCGTCTTTCTTCTTCTTCTGAGCTCTAGTCTTCCCCTTCTTCTTCAGACCATCATCTACCACCCCTGCACCTTCTTGAATGTTGTCATTTTTAGGCTCCTCCAAAATCTCCACATGTCTTTCAATCAGCTCATCCTTTTGTTTTGCCCTGGGATCCTCCAATACGTGCCCACTCCTCAAAGACACTGCATTTACTGTCTCTTTTGGATTTCTTTCAGTATCAGGAAGGAGAGTTCCTGGAACCCTCTCAGACAATATATTAGCTAGTTGCCCCACCTGTCTTTCCAAATTTTGAATGGTCGTGCCTTAATCTCTGATAGCTACGCCATGGGTAATCCTCTCATTTGTCTTAATAATAAAGGCCTTCATCAGATCTTTCATGCTAGACTAATAAGACTGTAAAGTATGATATTACTGCCTCTGCTGATTTTGAAAAACTAGAGCTCCCTATCCCTGGGGTCTGGACTTATGTTGCTACTATGTGTTTGCACTACCACCTGGTGAACTCCATGAAAAACCTGGGTGCCTCAGCCCCTTGGAGTTAAAATTATTGCCACTTTGGTAGTTGCCTCTGTCAAAGCTCCCTATAACGTTTACCACTTCAGCTGAAGCTTGAGACTCATGTGTAGGGTGTCCCATTCCACAAAAGTCACATGCTACTTGTGGTTCACTTTGTATCTTGGCCAATACTATCTTTCTTATCTCTTTGGCCATGGTGTCTAGTTGGGCTTGCACTAATATGTTAGAGTCTACCTGGTGAATCCCAATTAATTTTTTTCTATCATTACTCTCAGCAGGCCATTGGTTAGCATCTTCAGAGAGCTCATCCAGAATTGCAACAATCCCCTCAGGAGTCTTTTTCACTAAAGGACCTCCAACTGTAGTACTCAGAGTTCGTCGTGAGGAAGGTGTCAGTCCATTCCAAAAGTTCTGGAGTTGCATCCACAATTCAATCCCATTATGCTGACACTTTTACTATCTCCTTGAATCTTTCCCAAGCCTCGAAAACTATTTCAGTGTCCTTCTGGCAGAAGTTGTGATTTTACCTTTTGAATTTCACTATTTTTGCAGCTGAGAAGTATTTGTCAAGAAACATTTTAGTCATATCTTCCCATGTCCTGATCGACCCAGTTGGTAAGCTAGGAAGCCAGTGCTTTGCATCATCTTTCAGTGAAAATGGGAATGCCCTTAAGTAGACCGCATCTTTTGATACTCTATTGTACTGGAAGGTGTTCATAATTTCCTCAAAATCCATTACGTGAGTGTTAAGATCTTCATTCACCTTTTCTCTAAAGACACAATTGTTCTGGATGGTTTGAAGCAAGCCTTGATTTAACTCAGAATTATTTGCTGCTACTGGTGGAGGCCTGACACTGGACAGTCCCTGATTGTAAACTGGTCTGGCATAATCACCCAATGCTCTACCGGGATATGGTACCACATTCTCGAATTGGTCTTCAACCAAGGGTCAGTTTAGATTGAATCTTCGACCCCCATCATATTCAACAGTCTCCTCAATAAATCTATGGGCTACCTCAGTAGCTGCCCGTGCGACTGCTTCATGTTGGGCTGCTTCCCGTGCAACCAAATCAACTACCTGCTCACTATTTTTAGCCATTTTCTATTGGGTTGAACATTGCCCCAAGAATTTTTCGGTGAGTTCTTTCTCTTTTAGCAATTGTCACAGGTGTTTTTCCAACTCCGGTTTGTAGGGTGTTACTTCTTTTGCAGAAAATCGAGTCATACACCTATGAACTTAACTAGTTGCCTGCACACGGAAGCAAAAACTGCGAAGAATAAAATAAAATAGATTCCTGAATTAGCACCAAAAACTATTCTAAACACTATTGATCGCCAATCTCTAGCAACAGTGCCAAAATTTAACGAGCGCAAAACACAACATGAAATTTATGCTCACTAGCCAAAGATAGTATAGTTTAATTATCGTCTCCACAGAGATTGGATTTAAACAATACTCAAGTAATTTTTAGGTTAACGTTATTCAAAATTATTAATACTTTGGTTGGGATGATTAATAATTAAAATTAACTATAAAAATAAATCAATTAACAATTGATCACCGAAAGATA